>NC_136955.1:6872434-6994934 GCF_032717465.1 Coenobita brevimanus | reverse complement strand
CACACACACACACACACACACACACACACCACAGAAAAGCATCCCCGCACACACACACACACACACACACACACACACACACACACACACACACACACACACACACACACACGCTCTCGCTTGCCAACTGGTGGACGGGAGTTGGTTGCGAAAAGTTTCACTGACGAAGTGGGTGGTTACTGTCCCCCTTGAGCAAGGGGACGGGTGTGTGCGTGTGTGAAGGTCACAGCCTTGCCCTTAGATCGGACTATATGAGCTCTCAGCTCCCTCCCGGGAGGGTAAAAAGCTGACGATCACGACCATCAAGTGATCCTGACCGACCCGGTGAATTACACACACACACACACACACACACACACACACACACACACACACACACACACACAGGAATATACATACAGTTAAGCATACATATTCCCCCCCCCCTCTCTTTCTCTTTCGTCATTAAAAGGATCAGGTAACAAGAAAACAAATCTCATCAGGAAAAAAAAGTTGGAAAGCACTCGTCACCAATTAAAACTGAAGAAAATATGAGGCTTATAGGAGGGGTGGTGTTCAGCAGAGTGGACGTTGGTGGAAATACAATGAGATATGTAGAATCTGATGAATAGTGTGTCAGACAACGATCCAAGGCTCCTCGAGTGGCCGTCATCAGGAGAGGGAACCAGTGGATAGGATATTTCTCGTATCCAATAGGGGGGATTCTGAAGATGGGTGTAATGATACTAGTGTTTATAATAACTGAATGATTGTGCGTTGTATGATATGCATGTAGCATCGCGTAGTAGAAGGGAAATTTTGAGTATGTTGCACTGTTCAACTGTATATACTAATAAATCACAGAGAGACGTCAGTAAAGGAAAGGTCAAGTAGGTGGGTTCTTAAGGTAGTGAAATGGGAGTCCCAGCTCTACCCATCACCGGGTTGCTCTCTGCCTAGGGAGTATTGCCCGGTTTGAATGGTGCTACGGTGTCCCCCTTGACCTTAATGGACTAAAGTTGGAATGAACTGACAAAAGTAAAAAGGGAGTTCTCTTTCAGGGTCTGAATACTCCTAATGTGACCTTAAATGCTTGATGTAACAGTACCTAAACTTATTTTAATCGACCGCTGCGATAATTTGCCCCTACTAAGTTCCTACCATAATATGTTGACTTTTATTCTAATGGGAAGGCCACAAGGTTATGCCGCCTGATGGTCATGAATGCTGAGGGTTATGCTGGAAGGACGCAGGTGCATAATTATCGAATGCTTTTATTTGCATTCCCGATTCTCAAGGTAACATTTTTGTTTTTGCGAATTCATATTTTTTTCAGATAAATATGTACATAAATTCTAAGAAGACTTCTCATCCTCCTGCAAATTCATACCGGTATTGTCTCACGCAATGTTGAGAAAATTTATCCTTTTTCCATGACTATAATTTTCAGGAAATATATTCACCCACGAGTAGTGTCTCATAAACTCTTTGCCGAGAGAATTTGTTAGGTCTTGTAAATTTATATTGTCTGAAGACCCCAATGCTTCCATATCTTATAACAACACAAGTTTCAGTATTTTCTTAGTTATACTTGACCACATCAACATATAATCGAAAGAATGCATAACAAAATTATCAATCGTAATGTTCTCAAGAATTAAAAATTAGAGTCGTTTAACCCTTTAACCTACTCGTAGGTGAGACAACCTTAGTGTTATATTTCAGCACATCCAAGGCGATTTTATTCAGCTGGGATGAATCATAGAAGCTTGAAAGTGTAAATTCTGATACAATTAGCATCCGCGGTCAAGTACTCTTCTCTAGCTAACGCCAGACGTTTTTGCTAAGCTTCGAAGAGACGTTTGGAACTGAGTGGATTAGATACAGTATTCATTAATTTCTTCGATACAGATGGTCTCCCTTACGTTTAATAAAAGTATCTGGAGGCAAATGAAGTGATTAGCCCTTTTAGTGACGATTTTCATATTTTTTCTTGCCATCCCAGACAATTTTTGAGATTACAAAGAATCTCTGCAAGTATGATCATTAACGTGTTCACCCGGAGGACATCATGTTAACACTATTCAAACTGAGCGGGTTAGGAGTGGTCTTTATTCACCACTTCTTTTCTAAGTAGTAGTTGTTCCTTAGGCAGTCTGGCCGAACAGCCCCGAGTCCCTTAGGAAGGCTACGGCCGAGACCAGGCTTTCGCACAGAGCTCTCAAGAAGTGCATTGTATGTTGTGTTGTTGGTGCAGGGGATAGTGTGCAATGCAGTCTTCCATAATGTGCTTAACAGTAAGCGGTGCTATGTTGAATTCTGGACAGGCATCAGCGACGGAGTCATCCAGCTTCTTCTAATAACTGAAGAGGCTGAATGATGTCCACATCACAGCCTGGCCAGGTGGACCCTGTCCTCACGAGGGAGATAGGATTGAGAATGGTGGATATTAGGAGCCCGTGCATGCAGCTGTGTGTTGTCTTTGAGTGACTGAATGGAGCGGCGAGAGGTCTGAGCATGGAAATGCTTCTGGAAGCTGGTTTGAGGCGGGGGAGGGAGGATGGATATCAGTATTAGTGTATGATATCGTGTGCTGGATGTTGTTTTGTTCCTTGGTGTGTGTGGTTGTGCTGCCATGTAGTGTGGGGGATGGTGTGGGGTTGTGGAGGCTGCGGCAAGAATTTGTATGTCTCTCATGTCTGATGATCCTTGACTTTGAGGACTTTGGTTTCTTAGTGTAGGTGGTCTGTAGGTGTAGTAGCTGTGCAGTCTGTGATTATTTTTAGGGCCTTGTTCTGTATGGTCTGTAGGGTGTTGTAGTGTGTTTCAGTGAGGTTAGATGTCCAAGCAGGGCTTGGATATTTCGATGTCTGCAGTGATGAGGAGGTGGATGTTTGTAATGATATGGATGTCTACAATGATGAGGTGGATATCTGTGATGATGTGGATATCTGGAATGTTAGTAGACGTCTGTGATGGTGTGGATATTTGCAATGATGAGGTGGATGACTTCGATGATGTGAATGTTTGCAGTGATATGGTGGATATCTGTGGTGATGATGTGGAAATCTTTGATGATGCTTTTAGTGCCTCTGATGATGATGGGGATGGCTGTGCTGATATGGATGCCGGATGGTGATACAGCAATGTCTTCTGATGATGCGGATGTCAGTGATGATCATGTTGAGGTCTTCTCATTTTTCCCCCATATTCTCAGTTCTTATGGTTTACTCTGTCTTATATCTATCTCTTCTAGTTACTGTTTTTCCGTCATATCTTAAGATTAACATTTCTCCACATATCCTCTTCCTATCCTTCGTTTGTTTTCCTCTGTTATCTTCTGGCTGATCTCTCTCTGTTGCCATCAAACGTTCCTCTGTCTTCATTACACTCCGTAATTTGTGTTTATTCTCAGTTCATTTTTTACCTTTTCCTCCTTCCATTTATTTTATCAAAACTTCCTTCCACTCTGTACTTCCTCCCCTTATTCTATTTTCCTTTCTGTTTTCAGTAAATCATCTAACATAAACTTCACCCAGTTTTCTTATTACACCTCTCCACCTGCTAACACCCATGCACGTTCTTCCCCCTCCTCTCTCTCTCTCTCTCTCTCTCTCTCTCTCTCTCTCTCTTTCATATTTTATATAATCATATATATATATATATATATATATATAAAATGAGAAAGACAGAGAGAGAGAGAGAGAGAGAGAAGGAGCATATATGCATGTATTTATATAAACTGTCTCTCTGTTTGATGGAGTAGGAAGTAAAGAGAGCAGTACGTATACTGGAGTATGGGGCAGCTGTGGGAATAGATGGGATTACATTTGAGTATCTAAAAAGAAGACAGCGTTGTGGAGTAGTTACTCAGACTTTTCAGTGTATGGCTGGATGAAGGTTAGGACCAGAGAGCTTATATTGCGCTGCTGTATAGGGGCAAGGGGAAAGGGAACACTTGGATTTCAGAGGTAAATGTCCCTTACACATACCAGGTACAGAATATGGGAAATTGGTGATCGAAAGTTATTGTAACATACTAGCCACCATATTGAGGAGTAAGAGGAATATGTCACATGTGCGACTGGTATATTAATTAGTTGATTGATCTGAGTGAGAAGTATATAGAAAAGGTAAATTATCTCTGTGTTTTGTTTTTTATGCTAGGAAGAGGGAACCAAAGGCAACAAGCCCGCAAAAACTGTTCCTTCCAAGCGAACAAAATACAAATGAGAGCCAAATTCAAGATCCGATCATTTCGAGATGCCTGGACACACTGCGTTTGAAAGACTGGAGATCATAGGAAGCAGGAAATACAGGCAGAGGGAGACAGTTACAGAGTTGACCTGTTGCATAAATGAAGGACTGGGAGTAACGGTTAACTCCTGCATTAGAGAGTTGGACAGAAAAGGGATGAGAGTTTGCTGGTTGACAGGTGCTACGCGCCCGTCGTAGAGGTGGAGGAATGTATGCAGACAGTTCAGAGGAGCAGCGACCATTGAAGTAGCGATAGAAAGGAGATAAAGATGCAACAGTGCGGCGAAGAGACAGAGGCTGAAGGGAGCCAGTAAGAGGAGGAGTGTTAATGAGACGAAAAGCCTTTGACTTCACCCTATTGAGAAGAGCTGTATGTGCAGAACCTCCCCACACATGCGAGTTGTACTTTATACGGGGGCGGATAAAACCCCTGTATAGACTCAACAATTGTGCAGGGGTAAAAAGGGAACGGACTCGGCTTAGCACATCTAATCTCTTAGAAGCAGATTTTACAAGAGATGTAATATGATCTTTCCAAGTTATGTCCCGAGTGAATGAAACCCCAAGCATGTTCAAGGATGATGCAGGATTAAGATGAGTATTATTAAACATTAGTGGGTACACCTGTGGAAGGTTTTGTCGGGTTGATAGGTGTAAGAACTGAGTCTTTGATGCATTAAAAACAACATGGTTTACTCTGTCTTATATCTATCTCTTCTAGTTACTGTTTTTCCGTCATATCTTAAGATTAACATTTCTCCACATATCCTCTTCCTATCCTTCGTTTGTTTTCCTCTGTTATCTTCTGGCTGATCTCTCTCTGTTGCCATCAAACGTTCCTCTGTCTTCATTACACTCCGTAATTTGTGTTTATTCTCAGTTCATTTTTTACCTTTTCCTCCTTCCATTTATTTTATCAAAACTTCCTTCCACTCTGTACTTCCTCCCCTTATTCTATTTTCCTTTCTGTTTTCAGTAAATCATCTAACATAAACTTCACCCAGTTTTCTTATTACACCTCTCCACCTGCTAACACCCATGCACGTTCTTCCCCCTCCTCTCTCTCTCTCTCTCTCTCTCTCTCTCTCTCTTTCATATTTTATATAATCATATATATATATATATATATATATATATATATATATATATATATATATATATATAAAATGAGAAAGACAGAGAGAGAGAGAGAGAGAGAAGGAGCATATATGCATGTATTTATATAAACTGTCTCTCTGTTTGATGGAGTAGGAAGTAAAGAGAGCAGTACGTATACTGGAGTATGGGGCAGCTGTGGGAATAGATGGGATTACATCTGAGTATCTAAAAAGAAGACAGCGTTGTGGAGTAGTTACTCAGACTTTTCAGTGTATGGCTGGATGAAGGTTAGGACCAGAGAGCTTATATTGCGCTGCTGTATAGGGGCAAGGGGAAAGGGAACACTTGGATTTCAGAGGTAAATGTCCCTTACACATACCAGGTACAGAATATGGGAAATTGGTGATCGAAAGTTATTGTAACATACTAGCCACCATATTGAGGAGTAAGAGGAATATGTCACATGTGCGACTGGTATATTAATTAGTTGATTGATCTGAGTGAGAAGTATATAGAAAAGGTAAATTATCTCTGTGTTTTGTTTTTTATGCTAGGAAGAGGGAACCAAAGGCAACAAGCCCGCAAAAACTGTTCCTTCCAAGCGAACAAAATACAAATGAGAGCCAAATTCAAGATCCGATCATTTCGAGATGCCTGGACACACTGCGTTTGAAAGACTGGAGATCATAGGAAGCAGGAAATACAGGCAGAGGGAGACAGTTACAGAGTTGACCTGTTGCATAAATGAAGGACTGGGAGTAACGGTTAACTCCTGCATTAGAGAGTTGGACAGAAAAGGGATGAGAGTTTGCTGGTTGACAGGTGCTACGCGCCCGTCGTAGAGGTGGAGGAATGTATGCAGACAGTTCAGAGGAGCAGCGACCATTGAAGTAGCGATAGAAAGGAGATAAAGATGCAACAGTGCGGCGAAGAGACAGAGGCTGAAGGGAGCCAGTAAGAGGAGGAGTGTTAATGAGACGAAAAGCCTTTGACTTCACCCTATTGAGAAGAGCTGTATGTGCAGAACCTCCCCACACATGCGAGTTGTACTTTATACGGGGGCGGATAAAACCCCTGTATAGACTCAACAATTGTGCAGGGGTAAAAAGGGAACGGACTCGGCTTAGCACATCTAATCTCTTAGAAGCAGATTTTACAAGAGATGTAATATGATCTTTCCAAGTTATGTCCCGAGTGAATGAAACCCCAAGCATGTTCAAGGATGATGCAGGATTAAGATGAGTATTATTAAACATTAGTGGGTACACCTGTGGAAGGTTTTGTCGGGTTGATAGGTGTAAGAACTGAGTCTTTGATGCATTAAAAACAACAAGATTATTTTTACCCCAGTCAGAGATACGAGCCAAGTCAGACATTAGGTGTGCCATACCCTCATCCCTTGTTTGTTGAAGTAACTGCTGAGATGGACGTTGCGGGAACCGAATGGAAAGGTGAAGGGTGGAGTCATCAGCGTACGAGTGGATAGGGTTAGATGTACAGCTTAGAAGGTCATTGATGCTTTTATTGAACTGGAGGAGGCATTTAACAGAGATGATAGATACGTCTTCTGGTATGCTTTACTATGATACAGGGTGGGAGGGAAGCTTTTAACACCTGCCTGCTTGACAGTGACGATTTTTCCTTTTTCTTCATGCTTTCCCAAGATAATTACGAGAGAGAAAACAATGTTTACTCTTAGTTAAGGTTGGAAATGAGCGGCCCGACCCAGCCGGACCTGGTCAGTCCCGACTCGACCATCACGCTAATAACTTGAGTCCTATGTGAAGTAGAGTTGAAATTCTTTCTGCATGTGATACATTCGTTCAATAAATGTTATCAACTAAAAACCTACCCATAAAGGCGTAGGAACCCCTTGGAATCTTGAGTTTTCCATGGAAGCGTTCGGCTCTAATCGGTGAACGCCTCAAGTACGAAATCAGATTAAAATAAGATTATCCATTTTACTGTAAAACTGAGTTTATTCGCACCAACACTAGCACATCGGAGATTCCGTCTATAATTTTATATCAGAGGGACATTGTGATAACATGGCGCTCGCTCGGTCCTCACGCCTCACGAATCTCACTTTACTGGTTATATGAGACGTACAGTAGTAATGGAGTTAGAGATTATTGAATATAGGTTACCCAGCTTGAACAGTTTCTCATATACGGAAGATAATTGTCTGGAGAATAAAAGAATTAATTTAATGTACGTCTTTAAACAGATGAATTGACTTTTATTTTAATACTGAAGAAGTAGAGTAGGGTAGGCGAGTAGGGAGAAAAAGGAGTGAATAGTTTGAGAATTATGTGGAGTTGCTTCAGAGATGCATTATATTATTGTGCTGTTCACCTATATATGAATGGGCTGGAAAAAGAGGTAGACATAAGAATGCTAGGAAGAGGGGCATGTTTGAGAGATGCCGAGATAGGAGGGAGAGGGAAGGAAAGTCGTTGTTGTTACTAGATGATATAGTATTAGTCGCAGACTGGGTAGGTAAACTTCGGCGATTAGAAACTCCGGTGTAAAAGTTTGCGACAGAAGGATAATGACAATCAATGTAAGAAATAGCAAAATGGTGAAGGACAGAGACAGAGAAAAACGGTATAAGTCTAAATGAGGAAGGGGTGGAGGAAGTGAAGCATTTTATACATTTCGGTGTCGAATACATATAACAGAAGACTGAACTACAGGACTTGAAATAAATGATAGGATAATAATGTCAAAGTGTTCGGGGTATCCACAAGTGTTTGAAAAGAAAGACCAGTAACTGTTCAGATGAATTATTCAAACATGTGAAGAGATATTCGTGTCCACTGTGCTGTGTTGATCAGATTTGTGAGCCCTGAATGCAAAGCACATGAAAAAAAAAAAAAAAAATAGAGGTGTTAGAATTAAGCATCCCAGACCAATAAAAGGGGTGAGAAGGTCTGTTTGTGGAAAATGATGCTATAAAAGAGAGGCGTGGAAGCAACAGCAGTATGATGGAAAGTTCGAGACAAAGTGCTAGTGTGGTTTTGCCATATGGAAAGAAAGGATGATATGAGAATAAAGATATACAATCACAAGCATATTCAATGAGAAGGAACTTGGGACGTCAAGTAAATATAAGTTTGGTGTTGATGTGACACAGAATGATAGAGATCTGAGCATCTATAAAAGTGAAAGATGCAAATAGAAAAGAAAAAAATTGGAATAAACTATTTAATGGAAATGCTGGCTTGCTGGGAGTGATCTGTATATAACAACAAAAAAGCTGAAAGGACTGGAGCAAACCACAAATCAGTTCTGCCTGGTTGAGGATGGTTTAAAATTGCTTTGTTTAGGCGATTATGTAGGACAGATGAGCAATTGAATTTCAGAGAATGTACTTACCTTTATCCTCACTGGGGGCTTCTCTCAACTTGTGAGGTTAATTGAGAGCATGAAACAAAGTGTGTGTGTGTGTGTGTGTGTGTGTGTGTGTGTGTGTGTGTGTGTGTGTGTGTGTGTGTGTGTGTGTGTGTGTGTGTGTGTGTGTGTGTGTGTGTGTGTGTGCGCGCGAGCATGCGTGCGTGCGTGCGCGGGGAACCGTAAGATTAATATGAACTACAAGTATCTCTCTCTCTCTCTCTCTCTCTCTCTCTCTCTCTCTCTCTCTCTCTCTCTCTCTCTCTCACACACACACACACACACAAAAGATTTATTTTCATTTCAGTCTGCCTTTCATCACTTTCCAGACACTTGCTCTTTCACTCTCTTTTTCTCTCCTCTCTCCCTCTTTTTCACTTCCCTCCAGCATCGGTCCCTCAGTCCTGATATATCTCCTTCCTGCCTCCTCCTATTATCTCACTTTCCTCTTCTTCCTCTTCCCATTCTCGTCCAAAGCTCTGCCCCTCACTTTCAATTTTCCCCGGCGTGTCTTCTTACTTCTTTATCTCTCCCAAGCCCTTTCCCCCCTTCTCTCTCTCTCTCTCTCTCCTTTATTATTGTCATTACCCATCGCTTTCTCCGCCGCTTCCTTTGATGTTTATAGTTTTACTGTTTATTTCTCTTATCATCTCCATTTTCTGTGCCTCCTAGTTACCTGATTTTTTATTTACTTCTGTTAGTTGTTCTCCTCCTCCTCTCTCTCTTTTTTTTTTTTTCGATTCCCTGTCTCCTCATTCGTTCTCTACCACCTACTCTTTCCCTATCTCCTACCATCTGCCTCTTTTCCTACTCCCTCAATTACTGTACACTCTTCTGCTTCCTCAATAGTCAGTCTCCCGGCAGTCATCTTTAACATATCTTTTATCCAATAAAATTTTTCTTCTTCCCTTTAGCCCTTACTCTCCCACTTCTTTTTGTAGCAACCATTCTTTCCTTGACCTCTCTCTCTCTCTCTCTCTCTCTCTCTCTCTCTCTCTCAGTAATTTTATGTTGCTACTACTTCAACTTAATGATGTATTTTCTCTTCCCTCCTTCTCTTATTCGTTTGTCATTCTCTTTATTCCATTATCTCATTTACTTTCCGCTCTTTCTCTAGTTTCATTCATGCATTTTTGCGCAGTCCCTCATTACTCTACACTCTGATTTTATTTTCTACTGTTTATCTTCTTTTAAAACATTTCCTTTCTTATTGCTTATCCTTGTCTTATTCCAGTTTAGTGACGCTCTTGTAAGAGCTGCCTATCATGGGCCAGCTGTCATACTGCAGCCATCCCCTCTTTTTATATTATGTTATCATTATCTTTTTCCCTCTTGCGCCCTGTTTGCCTTTATGTCCGGTGTGTGTGTGTGTGTGTGTGTGTGTGTGTGTGTGTGTGTGTGTGTGTGTGTGTGTGTGTGTGTGTGTATGTGTGTGTGTGTGTGTATCTCAGTGAATAGCGAAGTGCCACAGGATTCAGTGCTAGGGTCCTTTCTCTTTACAGTATACATTAACAACATGGATGTGAGCCTTAAGAATCTTACATATAAATTTGGAGATGATACCAGAATAAGTGGTGCTTTTCTGTCTGATGAAGACAAAATAAACTTAAAGCAAGATTTAAATATAATTTAATGAATGGTATACATAATGTCATATGCTATTTAATGATAACAATGTCAAATTTTGCAGATCGGAAGATGAAAAAAATGTGAATATCATATGCCTGGCCAGAAATCAAGGCAGATCAACTGTGTAAGAGATTTAGCAGTGACGATATAAAGGATCTCAAAATCTCACAACAGTGTAACCAATTTTCCAAGAATGCAAATAGGGTATTGATAGTCGCCAATAGAAATTTCAAATTTAAAAGTAGAGATTTAACCATCCCACATTATAAAAGCCTGGTACGACCACATCTAATATTTCCAGTGAAGTTCTGGTCTCCACACCAACGTAAAGACTTTGCTAAACTATAATCTGTACATCTGCGTGCAACAAAATAAATACCTTCCTTTCGTAACAAGCCATATGATGAGAAATAAAGAGAACTGTACTTTTTTCTGTGAAAAATCACCGTTTTCATGAGAAGCATTTAAGATTCTTCAAGGATTTGATACTGCAAGAATAACAGTTTTTCTCCTTTGCCCAAACTTGTCAACACGTGCAAATAGCCTCAAACTCAAGGGAAACAGAGTTAACCTAGAAAATACTAAGTATTTCTTTACCAACGATGTGATCGGGGAGAGGAACCTGAATAATTATATAGTGGAAAGTACCTCCATAAACACTTTCCAGAACAGACTAGACCACCATTTGTCCCCCCTAGGCACAATGTAACCCATGAAATCTGACTTTTCCTGATCTAACACAATCTGTTGGGTGTGGGCGGATGACCTCACCCAAAGAGCTACGAAATCATCCCAGACAGCTCTTCCATTAGTTCTAAAAGTTTGCCTCAACTTAAAAAATGCACTTGTAGGAATATGCGTGTGTGTGTGTGTGTGTGTGTGTGTGTGTGTGTGTGTGTGTGTGTGTGTGTGTGTGTGTGTGTGTACACATCATTTAAATGGATGTAAACATGCATTTACAGTACATCTCTGTTGTTGTCAAGATAAGAAGACGAGACTATCATGTTGAAACATTGTATTATTAACACGCACAAAAAAGTTTATGTTTAAATTAAATTCACTTGTTAGTGTTTAAAAAAGTTGTGTTCATTGTGTAACGTATTATTATATTACTCCATATTCATTATTTTTGCTTAAATTCTGAGAGTACTTTCTTCCGATTCTATTAAATATACTTCAGGCTTTGCAATCCTGCAAGGTGTTGCTTACTTTTCACTTGCTTTTCCACCATGGCAGATGCCGGAGAGTGTGGAGGGTGGGGGAGAACCTTCTGCTGTACTAATATTTTTTCGTACTTTTGTGACTAGGTTTATGTTCTAGCGTTAACCGGACCACGTCGTAGAGACGGTAGGATGTGAGAGGTCTGTGTCCTTGCGTAATTCTATGTACCATAACTCTCTCATCTACGAAACCATCTCATCTAAGTCTTACCTTCATCTCTGGGTGTCCTTTTTCATTCTCCACACATTTACTCTCTCAGCCCCTGTTTCTGTGTTTGTCTTCCTCTTCTTTCCATTTCTTCCCCACCTTTGATCCCTGACTTAGGTATATTTTTTCCTTGCTGCCTCCATTTAGCTCCTCCTACTTCTCCTCTTGTTCTTCTTCCTCCTCCTCCTCCTCCTCTTGTTCTTCCTCCTCTTCTTCCCAACTTTGTCTAAAGCCCTTCCTCCTACTTTCAATGTCCCCTTGTCGTTCCCTCCTCTCTCTCTCTCTCTCTCTCTCTCTCTCTCTCTCTCTCTCTCTCTCTCTCTCTCTCTCTCTCGTTCATTAATCATCCGTTTCTCGACCGTTTCCTTTATTTTCTTTAATTTTACTGCTTACTTTTCGTTCCATCTCCCTTTTATATTCACTTGTTTTTGTTTGCTTTGTCGTCTTTCGTTTAATTTCTCGTCACTCCCATTCCTCCTTCCTCAGTATCCCTTACTCCCCGCATGTTTTCTATCCCTCCTACACCCTATCACCTACAATCTTTCTCTTCCGTTGCTTCCTCATTTACTGTTGACTCCTTTGCTTCCTCTTTCCTCGCATCTCGTTCCACTTTTATTGACTTATCTATTGCTCTAATTTCATATAGTCCCTATCTTTCCAATTTCTTACCTCCGCCAAGGAGGTTATATTTTTGCCAGCGTTTGTTTGTTTGTTTATCTGTTAGCAGCATTACTCATAAAGTTTGAACGGATTTTCTTTTTCTTTTTCTTTTTTCTTTTTTTTAGGAGTAGGGTATGGCCCAATGAACAGTCCATTAGATGTTGGTGGTGATCCGGATCATCATCCGGATCCATGAATTTGTTAAGATTCTCTACCACTGAAAGGACATTGGCAATTTCAACGTTTTTACGTCTAACTCAGTAAATAATGCCCACAATTCTTGCCAAAAACTTCAAGATAACATCTCCATAAGATCTACCACACACTCCGCCATGGCGTAGGTTTGCAATCTCTGTTTGCTCTTGTTTTCTCTTTGTAACACCCCTTTTTAATCTCTCTCTCACTCCATATATCAGGCCGTCTATATCTATCTTTATGTCTCTCAGTCTTTCTACATATCCATGTGGTCATGTCTTCTTTTTCCATGAACTCATTTCCTCCTAGTGCTATTTTCGCTTTATTCTCTCTCTTATCCTCCACACTGTTGCTGTCGCCTTTCCTCTTGTTCTCTCCTATCTCTATCTCTCCTTTATTTTCATTCACTTAAGAGTCTCGTTTTTCATCATCCTTGCCTCCTACTATCTCTTCCTCCTCTTCGTCCCCTCCACGCCTAAAACTCTTCCTCTCTCTGTTTTCCTTGGCATATCCTCTCTCTCTCTCTCTCTCTCTCTCTTTCCTTACCTTGTCTGTGCGTATGGCTTTAAGCAGCTCATTTTTTCTGATTGGTTTCGACGCAAGTGCAAATGGGAGTACTGTAATCACTTTGAGTGTGTGTGTGTGTGTGTGTGTGTGTGTGTGTGATAGAGAGAGAGAGAGAGAGAGAGAGAGAGAGAGAGAGAGAGAGAGAGGTATGTATGTGTACATTCGTGTATGTTGTGCTTTTGTATGTATGTATGTACTATGCATTATGTATGTCTGTGCGAGTGATTGCATGTCAATATGTATGCCTATGTGCGGGTGAGCGCATGTTTCCCGTATCAAACATAGAATACCTACCTAAGCTTCTGTTCAGTCATAATTATATTTTGTTTGATTGCAGCCCTGTAGTTTTAGACAAGGATTGTCATTATTAAAATCTATTATTTGTTTTCTCGCCTTGCTACGTTTACACATTTTTTGACTGTGAAAGTTTATGTAATGTCGAATGAACTGAATTGTTGAAGAAATTACCGAATATGGTGTAACTCTCTCTCTCACTCACTCACACACACACACACACACACACACACACACACACACACACACCTCTAGTTCGTTCTCCATTTTCCTTCATATTTTCTCCTCTCCTCTCCCTTATCTTAGTCTGTCAGAACGCTCTCTTCTTTTTCTTTCCTTTATTCTGTCTCTGTCTGTCTGTCTGTCTCTCTGTCTCTGTCTCTGTCTCTCTCTCTCTGTCTCTCTCTCTCTCTCTCTCTCTCTCTCTCTCCATCCTTTTCTTCCTACGATCATATTCTTTATAGATTTCTTACTCAGTCTACGTTCATTTTCATCAACACTTCTTCCTTCCGGCTTATTGTCCTTCCCTCGTTTTCCCTTCTAACTCATGGTATTCTTTTCCTTCTGTCTCTCGTCTCATCTTTTTACTCTCCCTATTTCTCCCAATCTTTCTTCTCTGTTCCTTTCTCTTCTTCCACCACTTTTCCTTTCTCATTCTTTCATCCTCTATCCCGTTTTCTCCTTCTCAACTTCGTCTTCTCCTCTCCGCTACCTTCTCTCTTCTTGCTTGCTCTACCCTCGAAAAGTATAATAAAAATAATAGGAGGTATAGATTCTGTATATAACGCTAAAGAGCAGGAGAGAGAGAGAGAGACAGAGAGAGAGAGAGACAGACAGACAGACAGACAGAGACAGACAGACAGAAACAGAGACAGAGACAGAGACCTGGGGTGCAGAGGATATACAGTACTTCCCCTCACAACCCAGCAGCAACACTACGGACATTCTCTTGAATTACATCTACGCAAGTAGAATATATATATATATATATATATATATATATATATATATATATATATATATATATATATATATATATATAACATTTTTGTAACTCTGAGGCAAGATTTGTGAGCAATCCCCCACCCCATTTTTCTGTCAAATGGTCTCCTTCGAGGCATACCTGGAAGCAATGCACGATGAACTGAGAGAATTTTAAAGTGTCTCATACATCGAAGAACAATCGAAGAAAAGAACGTAGCAGAAGAAAAGAGTACAGTGTAAGAATGATACATGGTGCCACTATTGTGTGAGGTCTACCAGGCATTTACACTACAGCGTGCGGCTAGGCTAGGATAGGTTAGATTAGGTTAGGTTAGGTTAGGTAAAGTTAGGTTAGATTTGGTTAGAATCTGATAGGTTAGGTTAAGTTTGGACAGGATAAGTTAGGGTAGGTAAAGTTAAGATAGGACAGGACAGAACTATACACGGTGGGAAAGAATAGGGTAGGACAGGAGAGGATAGGTTACGTTAGGTTAAGTTAGGTTCTGTCCTGCCCTATCCTATCCTAATCTAACCTAACCCAAGCTGCCCAAACCTATCCTAAGCTATCTTGACCTAACCTAACCTATCTTACCCTAACCTATCCTATCTTACCCTAACCTATCCTATCCTATCCTAACCGCACGCTATAGTGTTAATATCCCGGTAAACCGCACACTATAGTAGCACCTGAAACACCACGCCGCACTGACTGTGTGCTTCGAATCGGCTCGTACCGAACTATACGAAAAGTCTGCTGTTAAGCGCCAGACCGAAAGACTAATTTGTTCCACGATCAAAATTACCCATTCAGTGCCTTTATTGTTTCAGAACCAATGATAAGCCAACAGACATTATAAACTGACTGTACACTTGAGTTTTCATTTCAGTTTCTGAGTAACCTTTGATGTGCATGCAATGGATCTCTGTTTAATTGTCATAGGTGTTAAAAATACATATCGAGCATGTTCATTCAAGCAAGTTGCTGAACTTCTTCAAATGAAGACAGATGGGGACCACGAATGTTATTGTATTTTGTCTGGGGGGCCATTAAACGAAAAAAAAAAAAAAAGAAGAAAGAACCTCTGTTCTACTACATCAACACTCGAAACAGTTCTACCATTGCTGGCCATTTTATTACGAAAAGTACAATGGTTCAAGGCCGTAATATGGGGCTTTGTTAATGTCTATGGAAGCAACGCACTTCAAGTCCGAAAAACGTTAGTGAATGACAGAACTGCTCCTAGAGATATTGCCACATCGAAAACAAAAAATAGTATAAATATAGAACTGCAAAGTATAGTAAGAGTTAACACAAACTATATCTACGCTGAGAAATATGAGGAACGCTTAAAAAGTATGAATCTGTATATCTGCTAGGCACAGCCCGTGAGAAGATACACAATTTGTAAAGGACAAGACTGTCTGGTAGTTGGCAAATGCTTCACAGTATGCTCATCGAATAAGTGGTAATGTTTTTAAAATCTGTTGGCAAGAGATTCCATTCACATGAAACTAAGCAATTCTTCTACAACAGTGATGCCATCTACTAATCGTTTTCCAGTAGGGTAAAACGTCATACTGTACCAACATTTATAATCGCAAAGATAAGTTTTGAGACCTAATCTCCAATTAAGCATACTCATTCATGAATTAAATATTTCTAATGTATAACGTTTTCTAGAAGTAAAGTGTGGAGGATACAACTGAAAAATATTGTTACTGTATGTACTAATGAATACTTGATGTTACTTTTCCTCACAGATATAGTGAAGTAAATTTTTCCCATTTCACCCTTTATTATGAATTTCCATGACAAATTTATATGCTGTGTGGTAGTGCTTCACTTTTTCTTGCTGTCTACGACTGGAAAGATTAAAGGGCGTGGTGTTCCTACTTTGCTATCCTTGTCTGAGTTATAGAATTCCTTTGTCTTGAAATGACCAAAGTAGTTCTCTTGCTATGTGCTTTCCTCTAACATCTTTGTTCATCTCTTTAATGTATTTATTTTTAACCCTGCACAGACGCTTAAGAGCAAAAAGGCAACTTAGTTTTTCAACGTATCCGTACCAATTTCACCTAACTTACCCTAGACTGTAATTCTCTGCAACCTATTTCACGTAGCTAAGAAGTAGTAAAACACAGCTCAATTTCTAGATATCTTTTTCATACTTGTAGGCTATTCTTAACCAGTATCATATTCTAGTGATAATCCCAATGTTAAAATCCAGCACTGATGATGCAGAGGTGACAATTTTAGGCCAAGTTAGACTAAAAAGGAGTACATTAGTTCTTCTCCTTCTCTCCCTTCCCTTTCCCTTCTTTTTTACTTCCTCCTTCTCTCTTTACGTCTTATCCCTTTCTCCTTCCCCCTTCTCCTTTCCGTCCTTCGTTCTTCTCATCCATCTCAGCTAAAGCTCCACCATATCACTTCCAGTATTCCTCCTGCTCACTGCTCTCTCTCTCTCTTCCAAATTTGTTTCACCTGCTGTTTCCTCTCACTCCTCATTCCTTCCTTCCTTCGTCATTTTTTTTCTCTCACCTCCCTCCTTACCTCTCTCTCTCTCTCTGCTTTCCTAATTTTTTCTTCCTTTCTCCCTTCCGTAGTGTTTTTCTATTCTTAGTTCATCCAAGCAGTGCTATCACCCTCTTTCTTCTAATATATAAATTTTTTTAATATGTACCTCCTTTTTTTCTCCTTCCCTCTCACTTTCCTCACTCCAGCCTTCATCTCTTCTCTCTATTTCCTCTTTCTTCCACTTCCATCCTCTTCTCTACTTTCCTCACTCAACCTTCCGTCTCTCTCTCTCTCTCTCTTACTTAACGCCACCACTCCGTCTCTCCTTTCTTCCTCCAAACAAAGCACTCTCTCTCACTTTCAATCTTCCTTATGTCCTCTTCCAGCTCTTCCCCTTCACCTCTCTTCCTCCTAATCATACTAAATCTCTCTCTCTCTCTCTCTCTCTCTCTCTCTCTGATGACTTTATCTTCTCATCATCCTTGCCCTCCTCTTCATCTCTTCTACTCCTCTTACTCTTTCCTTTTATGCTTTTCTTTATCATCTTTCTTATTGCGTTCCCGCTGTTCACCTTTCTTCTTACCCCCACCCCTACATATTCTCTCTCTCTCTCTCTCTCTCTCTCTCTCTCTCTCTCTCTCTCTCTCGGATCCTTTCAATTTTCTCGCGTCCCACAATTTTCTTTTTTTTTTTTTAACCTTCACATTAACATTTCTTTCCAAAGCTTCGCTGTGTGTGTGTGTGTGTGTGTGTGTGTGTGTGTGTGTGTGTGTGTGTGTGTGTGTGTGTGTGTGTGTGTGTATCTGCGCGCGCGCATCGGAACAAGGAAAAGTTCATTCTATGTCTGCTTGTTTTTTTTTTCTCTCTTCCTATTTCTCGTTATCTTATGTTTTTTTTTCTTTCCAAACACCAGCTTCCTGAGACCGGCTAGCCTACTGTGCTTATGCCTATCTTCATAATGTCTATTTTTTCCCAACCTTCCTCACCATGCATCACCATCACAGTCCATCTCACCCAGTCCTCTCCATCCACCTCATCCGTTTCTACTCTGATGTGGTGAATATCGCATCAACGTCTGCTCTGCTACTAACTGAACTTCGACACCCATTCACACAGTAACACCCTCAACTGTGACCTGCCACCCTTAATCGTCCCTTCCCATCTAACTCACTCTTGTCCGTTCATTTCACTCTGTTCTGAAAGTCCTTTACCGATAAAATTCATCAAACTTTTGAGTAAATGGGGCTGTTTTTTAACATGTGGGTATTTTGACATGTGCTGAAAATATCTGGTTTGTCCCCATTCAACCTGTGGACTAAAAGAGGTCAGAAAAGACTTTAAACTTGAGCCGTCATGAATAGGGCTAATATTTGTCACATGTATTCTTAAGCATAATCTCAATGGATTCTTCTTGATATAAATCGACAAAAATGACGTTAAGTAACCTGAGAGGACCTAAGTTAAGTGAAATAGTCTAGACCTGATATAACTGGATCTGAACATGACTGGAATGAATAATAGTTGCTTGATGTACAGCTGACTTGAGTGGAGGCGACTGAATCATAATTCAAATCTGCTCGGACCTGAATGGAAGTAAATGGAAACGAGAATACTTAAACTAGCCTATAATGACTTAACAATGCCAAACAGAAGTGATAAGGCTGATTGGACCTGAGGTGGCACTGATTTACCTGGATGGACTTAACTGCCCCGAATGGTCTTGAACTGACCTTTATTGGCCCGAAGCTGACCTAACTGGGCCTTGAAAATGGTCCTTGGCTGCACAACCTTAATTAATATTATAGACATGAAGTGACCAAAATGGATCTAAACAGAATTAGCCAGTCATGAAACGATGTACCTGGTCATGGACTAGAATCTAGAATGGACCTCAGTTGATGTAAAAGGATATGAAGAAATCGGGTGTGATCAGAGTGGACCTGGTTAAACATGAAGGCTATGAGTGGATATTACTAGACCTGCACGGACCTCCACTGAACTGACTGTTCCTGAACTGTTGTGGAGAACGTTCACTGACTAAGTTTTACCTACATGGTCCTGACGTTCCCTAAGCTGACTTCAAGCAGTCTGACGACCGAAATTGATGTGATGAGCCTAACTTTTCACAGACACAGATGAAAATTAATCGGCCTTCCCGATCCATCAATATCTGAATGATCAAATATTTATCTAGCTGAGCAGAACTGGATGTGAAGATGTGAAGAACCCTAAAACAGAGGATGTGTTGCGTTGATATATTGTTGCTGCCTGTAAGTAAGCGATTCTACTCAGTTTCGGGAGATCTCTTTAAGGAAACAGTTAAAGGAGGCAAGATCTAGCTCCTTCAATTCAAAAATTCCCTCCTAAGGTGAATACTCGCCTGAAAGTATGAAGAACCTAGTAAGGGTATAAAAGTCGTTCTTGTAGTAATGCAGTTAACCAAAATATACCTAATTGAACCATCATGACCTCATGCCAGTCTGAATGGATCAAACCTACATAATGTAGACCTGAACTGACTAAATCGACATTGCTTTCTCTGGGGCTGAGTATGGTTGAATTAACCCACAAAAAGGATGCAGCTGTATCTTAAATACTCATCTTAACTCTTCTTATGGCTTTCTTGGCTGACATGCATGTCGGCTGACGGTTCTGCAGGACGATGGTTATACTGGCTGACTATAATGCCAACTGATGGCTAAGTAGGCTGCCAGTAGTGTCAGCTGATGGTAATGCTGAACGACAGTTATACAGGCTAACTGTTATGCCAGCTGATGGTTATTCCAACTGATGGCTATGCCAGGTTACTCTTATGTCAGCTGATGGTTATTCCAACCGATGGCTATGCCAGGCTATTGACGGCTGATGGTTATGCCGGCTATGATTAATGTCAGCTTTTGATTACACTGGCCAACAATATTCCAGCTGATGACTGTGGAGGTTGATGGGTATGCTGGCAGATAGCTATGCCGCTTGACCGTTATGTTTACTAACGGTTATGCTGGCTGATGGCTATGCTGGCTGATGATTATACCAGCTAATAGTTATATCAGCTGGTGGTTAAACTATCTGATGGTTATACCATTTGATGTTTATACCAGCTGATGGTTATACCTTCTGATGGTTATACCAGTTGATGGTTATACCATTTGATGTTTATACCAGCTGATGGTTATACCTTCTGATGGTTATACCAGTTGATGATTATACCATTTGATGTTTATACCAGCTGATGGTTATACCTTCTGATGGTTATACCAGTTGATGTTTATACCAGCTGATGGTTATACCTTCTGATGGTTATACCAGTTGATGGTCACGCAGTCTATGGGTATGCCCGCTGGTGGCTATACCGGCCTCAGTTAACGAACTGTAGTTCTTACTTTCTCTGTCATTTACTATATGCTACCTAGTCATGTATATTATTTTCCTCCCCATATGAAAGCTTTTATTCCTATTTTTTTGCAATGATTGCATCCTGGTTTCTCGCCCTTTCTTCCAACTCCTCCTTCAAAATCACTATTCTTCCTGCTCCCTTCCACACTCTCTTCTTTTCTCCTCTATTTTATGCTCACATTCTTGTCTTCATAACTATGGTCTCCTCCTAGTGTCTGCAGTTTTAGGAGCCTCATTTGTTCAAGAATATTAATTTATACCTCACGAAACTCCACATTCTCTCTCTCTCTCTCTCTCTCTCTCTCTCTCTTTCCTGTCTCCTCCTCTCTTGAAGTAATTTTGCTTCTCAATCACACCAGCTATTCCTGCCTCTCTCTCTCTCTCGCTCTCTCTCTCTCTCCTCATATCTTCACTTAATTCTGTTTCTCACTCGGACCAGCAATTCCTACCTAACCCTCTCTCTCTCATGATTCCGTACCAGTCATTTGCACGTTAGTTATAAGCAGAGTACTAAGTCATGGTTTTACAGATGGAATTATGTCATACATTGCACTAATCAGCTATTTCGATAAGGATACCCAATATGGTTTCATGTGAGGTAGATCATGTCTGGCTTTTAGCCTGAAATTTACTGTTATATATATATATATATATATATATATATATACATATATATAGATATAGATATATATATAGTGTTTATGATGAAACGCGGACACATGACACTTTAACTGAAATTTCTAGAGGACTTACCAACAGAACCTCACAAGAAGTACTGAAAAAGTGCAGAACCCACGAGGACCAGTTGACAGTGAACTGGCTAAATGGCAGGTGACAGGGAGTAATAGTAAGTGGAGCATGTCAAGGGGGGAAGTGAAATATGAATAAATTACCAATAAGTCGTCAGTTGTCGCAGTGGGAAAAGGAATATACTGAGTATACAATATCTATACTGAATATATCTCCACTACTTATGGGAGAAAAAGGAGTCACCACTGACACGACAGCAATTGACCTGTGAAACAAAGTAATAAGTTTTACTTTATTCTGGCTTACTTTGCCATTCTCTACAAAACGAGAATTTCATAAATTTTCTCAATAGTACACAGCGGAGACTAATCACTCACAAATGCTGAACTGTTGATACTGTTCGCCCCTGATAAAGTGTCCTTAGCCCTGACAATCGATAATTAATACTAATAAAGACAGACTCCTGCTGGTGCTAGTTCCTGGCTGGCGCAAACGGATTTATGAATATGAAAGAACTGGCTTAACTACCAGTCGTGATTAATATAAGAAGTTTGTGCAAACTGGGAGTACCAAACTGACGTAAGCACAGTAAGGAGAAATGAAGCATGATTCTTCCATTTTAAACAAGCTCAAAGAAGAGAACTGAAAATTTTTTTCACTACAAACAAAATGAATTCTTACGTTACAAGATAAACGAGTAATCATGCACTCAAATCAGACAGCTTGCTAATACTCTTAAGCCTAGAAAACACAGAAAAAAATACTGGTCAGTGGTGAAAACGAACTTGTGGCTGTGAAGAGACTGGATAGCACTGCTACTCAGGTCAATTACTGTGCACCGTACTGACGTCCACTGTTGCCGATCACCAGCTGCGTGGGTAGTAGCACTGCTAGAGACTGGGTGATAAGCCGCTAAGACGGGGTCTTCGCTTCTCTGCACTGTTCTCAGCGTCCTCCTCCCATGGCAGCACTACATCAGGTGACTAATGTTTTCACACTAGCCACAAAGCAATACATGATCACCGAAAGTAGGCGTGGCTTACTTAACGGCTAAAGAGTCAGGGCGGTGGAACGATAAATACACAAAAGTATCACTCAGGAATGCGCCAAGGGCGTGCATAAAAACAATCACTAGTGAAACAATGACGGACATTTTGAGAACAATCCCGATTGGAGCACTGTCAGGACAGTTAGCTGAGTGAATATTTCTGGGTTTTTCACTAATGCATCTTCCGTTCCTATAATAATACAATGTCATGAATTTGTATAAAAACACTATCGTCTTCACCGCATTCCAGACTCAATTTCTTGTGTCATCGTCTCCCAGGATTCCCGATCTACTGTTTATGACACCCGTCCTAGTTTCCCGAAGCCCTTTGGTTACTGGGTCCGCACTGTTATGTTAGCCTTCTATGTTCCGAGACTGGCAGTTTGTCCACATCGGACCCCAAGGGTGATTTCTTGGCTACTCCCTCGTGTGACATTTTGTAGGTCCGTTTGTAGTGCCACAAATTTAATATTCATGTATGTGTTTAGAGGTACTGTAATTTTAAGTTAGATAGGGTGTAACCTGAATACTAGTCTATAAATTCCTATCCTAAGTAGTAATTCATATGTTAATGATTAATGTAGGGTTAACTTTATTATTATATGTATGTATCTCTGTATCTATGCATTGGGTGATGTAATTGTGGATGTTGAGCTATGAGAATTCCTCCGTCTGGTCGAGTAATGAATAACAGATGCGCGCAGCTTGTCCCCTTCTTTATGCGTCGATTGTGGGGCGCCGAGTTTAAACCTTAAACAGAATAATGATGAAAATACAATTCTTTCCGTAACCTAGTTGTGAAATGTTTACTAATGTAGCTGCTAGAACCCAAATATGTGAGATTAACAGTCCAAAAGGCCTAAATAATGTCATTTGTGAGGATTTAAAGGTCCCGTTTGTCTTGGCCGTCACTAGATGGCATGGGCTGCCCCAAATTTCAAAGCGAGATAGTGATAAAATCAGTATCTAAATTAAGTAAGGATTAAATCCCAAATTTTCCCCAATTCAATCAAAAGTCCTGGCGTCATGGGTACACTGCTAAATAAATTGTAAAGAGAATTGAAACCCACCATATTTCAAAAACACCACCCCATTTGACTTAGCAGTGGCGTCGCTAGCGTACCCAAGAAGCCCACTCGAGGCCCAGACGTCGTGTATAATGGACGTTCGTTCAGTCCCCAGACACCGGCGACGTCAGTGTGAGCATGAGGCCTCTTTGTGGTATTGTCCTTAGACGAGAACATACACACTTACACTACCCCTGAATTATTTTATAAACCAAATGTAATTGTAATAGAATTATTGATCTATCAAGTGAATTTTTTTTTTTTGTAAATAAGAAATAGAAATTTAAAAGTGATGAAATCTGGTAATGGAAGGGCGAAATTCAAAACCATTAACCATTTTCTTTCTTGTAATTAAGGTTAGGAAATTAGGAGCGTGGAAGGGAACTTAGTGATTGTGAGCAATGATGTAATTTTGAAATGAACCTCGAGGCTAAACAAGCCCGAGTGATTATGTATTCTTGGTGATTATATAATGTCTGAACAGTACCTCGAGGCTAAACAAGCCCGAGTGATTACGAATTTTAGTGATTAAACAATTTTTTTTTTTTAATTGTACCTCGAGGCTACACAAGCCCGAGTGATTATACATTTTTGGTGATTATGTAGTAATGATGATTATGAACTATAAATAATCCTGAACTGATAGTGGATTCTAGAGAATTACATGATGAGAGTATATTATATGGACGAAAATGAACACGAGTAATAATTCTTATTGGTTCGAGGCTATGCCAGCCCGAAAAGACAACCCATGCTCATAAAAAGGTCCCTGTCTTGAGGCTATTGTCGAGCCCAAGAGTAACTGACAAAAGGAAAGTAAGGTACAATGACCTCATAAATCGTTTGTATGTATCAAATTGTTTTCGCCTGGTGACAATGTTGTAGGAATGATCATCCAAACCCTGGTTTTAATGTACAATCTTCTTTCATACTACAAAGGGTCATGTAATTAAAAAATGTTTTATGGAAACCAGCATAAAGTTATTAAAGTAAAGTATATATATTTTTTTTTTACTTTCTTAGTGTACCTAATCAAGGAAATTATGTCCTCAAGCCTAATTCACTCCCCTTCCAATTCAAGATTCCTTCGCTGAGGGAACGACGACCACCTGTGGTACTGATTAAATCTAAGCTCGGCCAAAAATTACAAACGCTACCAAAATTCTTTTTTTTTTTTCTTAAATAATTATCATCTATTATACTAAGTCGAGTACCACCTGTATTATCCTGGATGAGTTGATCAGTACCCACAACAGGTAAGATTATAAATATCCGTCATTACACTGATTGAAGTATACTGGTGGGATAAAATTTAAGGCATTACACTGGATGAACAATAACGGTGGGGATAGTAAATTCATACCGTTACACTGGTGGCAATAGCGGTGGGATATTCATCGTTCCCAAATTAGTGGCGTTGGTGACAAAATGAAGGGAAGTGAAAGGTAAAGAGAGACAATATTTCAAAATTTAATTTCCTTTTTTTTGTGAGTAAGAATAGTACATTAGGGTCACCATGTCTCTGTATGGACAGTTGTTTGCTCAGACGCAGCCGGAAGCTGATCGTCCTCACAAGTGGGGAGAGATCATGCAACCATTCAATTGGATGAGGTTGAGGAACAGTTTGGTACTACTAACAGAACGCTGCTTTCACACTCGACCCCTTGTTCACACATTATGAATTCACATCATTTTCTCACAAAACCGCGCGATATCCCAATTTTGGAATTAAATCAGCTGCAAGGGATGGAAGCTACATCTCGCCTCGAAATGTTTTGTGAGGCGGTGGAACAAACTCATACCAGCAACGCAACCAGAATCCAGGTTGCCAAAAGTCGAATGGGTTCTGAATTGGCCACTTTTATTCATAATTATCAAAAGAAGCATTTTGCACTGTCGTGGCCCGAGTTTTAAAAATTCTTGAGTGCGGAGTTTGCCATTGAGCTGAGTGTAGATCAAGCTTGGCAAGAGTTAGAGAACATGGCCTATGACTGGGAGGAATCACCCCAGGCGTTTGTACATAGGTTCATGTGTAAGCATGCGGCTCTCAAAACAAAGTTCCCAAAAGAAAAGTTTCCCTCGCGAGATAAACGGATCAAGAAGAAACTGTGGTAAGGTCTTCCGCTCGAGTCTAGGGAAAAATTGGAAGGTTACCTTGATGACGGATATCCACTCCGTAAATTCATTGACAGGATCGAAAATGAAAGGCAGCTTCTCGAAGAGAGGCATACCACCAGAGTTAATGCAATGCCGGATAGAGATAATAAAAGTGAAGATCCCTCAGATACCAATGTAGTTGATACTCCACCAAGACCATCCCATGATAACTGTCAACCCGAGTCAGACAAGGAAGTGACTGAATTGAGAGCTCAATTAAGGGATTTGAAAACAAATTTAGAGCAACTCAATCAAAAACAATCTACTGTAACACCGAGGCGAAAATACTGTAGTCATTGTCTGAAGAGTTCACACACATTGCAAGAATGTTGGGCCAAACCACCACCAGGCCACTGTTTTGATTGCCGTAGGTTGGGATGTCGTAGAGGCAGTAATGATTGCCCAGGTCGTATAAACCATAGCGCTGCGACGCAGAGCAGTAACAGATTTCACCCACCCAGTCCAAATGCAAGGCAGACCGCCACTCAAACAAAGGTCCCCCATCAGGCTATTTGACTATCCGCAGGTATAACATCGCCCACAATAAGTGTCAGCGTGAATAATAAGATAGTGGACACTGTTGTTGATACAGGGAGTGGATATACCTTACTTAAAGAGGCCACCACGAAGCGGCTAGGAACAGAAATAAACACGAGGAGAAATCCACCAAGATTACAGGGAGTCACAGGAGCGCCACTCCGTATCCTGGGTATGGTCAAGGTAGATATCAGAGTGGGAGATGAGAAAGTTCATCAACAGTGGTGTCCAGTCATTCCGAACGCCTACTTGACTACTGAAATGTTGTTGGGATGTGATGTCCTTGGACAATCTCCTTTGATCTGGAGTGGTGCGCAACGAGCGCTGATGTGGGGAGGAGCCCCGTACGTCGGAAACTATATTCCGTGGCAGAAAGGAAAAGTTGAGCGAGTCCAGGCCACCCCTATCAGAGCCGTCAGGAACCCTCAACAGTTGAAGCAAATTAATCTTGTAACAGTAGAGAGACTCACCCCATATCAAACCAAATTCGTTGCCGTGCCAGTGAGTGAGGAACCTAAAACCACTTTATTGTTTTACCCACAAGCACGTTTCAGTCATAATAGTCACCCTTACTTATTACAGGTGAATTCAGAGGGCCTGGTCTATTTACCCCTCAATAATAGAGCCAAACAAGATAAACTGTTTCGGATAGGTACCATTCTAGGCTCATATGAAATCATTGACAACCCTTCTGTAAGTACAGTCAACTCAGTTACCAAAATTCATAATGACCTGATCCCTACCAGTGATCGAACTGATGAAAGCGGAACTCGTGTTCAACAACTTCGAAAGCTAATTGACGAACAGACATGGCCACACTTAGATTCAGCTGAACAAGAAGAATTAGCTAACGTAATCCTGCAACACAATCCCCTCTTCATTTTGGAAAAAGGGGAACTAGGAACCATCAGCGGTCCCCCCGTTCACATTAAAGTAGCAGATCCACAGCCCAGCCGTGGACCAATCTATCGATACCCTGAACAAGCTAAACAGGTGATCGCTGAAATGTTGCAAGACATGGAAGAGAGAGAAATTATTGAAAGATCAACAGCTGCCTGGTTATCTCCTATTGTATTAGTTAACAAGCCGGACGGCAGCAAGCGCATGTGTTTAGATTATCGCCACGTGAATCAACATCTAGCCACGGATATCTATCCACTGCCCAGACTGGAAGAATTAGTCGAGCAGGCCACAGGTCATAATTATTATATGACTCTTGATATGAGTGAGGCATATTTTCAAATCATGCTGGACGAGGAAAGTCGTGATTTAACCACATTCAGTGATGGAGTCACACTTTACAGATTTAGGCGCTTACCATTCGGACTAAAATGTTCACCAGCCATATTTTCCCGACGAATGCAGGACATTCTTACTCCATTGTTGAAGCAAGGCTGCGTAAAGAATTATTTGGACGATTTGATAATTTGGGCTGATGACTTCCCCACGTTGTTGAGTCGCTTACAGCAACTGTTCACTTTACTCACACAGAATGGGGCCAAGTTAAATTTAAGCAAATGTACCTTTGGGTTAAAAGAAGTAACCATTCTTGGCCATCAAATCTCAGCGGCCGGGAGTACGCTGGACCCAAAAAACATAAGAGGCTATCAACAAAATGAAACGACCCACCAAAGTAAAAGAAGTCCGGAGATTCCTTGGAATGTGCGGGTTCTACCGTAAACACGTACCTTCGTTCGCAAAAATAGCAGCTCCCCTTACTAACTTAACCAGATCCAGAGTAGCGTTCGAATGGTCAGATGAGTGTCAATCCGCATTTGATCAATTGAAGACGAGCTTAGTGAATGCGCCAGTATTGGTAAGAGCCAACGTGACTCGACCATTCATTGTAACCACCGACGCGAGCAACACCCATATTGGTGGCGTATTAAGTCAGATCCAACCCAACAACTCCAACTTGCCTATTGGTTACTTTTCCAAAAAGCTCAATCCTTGCGAGAGAAAATATTCTGCAGCAGACAAAGAAGCATTGGCAGTCGTTCTCACATGCCGCAGTTTTCACCATTACTTGTGGGGTTCCCACTTTACTATCTTGTCAGACCATCAACCGCTTACCAGCATTTTTAAGCGTAAAACCAAATCCCCACGTATGAACAGATGGATTCTCGAGATGCGTGAGTACGACTACAACGTGCAGTACGTCAAGGGTAAATATAATGTAGTCACCAATCAACTTTCTAGACCTGTCAGAGTGATATTCCACCAGTCAGAAACCAACTGGCTTGGATTTAGTTGAGAAGAGATGAGAGATAAGCAATGAGAAGAACCCATGTGGGATGAGTTAGTTAAGTACTTGCGTAGTGAGAAGCTCCCTGCTAAAAGACTACCGAAAGCTATGTTGAGCCAGTTCGCATTGATTGACGAACTATTATATTTTGCCCGTGAAACAAATGATGGTAGCATCCAATATTGTCTGGTGATTCCTAAGTCAATCATTAAAGAAGCTATCAAACACGCTCATGAAATCTCAGGGCATCTAGGTCAGAAAAAATCCATTAAGAAAGCCGAAGAACTATTCTATTGGCCAAATCTAAAGGTAGATGTATGCGAGTATGTGAAACAGTGTCCCACTTGTCAGAGATTCAAAGGTGAAACTGGGCTGCAGCAACCTTGGAAAGGTTTCCCGCCTGTAAGCAAACCATTGGAACATATCGGGATTCACTTGACTGACATGGTTGCTGGATCTCAGGGTTACCACTATGTCCTTACTGTGATAGATCATTATGGTAGGTTTGTGAAATATTATCCTCTCAGAGATAAACATACACAACACATCATACACTGTCTTGGGCAATACTTTACCGACTTTGGGACGCCACGAGGTATCGTGCTGGACAACGGCGGAGAGTTCACGAGTGGAGAGTTCAAGAAGTTCTGCCGGAGGAACCAGGTGGACTTGTTCTACGTCACCCCTTATCATCCCCAGGGAAATTCCACCACTGAAAGGATGCATCGGACTGTGAAAAGCATCCTAGCATCTCTCTGCAACGGACACCCCTTGCGTTGGCCTCAGCTGCTCGAATCGTGTCAAACCATTATAAATCAAGTGGTCACTCGAGCACGGGACAACAGCCTTATTATGCCTTCTTCTCACGCCATCCCCCTCACCTCATTGGTACCTTATTGCCTTTCGTGGATGCAGAGGAGGACGACCTGGTGATAGCACACACGCTCATCAAGGGTACTAACCAAAGGATGACTAGACGATACCGGGAGGTGGCCAACAGGCGGAGGAGAGCACAGAAGGTTGGAATCAATAGCTTGGTGTGGGCGAAAAAAGAGACCATACAGCCGGGTACCTGTAGAAAACTGAATGCCAAATGGGACGGCCCGTATAAAGTGATTAAGGTGCTGCTAGATGGAAGTGTTTATATCATTGGAAATGTATTTAATGGAAAAAAAATACAAAGGGCTGCTGAAAAGGTAAAACCATATTACGGTACCGAGGAATGGCTCTTAGAACCGCTGCAATAGGAGCTCGCCCCGGAGCCCGAAGATGAGCGATTACCACCGCGAGTGAGGAATGCCCCTCGGAGGCTCATAGAGGAGTATTAGCAAAGTAGATAAGTGCATGTGACGAATGTTATGAAACATAACTGCTTAAAGTTATGTTCCGGGTGGACTCATCCCCGAGGAGAGGGTGTAAAAAAGGAAAAGAGAGAAGAGTTCCTGTTGGAACCGGGAAGTGCCTTACTTCAAGGGGAGTGATCAATCCCCTCACCTTACAGTTAGCACGGTTTGTGAGGTAGTGGAGTCTTCAGGACAGAATGAGCGCTCATCTCTTGTGGGCGGAAAGCTGGAAACAAAAGGACAGAGTGAATGTGATTGCGAATGGAAGAGTGGAAGGAAAGTGCCTCCCGTGGTGATCTCACTCTCAAGAGACCCTGGCGAGCTCAGGTGAGCAACAATCTATCCTCCAAAACCTGAGGCTGACTGGGGCATATATTCCCTCATAATATCCTGTGTAAGGAGTGATCATACCTCCTAATGAAGTGAGTAAGCGACCTTCCGAGGTACGCATCAGGTGTTTAATGTGGACCGACAGGTGCCACCGATTATGGGGAAAGGTATTCCAATTCAAAATGTTCATAGCAGTTATAAGAGTAACAACATTCCATCCATGCACATGTCATAGAAGATTGACTTGGGTAAAATTTGTTTTCCGAACGTGGGAGCCGTGTAGTGTCACAAATTTAATATTCATGTATGTGTTTAGAGATACTGTAATTTTAAGTTAGATAGGGTGTAACCTGAATACTAGTCTATAAATTCCTATCCTAAGTAGTAAGTCATATGTTAATGATTAATGTAGGGTTAACTTTATTTTTATATGTATGTATCTCTGTATCTACAGTATGCATTGGGTGATGTAATTGTGGATGTTGAGCTATGGGAATTCCTCAGTCTGGTCGAGTAATGAATGCGTCGATTGTGAGGTGCCGAGTTTAAACCTTAAACAGAATAATGGTGAAAATACAATTCTTTCCGTAACCTAGTTGTGAAATGTTTACTAATGTAGCTGCTAGAACCCAAATATGTGAGATTAACAGTCCAAAAGGCCTAAATAATGTCATTTGTGAGGATTTAAAGGTCCCGTTTGTCTTGGCCGTCACTAGATGGCATGGGCTGCCCCAAAATTCAAAGCGAGATAGTGATAAAATCAGTATCTAAAGTAAGGATTAAATCCCAAATTTTCCCCAGTTCAATCAAAAGTCCTGGCGTCATGGGTACACTGCTAAATAAATTGTAAAGAGAATTGAAACCCACCATATTTCAAAAACACCACCCCATTTGACTTAGCAGTGGCGTCGCTAGTGTACCCAAGAAGCCCACTCGAGGCCCAGACGTCGTGTATAATGGACGTTCGTTCAGTCCCCAGACACCGGCGACGTCAGTGTGAGCATGAGGCCTCTTTGTGGTATTGTCCTTAGACGAGAACATACACACTTACACTACCCATGAATTATTTTATAAACCAAATGTAATTGTAATAGAATTATTGATCTATCAAGTAAATTTTTTTTTGTAAATAAGAAATAAAAATTTAAAAGTGATGAAATCTGGTAACGGAAGGGCGAAACTCAAAACCATTAACCGTTTTCTTTCTTGTAATTAAGGTTAGGAAATTAGGAGCGTGGAAGGGAACTTAGTGATTGTGAGCAATGATGTAATTTTGAAATGAACCTCGAGGCTAAACAAGCCCGAGTGATTATGTATTCTTGGTGATTATATACAGTAATGTCTGAACAGTACCTCGAGGCTAAACAAGCCCGAGTGATTACGAATTTTAGTGATTAAACAATTTTTTTTTTTAAATTGTACCTCAAGGCTACACAAGCCCGAGTGATTATACATTTTTGGTGATTATGTAGTAATGATGATTATGAACTATAAATAATCCTGAACTGATAGTGGATTCTAGAGAATTACATGATGAGAGTATATTATATGGACGAAAATGAACAAGAGTAATAGTTCTTATTGGTTCGAGGATGCCAGCCCGAAAAGACAACCCATGCTCATAAAAAGGTCCCTGTCTTGAGGCTATTGTCGAGCCCAAGAGTAACTGACAAAAGGAAAGTAAGGTACAATGACCTCATAAATCGTTTGTATGTATCAAATTGTTTTCGCCTGGTGACAATGTTGTAGGAATGATCATCCAAACCCTGGTTTTAATGTACAATCTTCTTTCATACTACAAAGGGTCATGTAATTAAAAAATGTTTTATGGAAACCAGCATAAAGTTATTAAAGTAGAGTAAAGTATATATCTTTTTTTTTTTACTTTCTTAGTGTACCTAATCAAGGAAATTATGTCCTCAAGCCTAATTCGCTCCCCTTCCAATTCAAGATTCCTTCGCTGAGGGAACGACGACCACCTGTGGTACTGATTAAATCTAAGCTCGGCCAAAAATTACAAACGCTACCAAAATTCTTTTTTTTCTTAACCCTTTAACCGCGGGTGTCATTCCAGAATGACGTTGCAAAAACTGGACCAAACCGCGGGTGTCATTCTCGAATGTTTGTGAATATTTTGAATACCCCGCGTTTTTTCCGTGCGCCAATTGTTTCAAGGGAGAGCAGCTATTAAGTTCTTTCATTCCAGCCGACCCCCACCTCCCTCTTCCCCCCCCTGGGGCCCCACCTCCCACCCCCTGGGCCCCCCACCCCACCCCGGACCAAACACGCATCAGTATCTGTCCAGCTGTGTGAGTGACAACACTGCTGATGTGATAGTGAAGTGCAGGCAATTACAGTGCCTTTTACCTGCCTTAGTGAACACAGAGTGGGTGTTTATCGTATGTGCAGTGTTCATATATGTTTATAGTATTATTATCAGAATGAGGTTGGCATTTGGTAATGGTGTGTGAGCGAAAAATATTGATTACAACACAGCTGATATGGCAGTGAAGTGCGGGCAATTACAGTGCCTTTTACCTGCCTCAGTGAACACAGAGTGGGTGTTTATCGTATGTGCAGTGTTCATATATGTTTATAGTATTATTATCAGAATGAGGTTGGCATTTGGTAATGGTGTGTGAGCGAAAAATAGTGATTACAACACCGCTGATGTGGCAGTGAAGTGCGGGTAATTACAGTGCCTTTTACCTGCCTCAGTGAACACAGAGTGGGTGTTTATCGTATGTGCAGTGTTCATATATGTTTATAGTATTATTATCAGAATGAGGTTGGCATTTGGTAATGGTGTATGAGCGAAGGTAATGGTGTGTGAGCGAAAAATAGTGATTTTACACCCCTCACTTCTAACGGCACTGCCCGTCCTGTGAAAGTCAACAAAGTCATGAAACCTACATCAATGGAAAGCTGAAGGTTAGTACTTTCCAATGGTACCTTATTTTTTTTCTCTAGCTTTATTCTGTGCAGAGTTATTAAGGTTTAAAGGTTTGTTTACATTTGGCTGAAACCCCCGCGGGAGAGGACAGTCAGGCCAAAACAATACCCGCGGTTAATCTATCTATCTATCTATATACCTAGGCTGCTTCCCCCAAGGAAAGGGAGGTAGCCGAGACAGGACGACTCACTCTCCATTTACTCATCCATTCAAACACATTCATTCGCATCTTAGCCCCAAAGGGGAGAACGGACAGATCCTCACCGCATCACACCGCACAAGGGTCAACTGCGCAGTGCAAGCAGTGACATCCACAGCAGGGCCCGACAGCAGAACTGGTTTACCCCTGCCACATCATAACAGACCCATCCCCTTACCCGCACCTGACCTGACTAGCTGATCAGACCAAATGCGGGAGAATATCCCCTCAGGGCTGCGTCATCACTTATTCATTCACAATTTCTCTCCATTTATTTCTGTCACGCACAGCCACTCTTCCTTGCTCAACAGACATCCCTCTCGCATCCAGCGCTCTCTTCACACTGTCCATCCATCCTATTCGTGGTCTTCCTCTCAGTCTTACACCTCTCACATCAGATCTAGTTATCTTTTTCACCAATCGCTCATTATCCATTCTCTCCATATGCCCAAACCATTGCAACACCCTCTGCTCAACTCTACCAGCCATCTCCCGAACAACTCCAGTTCTCCTTCGCACTTCATCATTTCGCACTCGATCCATACGCGTCACTCCACACATACTCCTCAGACATCTCATCTCCATTACATTCAAACTTTTCCTCTCTGCTACACCCATATTCCATGTTTCAGCCCCATATAACGCAGTCGGTACCACAACTCCCTCATACAGCCTTCTCTTTACATCCATTCTAAGCGAACGACATTTAAACACTTTTTTCATTCCTCCCAGCACCTTTCCTACTTCATTAATTCTAAACTTCACTTCTGCATCTATTCTTCTATCCACAGCAACATGTGACCCTAGATATTTAAAACAATCTACCTCCTCAAGCAACTCACCATTCAAAACTATATTCATCCCCCTACCATCTATCAACCTCGTACACTTCATCACTTTACTCTTATTCTCATTTACTTTCAATTTCCTCCTTTCACACACCCTTCCAAACTCCTCTACCAACTGTCTCAATTTCTCCTCTGAATCAGTCACCAATGCAGTATCATCTGCAAACAGCAGTTGCTTCAGATTCCACTCTCCTCCATCAACATTTACCAGACTCAGACCACCTAAAACTCTTGCATTCACCTCCCTTACAACACCATCCATGTAAATATTAAACAACCAAGGCGACATCACACATCCCTGTCGCAGCCCCACTCTCACGGGAAACCAATCACTCACAGCATTTCCCACTCTTACACACGCTCTACTATTTACATAAAAACTTTTCACCCCTTTTAGTAACCTACCATCAAGTCCATACAATCTTAAAACAGTCCACAAAGCCTCCCTATCAATTCTATCATACGCTTTCTCTAAATCCATAAATGCCCAAAACACATCCTTGCCTTTCGCTAAATACTTTTCACACACTTGTCTCACAGCAAACACCTGATCAACGCATCCCTCCCCTCTCCTAAAGCCACACTGCTCATCACTAATCACTCCCTCTGTACCCTCTCTAACTCTCATAATTAACACTCTACCATACACTTTACCTACAACACCCAACAGACTTATACCCCTAAAGCTAGTACATTCATACTTATCACCCTTGCCTTTATACAACGGGACCACACAAGCACTTGCCCAGTCAATTGGCACCATACCTTTCTCAAAGCACACATTCAATAATCTTACTAACCAGTCAACAATAGTCACTCCACCACCCTTCAGGCATTCCACAGCACACCCATCCATACCTGCAGCTTTCCCTGTTTTCATCTCCTTTACTGCCTTCTCCACTTCCTCCTTCGTGATCAAAGAATCATTCAACTCTCCCAACACATTTATTCCTTGCACCCTTCTATCTGCCACAATCTCAGCCACGTTTTCCTCCTCTACATTTAACAATCTTTCAAAATACTCTGCCCATCTCTTCCTTACTGCATCCATCTCAGTTAACATCCTTCCATCCTCTGCTTTTACTCGTTCTTAACTCGCGGTTAAAGGGTTAAATAATTATCATCTATTATACTAAGTCGAGTACCACCTGTATTATCCTGGATGAGTTGATCAGTACCCACAACAGGTAAGATTATAAATATCCGTCATTACACTGATTGAAGTATACTGGTGGGATAAAATTTAAGGCATTACACTGGATGAACAATAACGGTGGGGATAGTAAATTCATACCGTTACACGTTGTTGAAAAAAAGGGCTCGCTTCCCTCTCAGGTGACCCTTTATCTCCTCTTGAACATGCCTCCACTCATGAGGGTTCTGTCCCCGTCTATACTGATGGGTGTAAGACTGATACTGGAGTAGGTTTTGATGTTGTCTTCCCTTCCTTTAGTAGGGGCGGTAGCCTACCTGGCATTACTTCAGTGTATACAGCTGAACTGACCACAATTTTACATGCTCTTAAAATCATTTTTACTCTCCCCCAGTCCATCTTTGTGATTTTTAGTGACTCGCATAGTGCTCTGTCTGCACTGGAGTCTTTTAATGCATCCCATCCATTGGTACTATCAATTTTCGAGTGGCTTATTCTTATTGGCCATCGTGGCCGTCATGTGGACTTCTGTTGGGGTCCTGCACATGTTGGTATGGTGGGCAATGAGAGGGCATATACATTAGCTAAAGCTGTGTCTTCTCAACAGCCCCCAACTGACTACCCGCTTCCTGCTTCTGATGTAACTCCTTACTTGCGGTGCACAATTCGTACTTCTTGGCAGAGACACTGGGATGATGTTACACATAATAAGCTGAAAGAAATCTTTCAGAGAGTGGTTGTGCCAAGGGTTCTCCCCTCCATGCCTTGGCGATTGGAGGTGGCTCTTGTTAGGCTTCACATTGGACACTCTCGGTTTGCACATGGGTTCCTCATGAGTGGTGAGACTCAATTGTATTGTGATGACTGCCTTGTTCCCCTTACTATCCATCATTTGCTGATCGAGTGTCCGAGCTTGGGGGACCTACGTCAGAGATTCCTCCATAGGCATAAGGAGGCAGATGGTGCCTATTGTTTGTCCTCGATGCTTAGTGAAGCCTCTAGCAATTTTACTGTTTTCGGTTTTCTTCAGGAGGCAGGCCTCCTTCCACTTTTATAAGTAATTAATATTTTATAAACTATTCTCTTCTTATTTTTGATATTTTATTCCTACTAACAGATATTAACTTTTTTTTTTAATATGCACTTTTTTTTTTGCTGCGTCTTATACTTTGTTTTCCAGTGGCATATGACCCTGGCAGTTGCGCCGCCAGATTCTTTTTAATACAATCAATCAATCAATGTATAAAAACACAATTTGGCAAGTCCACGAGAGAGCATCTATGCCATAAGTAAATATTACAAATGGGGGTTCCCCAGAGTTCAGTGTTAGGTAGAATGGAATGTACTATATATGTAAATGACGACTATGTGGGATTAAGCAATGGTTCGTCAAAATTCGAATGTGACACCTAAAGTGAAAGTGCATGTATCTAAAAATGACAAGTTATGATGGCAAAATGATGTAGATCAGCATCAATGATCTCTGAAAATTCTAATGTCAGTTAATGTTAATAAATGTCAGGTAATGGATGCTGAAAATCTTAATATAAATAATTTATTACTTTTTCATGATGCACAAAAACTTAAGAGCAGTCAGTTTTATCAAAGATAATATGATCTGTGACACTGTTGAATGATGAATATATTAATATTCTAAAAGAATTCAACAAAGCTTGAATAGGGAAGATATTTACAGTAGTTCATCATTGACCCACATGAATTTATGGCCTATAACTAAGATGTCATTGAGTTCAAAGGCAATTTTCAAGACAGTCAATAATCAGGGTCACAGGCAAGGTCATACTTCGATTCCTGTGTGTCTGTGCTTGAACAAAATACTAAAACAGTTTTGATCGTATTATAGCCAAATTTGCTTGAAGGATTGTTGGTCAGCAAATGGGTAGACCTACAGTATATTTCGAAGCGGGAGCATTGTAGGAATAGTGTTGTTCATGTATCTGTTATATATTTATTTATTCATATGAAAATGAAGTGTTGCCCTCCCTCAGACTCAGCAACTTTATCGAATCCCCATATTTAGGCACTGAGGCATTGACTTAACCCCTTGATTGCTGCTGGCATCGAGCAACGTTTTGCTCTAACATACCGGTGATGTCAAATTAGCACGAGCTATAAAAGACTGCAAACAATTATGGGAAGGGAACGAAGGTTACTAGTACGTTTACCCGACCCTACTAGCCATTCAAAGCACTCAGGTGGTCACTTTTCTACCATACACAATAGCGAAGCTGGTATTGTTTTCAATGTGTGTGTGTGTGTGTGTGTGTGTGTGTGTGTGTGTGTGTGTGTTAGCACGATAACTTCGCAACCACTCAAGATATCATCACAAAGTGTTACAGGTGTGTAGTAGGGAAAAAAAAAAAAACGATCACTGGTTTGAAACTGGTGAAAGTAGGTCAAGGTCTGTCTGTCTGTTACCATGATAACTTCACAACCGCTCAAGATATGAAAAAGTTTTACAGGTGTGTAGTATGGATGAAAATCTCCTACGAGTATTGGTTTCAGTTTATTTGTGCATCTGCATGCCTCTTAGCTCGATAACTTCACAACCGCTCAAGATATCATCACAAAATTTTACAAGTGTGTAGTAGGGATGAAAATCATCGAGTTCGAAATTGGTGAAAGTAGGTCAAGGTCAAGGTGATAATCCGTGCCACTCTAGATATGTATAGGCTCACTGCTGTGTGATTCCCTCCTTGTGGGGGCCTCAAGTTCCCTGATGTTTTCCCCCCTCTGTTGACATGTTAATGGCACTTGCAATAATTTTACGATACCTTCCTCAAATCATAACGAATCACAAGATGGGTTTAGAAAACTAAATAACACAATGCCAGGTGCGCCAGATAATCCTCTTCACATATGTAAGAAAAACAAATCCATCCATCCATCCATCATCCAATCCTACATTGCCCCATGAGGAGCATAGGAGCCCGGGGCTAGGCAGCTGGTCCCGACATTTAAGATGAGAGTGACCAGCCTTACTCATCCCTGAGTGGCATTACATGAACAATCTACCCCAACCATCCCTTGGATATAAACCTTCACCGGCTCAATCTGATTGGAGTGCAATAATTTCCCATTAAACCACCAGTCGCCAAAATTTGGTTATATCGTTACCACCCAGCGTAGTAAATGGTTTCCTGGTGTTCAGGAAACCATTTGGCTTGTCACTCAGTGTAGAGTCACCCACAGGGAGAAGGAAGAGGAAAGAATGAAGGAAAGAAAGACAGAAGAGGGAGTGTTAAGTCACCCGTAGGCAGAAAGGCAAGGAAAAAATGAAGGAAAGAAAGACAGAAGAGGATGGAATAAAAGAAAGATGGAGAAGAGGAAAGGGTAGACACCCAACAGCAGCACTACATCGAGTGAGTGGATGGTGAGCTCCCCCACCCACTATTTAAAAAAAAAAAAAAAAAGTTTTTTTTTTAATGGTTCCGAGGCGGGTCAGGGGAGCCCGCAAATTTCTGAACCCATGGCCACTGAGGGTTGACCATAGACTAAAGTCCAATATTAGGCCCATGAAATTCCTCCTTCCATGAAAGACTCTGTACATTTTTTAAAACGGAAGGTCAAAGGCCAAGATCATATGGCAAGGACAAATATTTGACTTTATATATCAAAAGTTATGGGTTAAGTTGATGAAAGGATGAAAGGTCAAGCAAGGATGGAGAGAGCTGATTTTAAGATCAAGAGGTCAAAGGTCAAGGTCACAGGAGGTACACAGAAGTAGTGTTGATACTTTTTTTGCAAACTTAGGGGAAATGTTGAGGGTCAGACAAGAATAAATTAATCATATTTTGAGAACAATCCGTTAGTGGCAAGGTAAAAGGACAAATTCAAGTATTCGGCCCCAAAACCATTTGTAGAGCGCTCGTAATGTAATCTCTGAGTGCTTCTACCTCTTTCTATTTAGTTTTCAGTACCACTACTTCTCAGAGGGTTTGTAGGGAAAAGGCTTCTTTCTGCTATATCTTTATTCTTTATGGTTTGTGAGTAGAAGTGTACTCTTTACCAACATTAACGTCAGACCACCTCTACGCAGTCCTAAGATCTGTGTCACTTGTGTAACTGCGAAGCTCCAATTCTCTCTCTCTCTCTCTCTCTCTCTCTCTCTCTCTCTCTCTCTCGGCCTCTTTATATCCTGCCTACCTCACTGCATTTTATCCCTAACTCACACTGGTTCTTTCCTACCTCACAAATCTCTCAATTTTTCTCTCTATTTTGTTGCTCGTTCTCCCTGCCTGCCTCATTTTCTGCCTGACTCATGTTTCGCTCCTCCTGCCTTACTCTTACCTACCTCTGCCTCTTCCTTCCTCACTCTTAACTCTCTCCACTCCCTGTTTACTTTCTTCCGTCCTATCTTGTCTCTCCTTTCCTCCTGCATCATTTTTAGTGTTTACCAACCACCCACTTACCTCCCGTTGCCAACTCCTGCCTTCCTCTCGCCAACACTTACTTCCCGCCTACCTTCCTTCCTCTTATCTTCCATATCTATCCTTGCTGCCTACTTCATTTTCTGCTCGACATAGTTTCTCTCGTACTTCACTCCTACATATCTCTGGCCCTTCTTACCTACCTCATGCTTATTCTTATTTTCTGCTTACATCCTTTCATCTTATTTTGCCTTGTTATGAGTCCATATTATAATTACAAATCATAATAGATAGATAGATAAATAGATAGATAGACAGCTCTATGCGAGCCTGGGAATGGGAAATGATCTTGCAAGTTACACTGAGGAAAAGCTGACGACAGATTACGAAGTAGCCAGTCAGTTAGTTGTCAGCAATTCACCGGGTGAACAAAGCCTTGTTGACCATACACACACATACACACATACTCACACACAGGCTTCTAGAACTTTCCAATCACAGGGAACACACGTGATACGTCTCCTGTTTCACCAGAATTTAGGAAAGAGAGCTCAGAAGGAAGCTAGCCATAGAACGGACAGGTCGTAAGGAGAAGGGCTTAGCAACTTGAGAGAGAGACAGAGAGAGCGAGACAGGGAGATAGCTCCCGGGACTCTACTTTATACTTCGCTCTGTGTGAGAGACTTGTTAATATTTCCAAGACAAATAAAAATAGTTCCATACTATTCTTTACCTCTCCTTGTCATTGAATGACAAATGGGAAAGAAGATTATCTACTTACAAAGCTACTCAAGTATAACAACCGCTCGTCCACAAGTCTAATATATATATAACTTCTCTACAAGTAACTACAAAGTCTTTTATGACAGCCTATCCTGCTTGCTTACCTACTTCCATTTCTACAATCTGCCTCAGTCTGATTTCCCTCCTGTTTCACTATATCTCCTACCTGCCTTTCTTCATTTTTCCTGCCTCCCTCGTCACTGCCCTCATCTTTCATTCCCCGTCTGTTTCCCGCTTCCTCTCAGCATACCAGATATACTAGTAATGTTGACTTTAATCTGTTGTTTCCCGTTAAGCTTTGTTCTGTGACAAGTGTAGGGCACAATTTTAGTCATCCAGTATTTTATGAATTATCACTTTCTGTTATGCTTCTTCGTGGTCGTTGTCAATTTTCTTCCTGCCGGATTCTACTAAAGTAATTTTTTGGTGGAAGGAGGAGGCTTCGTATTTATATACCGTAACCTTATCTTTCAAGCATACAAGAGATATCATTGTCATTACCTAATTAATAAATAAATGCAAAGGTACTAACAAGTCTGGTGCTGTTAGTACCTCCACCAACGAAGAGAGACGATGTACTCACCCGTCTTATTATCTGCTTGTGTACAAGATATCTCAAAAAGTTGTTATCGGATTTCGGTAAAATATTGTAAATAGGTGGGCAGTGGGTCAAGGAAGAGTTGCGTAAATTCTGAGGTGCAGTTGATCCCTATGCAGAAATGAATAATACATTCCATTGGCACTGGCAAGGGTATGCGCTCCCTAGTTTTTGTGTCAGGGGAGACGCAGATCAAAGAATAATTGGTTATGTGAGACAGCATAAAAATTTATCTGATTGGAAATGGGAATTACTGCTAAAAACCATAGATTTTATTGGTGGTGGTTGAGCTACGCGCTTCCTGATTGCTTTCTAGTTACCTTCGCCAACGATTTGTGGAAGGTTATAAATTCACCTATGTTTGTCTGTTTGTCCACACACAGTCTTTAAAAGTTCTCAGAGAATTTCAATGAAATCTTGTGGAAGCTTGGGCCATAAGGCAAGAAAGAACCGAATAAATTTGGGGGCGGATCCGGATATGGATCCAGAGTATCCTGCACAATATCTCCAAAACTTCTCAAATGAAATTTTGTTGGATGGTGGGCCATGGGTCAAGAAAGAACTGATTAAATTTCGGGGTTGATCCTGATCCTGATCCTATGTTTCCCGAATAATATCTGCAAAAGTTCTCAGTTAATTTCATTAAAGTTTTGTGGAAGAGTGGGCCATTGGTCAAGGACACAATAATTATATTTTGGGTTGGTTATGGATCCTATATATTTCCCACAATATTTCCACGAATCCGTTTCCGGATCCTTTTTAATGGCAATGGCAATGAGGGAGGTATGCGCTCTCTGAGTGCTTTCTAGTTTACTCTGTACTCATTTTACATTGTACTTCTCTCTCTCTCTCTCTCTCTCTCTCTCTCTCTCTCTCTCTCTCTCTCTCTCTCGTTTTTCTTTGTCTCCCACGCTTTTTTCCTGCCACTTCCTCTCTCAATTGCCAGCCCCTCTGTCTGTCTGTCTGTCTGTCTCTGTATCTGTCTCTGTCTGTCTGTCTGTCTGTCTCTCTCTCTCTCTGTCTCTCTCTCTGTCTCTGTCTCTCTCTCTGTCTCTCTCTCTGTCTCTCTCTCTCTCTGTCTCTCTCTCTGTCTCTCTCTCTCTCTCTCGTTGATAATCACAGTCCAGTCACACGTCAGTTATAAACAGAGTACTGATACGTGGTATTATAGACATAATTATATCATACCTTGCCCTTATCAGCTATCTGATTAGGGATAACCAGCATTGCTTCATCTGGGGTCCTTTACGTGTGAATGTTTAGCTTGAAATTCGCAATAAGATATATTTTATTTATGGTGAAACGCGGTCATTTGACACTAGCTGGAATTTCTAGAGGGTATTTACTATGAGAACCTCACAAAAAGTAATATATAAAGTGAAGTACCTTGGAGAAAGAGTTATTAGTCAACTGGTTAACAGGCAGGCAACAGAGGGAAATTGTAATGGAGCTTCTACACCTTAATTAAATGTCAGAAGTAGGGTTCCGCAGAGTTCAGTGTTAGGTGCAATGCAATGTAGTGTCTAGGTAAATGACGAAGCGTTGGAGCAATACATCGTCAAACTTCGAATGTGGTACCTAAAGTGAGTGCTGTCTATCTGAAAATGAGAAGCTATGACTACAAATTGTTTTATATCAAAGTAAATGCTTTATGAAATGGCTAACGTCACTTAACTTTGAAAAATGGCAGGCAATGCATGATGAAAATCTTAACAAAAAATTGTTTATGAGTTCTTAACGATGCACCAAAACAGACGAGCAACCCATAATACTAAAGGAATTATGATTTGTGGCGCTGTTCATTACTGAAAGTATAAACACTCTAAAAGAATTCAACAATGCTAGATAAAGGCAAAATATGTGTAGTAGCTCATCATCGCAAATGGGGTCCTGGTCTGCAGCTAGAAGATCATTGAGTTCACAGGCAATTTTCGGAACACTTGATCAATAATCAAGGTCACAGGTAAGGTCATACTTCTACTTTGTGTGCTTGTGCATGAGCAAAATATTAAAACAGTTTTGATCTTATTTTAGCCAAACTTACTGTAAAGACTGACGGTCAGCCAAGAGGGTGACCTATTTTTGGCAGCGGGAGCATCCGCAGGAGTGGCGCTGTCCGTGTGTCATTTTTATTTATTTATAATTTTTTTTGCGAGGTACTTTACTCACTCAGACTTAGCAACTTCACTGCATCCCTAGATTAAGGTCGTGAGGCATCCACTTAATGCCCATAGACTTTAGTGTCTTTAACGAAATCCAATATTAGTCATCTGAAATTCCTCCCTAAATCAAATACTCCTGCAATTTTTTTTAAGAAAAATTTGGCAAAGCTCAAGATCATATGGCAAGGACAAATATTTGACTTTTTAATTCAAAGAGTTTTGGGTAAATCTTGGTGACAGGATGGAGGATGAAGCAAGGTCGGAGTAATGCGATTTTGTTATCAAGATGTCGAAGGTCAAGGTCCCCGAAAGCCAACCTGAGTAGTGTTGATCTTTTTTGCAAACTTTGGGGAAATGTGGATTATTAGACAAGAATAAGTTAGTCCTATCTGAGAACAATTGGCCAGATGTCAAGGTAACAAAGTCAAGTATTCGGCACTTGGACCATTTTTAAGGCTAATGTGGTGCAGTCTCTAAGGGCTTCTACCTCTGGATATTTTATTCCCGTACGACTCCTTGCCAGAGGGTTTGGAGAGGAGGGGCTTCTTTCTATTATTTTCTTTTTCTTTTAGTTTTGTAAGGACAAATCGTTATTTACCATCATTAACGTCAGACCACCTCGTTGCAGTCCTAAGATCTGTGCCATCTGAGTATCTGTGAAGCTGTGAAACTGCAATTCTCTCTTCCTCCCTCCCTCTCTCTCTCTCTTTCTCTCTCTCTCTCTCTTCATATCCTGCCTACCTCACTGCATTTTATCCCTAACTCACACAGGCTCTTTCCTGCCTCACAAATTTCTCATTTTTTTCTCTCTATTTTATTGCTCATTCTCCCTGCCTGTCTGTCTGCCACATTTTCTGCTTGACTCATGTTTCTCTTCTCCTGCCTCACTCTTACCTACCTCTGCCTCTTCCTGCCTCACTCTTAACTATCTCCACTCCCTGTTTACTTTCTTCCGTCCTATCTTCCCTCTCCTTTCTGCTTGCTTCATATTTAGTGTTTGCCAACCACACACTTACCTCCCTCTGCCAATTCCTGCCTTCCTCTTGCCTACCCGCCTACCTTCCATCGTCTTATCTTCCGTATCTGTCCTTTCTGCCTGCTTCATTTTCTGCTCGACTTAATATTGCTCTTACTTCACTCCTACATATCTCTGGCCCTTCCTACCTACCTCATTCTTATCCTCATTTTCTGCTTATATCCCTTCATCTTATCTTGCCCATCCTGCTCACTTGCCTACTTCATTTCTGCCTCATTCTGATTTCCCTCGTGTCTCACTATTTTTCCTACGTGCCTCTTCATTTTCTCTTGTCTTCCTCTTCACTGCTTTCACTTTCCATTCCCCGTCTGCTTCTGGTTTCCTTTTTGCCTACTAAATATAATGTTGATTCTAAGCTATTGTTTCCCATTAAGCTTTGTTCTGTGACATCAGGTGTAGAACACACTTTTAGTAATTCCGTATTTTATGAATTATGAATTTGTATTATGCTTCCTCGAGGTCGTTCTAATTTTCTTTTTCCCTTGCCGGCTACGGCTGGAGGAATATTTGGGTGGGAAGAGGTTGCTTCTTTTGCTCTCCCGGTCTTTCAAGTATGCAAGGGATATACTTTTTACCTATCTATATCAAATGGTTGTACAATTACCAACAAGTCTATTGCTATTACTACCTCCACCAACGAAGTCAGAGAGACGATATGTATTATCCCGTGTTTTTTTTTTCTCAACAAGATGTTATTTGATTACAGTAAAGCATGGAAGATATGTGGGCAGCGGGTCAAGGAAGAATATGCTTAAATTTTAAGGTGAAACCCGATGTAGGAATATTCAGAAACTAACATGGCATTGGCGGAATTATGCACTCTCCTGTTTTTTGTGTGTGGGCAAACCAAAATCATACAGGTAATTGGTTATGCGAACGTAAAACTATTCATCTGCTAGGAAATAGGAACTATCACTGTAAATTACAAGTTTTATGGCTGTTGGCGGAGGTATGCGCTTTCTGATACATATTTCGTTTACTCTTTACTCATTTCACATTGCACTTTTACCTCCTCTCTCTCTCTCTCTCTCTCTCTCTCTCTCTCTCTCTCTCTCTCTCTCTCTCTCTCTCATATATTTGTCAGCTCTTTTCCACTCTTTTAAAAGCTCTTTCTTACTGCTTCATGAATGTTCATATTGTTATCCACATAAATTCCATAAGGTGTTCAATTTAGAAGCCTCTTTAATTCCATTAATATATGTAATAGTTATAGACACGTAATAATTATAGGCATTATTATACATCATAGCGCGATATGCACCACTAGCACAACTCGCAATGTTTGGTGTTCAGACAGAGACGTACGCATCCTCTGACCAGAATCCAAAACACATAACATTTTCCAGACGAGCGAGAATCCCATTATGCAGCAAACACGTGGGGTAACTGCCAAAAGCCTGTTAGCTCATGTGACAGGAAAAGTACTAGACATTACACCCACCGAGACCCACCGAGCAGAATATACTCCTAGAAATCGGAGGTGATAGTCAGACAGCCAGGGAGAACCTGAGAAGACAGAAGGAAGCTTGGGAGATAAGATAGTATAGGAGGTTTACCGTCACGCTAACAATTCGTGGGTCCGTCACTCTGCCTATCACATTACTATACAAGTGTGTCACAATAAACCCAGTAACCCAAGAGAGTCTATATCTCACCTCCACTTACGATACAAGATCAACAGAGCGGCAAGGGAGACAGAGCAGCACCTACCTCAAGATAAAACTCCACAACGAGCTATCCAACGCCTCACGACTTAATATTGGTAGCAACGATTCTCCACATCATCCACATCATGGACACTAGTTTTATACCTATCTTCCCGGCTACCTACATACCTCACTATCCTCAGTAACAAACGGATTTTCCTTTGAGTATCGGTTGCTTCTGGAGTTCCACAAGGGTCAGTCCTTGGTTCAGGCCTGTTTATCATTTATTTTGATGACACTGATATTGATCTGTTAAATGTGATCTCAAAGTTTACAGATGACACAAAACTTAGAGCAAATGATAGCACTCCTGAAGGGCTTCAGAAACTGCTATCAAACATATTTAGAGTTTGGTGAATGGCCTGAGACACAGCAATGCCATTTAACTTGGAGTAATGCAGAGTAATATACAGCGGCCATGGACATCCCGGATAAGCCTATTCACATTTGGGAATAACGATAGAGGCTACCGATTTAGAAAAGGGATTAGGGGTACTGTTCAGGAGTAACCTAAAATTTTCCAAACAATGCAACAAAGGGAGAGAGAGAGAGGGGGGGGGGAGTTACAGATACACAGACTACGCAGATATTACCGTCCCTAAAGGATTCCCAGCTTTAACACAAATAATTATTCAGTATTCTAGTCACAGTAGTATGAGAAAAAGATAGCACAGCAAGACGAGAGAGAGAGAGAGAGAGAGAGAGAGAGAGAGAGAGAGAGAGAGAGAGAGAGAGAGAGAGAGAGAGAGGGAGAGAGAGAGAGAGACAGACAGACAGAGACGGAGAGTGTATGAGTGCGCGTGCATGCGTGCTTGGGAGCATGTGCGTGAGTACAGGAGGTATGTACTTGCGTGTGTGTGTGTGTGTGTGTTTGTGTGTGTGTGTGTGTGTGTGTGTGTGTGTGTGTGTGTGTGTGTGTGTGTGTGTGTGTGTGTGTGTGTGTGTGTGTGTGTGTGTGTGTGTGTGTGTTTGACACACATACACAAACCACACAGATCTCAGGATCCCTAATGGCACTCAAGCCTTAAACTATTAATTTTTCGGTACTCTAGTCACAGTTGTAAGAGAAAGGGATAGCACAGCACGGGGTGACAGAGAGATGTAGGCATTAATATATAATATGTAACTATGTAACTATATAGCTATAGGCATCGGTGTATGTAATGTACGAGCATATGTCCAGTTCAGGAAAAGTCGTGCCATAATTCGAGACAGGAATGTCGGACCACCTGATGTATCACAAAACCCTGTTAGCCAGGCAGTACAAGTATTTCATGAACACGATATAACCAACTTGAACCAGTTATCTAACGTCATGGAAAACTACCTATGGAAAGGTACCAGACATAAACACACCTATGCACTGGTCGGTATATAATCCCAGGGGATGCAGCTGTAAGGGCAGAGAGCCCGAGAGAACGATCAGAGATAGAAGTAAGAGAGAGTAGTTAGGAGGTTTGCCATCGCGTTACGTTACTCTCTTTAATCACTTCTCAATATAACTGTACAGTAAAACTCCGCAGCCAAAGATGTGGCTATAACCCACCTCACTTTCAATAAAAGAAAACAGAGAGGGAAAGTGAGGTAGAGAGAGACCTACCTATCAACTGTGCTCGACGTCTCACCATTTCACTGGCAGCAGCCCTCGTTACACTCCACTGGTGATACAGGGGCAGCCATTACTCCACGATACACCTACAATATCTCTCTTCATCTAATTAAACCCCTCGGCTACGACTATCGACAGACAGACAGAGAGACAGACTAGGATTACAAATATCCAATTCCTTCTGTCAGGAGTCTGAGTAAGTAAAATCACCTGATGGCTCTAACACAGTATTCTTTAGTTCCCAGCAGACTTCAGGGTCATCGCACTGAACTATTTAAAACACTGAATGGATCTGACAGTCCTGAACATAAAAACTGATTAGTTTCAATACACGTTACGAATGTAGAACTGGTAAGGCTTAGTACAAATATATGAGAAAAAGTTTCATGTAAACGATCTGCCCGACCTGGATTAGACTCATCATGGATAGTTTTAACAGAAGTACAGCTGATCATTTTAAAAGAAACACAGACAGGCTCTTACATACACACCAGAATGAGTTTGAACTGGGTATGTATTACCTACGAAATGTGAAATATCTTACTGTAATGGACTGCAAGATCTCTATGATGCAATGTCTTCACCGTAACACCCAGCAACACTGCCCTTCTACTTGACGCCATTCTATCCCTTCCAAACAACAGATCTGTCCAGCTTCACCATCCTCTCAATTTTTCTCTGTTTTCTTCCTTGACCTGCCTACATCATGTTCTGCCTGACTCATGTCTTCTTTCTCCTGCTTCATCCTTACCTTTCCCCGCCACTCCCTGCCTCTCTTCCTGACTACCCTCACCCCCTGCCTGTTATCTTTCACCGTCTCTCTCCTGTCTGCACCGTTTTCTGGCTGACTTCATTTTTTCGCATAAAAACAGTCGAAACTACCTCTGCACATTCCTGCCTCCCTGCTGCTAACACTCAGTCCTGCATGCTTTCTAACATCCTACGTTGCCTTTCCTTGCTTCCTGCCTGCCCCATTTTCTGCCTAACTTAATTTCACTCCCCTGGTTCGCTCTTACCTGTCTCTTCAGCTTTGTTCCTCCTTCCTACCTGCACTCATTTCCTGCCTACTTTAGCTTCTGCTTACCTTTCTTCACCTTATCCTGCCTCTCTTGCTTGCCTGTTTACTCATTTTTTGCCTGATTTTGTTTTCCCCAAGGTCTTTCTATTTTTCATTTTTGTCTTTCTCCTTTTTCCTACCTCTCTCTTCGCTGCCCCTACCTTCATTCCCTACTTCTCTGTTTGCCGATCACATATCCTGACCCCCACTATCTACCGTCCTGTCTACTATTCACTTATGCCCTTAACATTCATACAGTCTACAACATGCACTATTTTATACCTTCCCATGAAATTGTGACTGTTTTTATGTGGCATGGAGGTCTTTCTCATTTTTTCCTGACAGCTTCGGTGGACGTGATGGGTGAGAGGGCGTAAGCTTTTTGTTTTTCCATCTTTGTCTCTAAAACACATAGGATATAACAGTCATAACTTATTCAGTATCAAAAGGACCAACAAACCTGTTGATGTTTTACTTTCGGCAGTTTTGACGTTCTTCTTTGAATTCTCTCTCTCTCTCTCTCTCTCTCTCTCTCTCTCTCTCTCTCTCTCTCTCGTTCTTCTGACCGCCTGCCTTGCACCCTCTTTCTTCCTACTTATTTCGAATTACCTGTGCCTCACACTTAACGGACACTTCCGTTTAACCATTCTCTCTCTCTCTCTCTCTCTCTCTCTCTCTCTCTCTCTCTCGTTTTCCCCGGCTTTTTCCCACGAATTTGTCTATTTTCCTCCCCTGTATTTATTTTTCCTCCAGTTTATCATTATTCCTCTAAGTTTGCTTCTTTTGTTGCTTCCTTTCCCCTGCCCTCTCTCTTATTTTCTCTCTCCTCTCTCTCTTATTTTCTCACCATACTTTCTCTTATTTTCTCTCCTTACTCTCCCTTATTTCCACTTCTTACTTTCTTTTCCTCTCCGCCTCTAATTCCTTCCATGTTTTCCATTCTCTTTCGTGTTGTCTTGCATTCTTTCTCATATTCATCCTTCCTTTTTTGTTCTGCTCGTTTCTTTATATGAAGGTGTTCAGTTTGTTTCCTTGCTTAATCCTTTGCTCGCTTTCTCTTTCTCTCTCTCTCTCTCTCTCTCTCTCTCTCTCTCTCTCTCTCTCTCTCTCTCTCTCTCTCTCTCTCTCTCTCTCTCATTTGTCTTCACTTCCTGTAATTGTTTCCTTGAATTTCTGTCTTTTCCTGTTCGTCGTTTGTTTTGTCTCCAGTATCTCTCTATTTCCTCTCCAGTCAGTCTGTATACCTTCCTGCATTTCCTTCTGTCGTTGCTTTCTTTTCTCCTGCCTCTGTTTTCTCTCCAGACTCCTCTCCTTCACTCTACACTTTCTTTCTCCTTTCCTGTTTATACGTTTCTCATATTTGTCTTTTCTTTTTTTTTTTATTCTCGTTTTCTCTGTGTGTTTCACTTTGTTATTCTACTTCGTTTCTCACGAAGTGAAATCTTGGGTTAGGTCATGTCCGTCCGCACCGTACGTCCGTTAGTCCATGCGTCCTTTCGTCCGTACTGCGTTGTATCTCAGAAACTATTTGTTGGAATATTCTCATAGTTTGTACTGTGTGATTATAGGGCCATATAGGAAGTTGATGCCCGAATTTTAGAAGGATGGCCGATTCATGACCAATTTTCTATTTTTTGACATTTTAAATCCTTTATGCCTCCTTTACTTTAAGAGATTGGTTTATAGGTTGCAACGAAGGGGAATATAGTCTCTCTCAGTCTTTTTCTTTTGGTATTAATTCCATTTTGTCCTTCTCTTCTCTCTACCTGTACATGCATTCGTCTTTCTCTCACACTGTCTTTTTCTTCATTTAATTGCTTTTGCTCGTGCTTTCGCTGTTCCTCAAGCTTTTAACCTCTTCAGCGTAGCGGCTTATTAGTATTTTATTCCAGCTAACACCAAACAATTTTAGCTTTAAAGTGAGCCTCTGTGGTACAGTGGTAGAGTGTGCGTCTTACACGCTTGTGGATGCAGGTTCGTCTCCCGCCAGAGTTGTAAAACTTTGGGAAGCGTTCACTGAGCCACTTACTACTTTGGCGGGCATAAGGGGTGCTGTGGCTGAACTTGTGTCGCATACTAGTATGCTTGCACCCAGTCGGCTTAATGCGGGCCGATTACACTTGGTTCACAGACTATACATACATTCAAAGCCACTACAACACTACACTCACACTCACAAGCACTTCTCACCCTAGATACAGTCTCTACCAAGCACCCTAAGCCGCTGGGTGGAGATGTATCGTTCTTCCCCCCTGGGGGTAGGGGGGTTTCAAGAATACTCCCCCAGTATCCCTGCTTGTCGTATGAGGCGACTAAAAGGGTTGGTGGTGGGTTAGTGCCCCACCCCGTAAAAAGAACTAACTAAAAAAGCAAATAAAGCGCCTCGGACCCGGACGGACCATACGTTGACGACTAAGGAACGGACAAAGGACATTCTGAGAGTAGGAACGTGGAATGTGAGAGGAGTGAATGATGAAGTGAAAGAGAGAGAGATTGTCCAGGTGCTTGAGGATGCAAAAGTGGATATATGTGGATTGACTGAAACTAAATGCAAAGGTGAAAGGATGAGAGAATGGGAATACGGTGTAGGTATATGTGCGGGAGTCAGTGAGAATGAGAGGGCAAGAGAGGGAGTATGTCTGATGATCAGCAAGAAGTGGAAGGAGAATATAAGAGAGTATGGAACAGTGGGTGCAAGGATTGTATGGGTGAGGATGAAAGTAGGTATACAAGCATGGGCGATTGTATGTGTGTATGCTCCAACAGAGGATCAAGTGGCAAGAGTGAAAGATGAGTTTTGGGCGAGAGTAGAAGCATGTATGGACAAGTTTGAGAGGAGCGAGAGAGTGCTGTTGATTGGAGACATGAATGGCAAAATCGGGAATGTACGAGTGGATGGAGTGGTTGGTCAGTGGGGTGTGCCAGCGGAAGTAGATGGGAATGGTAGAGCAGTGGTGGACATCTGTGCTGGTAAGGGGTTGGCAATAGCCAACACCTACTTTCGTCATAAGATGATCCACCGGTATACATGGAGAGTAATGAGGAGGATGGATGGTGAACTTGTTGAACGAAAGGCAATGATAGACTACGTGTGTGTGGATGAGCGAATGAGAAGACAAGTGTTGGATGCAAGGGTGTGGAGAGGGTGGGGGAATGGAGTCTCGGACCATCACTTAGTGATGGCCAAGGTAGAGCTGCAAAGAAAGTGGTTGAGGAGGCGAAGGCGAAGACAGGAGGAAGCAGCTCCTGTGAGAAGAGTGGAGAAATTGCAAGATAGTGAGAAGAGGACAGAGTATAAGAGCATAGTGGAAGAAAGACTGGGAAGGTATGAGCTAGAGCAGATGGAAGGGGTGGAAGACGTATGTAAGATATTCACGGAAGAGATAAGCGCAGCGTGTGAGGCGGTTTGTGGAGTGAGGAGGAGATGCAAGGGTGTGCAAGGAACAGCATGGTGGAATGATGAGGTGAAACGAGCTGTGGAACAAAAGAAGAAGGCATATGGTGAATGGTTGGCGAGTAGAGGTAGGGGAGAAGATGAGAGAGAGAAGAGAGAGGTATATGTGAGCAGGAGAAGGGAGGTTAAGAGACTGGTGAAGGAGAGTAAGAAGAAAGTGGATGAAGAGTTTGGGAGGAATCTGAGTGTGAAATGGAGGGAGAGTAAGATATTGTTTTGGAAGGAGGTAAAGAAAGTAAGGCAGTGTGAAAGGGAAATTAGTAGGGGAGTGAAAGATAGGAATAATAGATTGTTGGTGGAGAAGAGAGAGAAATTGAGGAGATGGAAGGAGCACTTTGAGGATTTGTTGAATGTAGAGAGTGAGAGCAGTGTGAGTATAAGTGGTTGGGGAATGGCTGGGAGAAGAAGAGATGAGAGGAGGGAGGAAGAGATCAGTAGGTCAGAAGTAGTGGAAGCGATGAAGAAGATTAAGCTGGGAAAGGCCCCAGGAATTGATGGAGTGTGTGGTGAAATGCTTAGGTATGGGGGTGAGATTGTTGTGGAGTGGATATGGAAGTTGTGTAGATTGGCTTGGGAAGAGGGAAGGGTTCCAGAGGACTGGAAATCAGGTATAATTGTTCCTCTGTACAAAGGAAAAGGGGAGAGAAGTATGTGGTAACCATAGGGGTATTTGCCTTCTTAGTGTGACTGGTAAAATATATGGTAGAATACTCATTGATAGGGTTAGGCATATGACAGAGGAGCTAGTTGGAGAAGAACAAGGGGGATTTAGGAAGGGAAAAAGGGTGTGTAGATCAGATATTTGTTCTAAGATGTTTAGTGGAAAAGTATCTAGAGAAGGGAAGGAAAGTGTACGCTGCCTTCATGGACTTGGAGAAAGCTTATGACAGAATAGATAGGAAAGGTATGTGGAAGGTATTAAGAATATATGGAGTGGAGGGAAATTGTTGAGTGCTGTGAAGAGTATGTACGTGGGAGCGAGGGCTACGGTGCGAGTGGATGGTGAGCTGAGTGAGTTCTTTGATCTCAAAGTGGGACTGAAACAGGGGTGTGTAATGTCTCCATGGCTGTTTAATATATATATGGATGGGGTCGTAAAGGAGGTACAAGGTAGGGCAGTGGATGTGGGGGGGTGGCCCTAATGAATGAGGGTGAGATTTGGAAGCTTCCGGTGTTGCTGTTTGCTGATGATACAGTATTGTTGAGTGAAGATGAATGGGAGTTGCAAGGTTTGGTGAATGAATTTGGGACAGTGTGTAGGAAGGAGGAAGCTGAAAGTTAATGTAAACAAAAGTAAAGTTATGGTGTTTGAGAGGAATGAAGTCACAGAGTGTGCAGTGAGGTTGGATGGTGAGGATATGGAGAATGTAAGTGCATTCAAGTACTTGGGTAGTGTGATGAGTAAGGATGGAACTTTGGGGGATGAAGTACGTGAAAGGGTACAGCAGGGAAGGAAGGCTGTTGGCACACTGAAAGCAGTGATGAGAAATAGGGAGGTGAGTATGGAAGTTAAGAAGTCACTGCATGATGGTATTGTGATCCCTACCCTGACGTATGGAAGCGAGGCGTGGACCTTGCAAGAGGGGAACAAGTCAAGAGTGAGAGCAGTGGAAATGAGTTACTTGAGAGGAGCATGTGGAGTGACATGGAGGGACAGGTTGACGAATGAAGAAGTGAAGGAACGTTGTGGGGTAGATGTGGATGTGGTTGAAAAGATTAGGAGAAATACACTGAGGTGGTTTGGACATGTGGAGAGGATGGAGAATGAAAGACTGACTAAGAGGGTGTATGTAGGTGAGGTGGAGGGAGGGAGAGGGAGGGGTAGACCGAGGATGAGGTGGAGGGATGGAGTTGAGAGGTATGTGAGGGAGGGGGGGGTGAGTTGGGGGGAGGGGAGTCAAATGGTGGGTGACAGAGTGACTTGGAGGCGTTTTGTCTGCGGCCACCCTTTGCGGGATTAGGGCGTCGGGCTATAGATAGATAGATAGAGTCATATAGGAAGCCTAACTGTAAATGCTACAGTCACCACTAACTTTCCTGTGGTCGAGGCAACTCTGCTTCTCAGTTCCAGTTAACGACAGATAATTTTACTCATCTTAGGTTACCAGAGGGACGTGTGAGAGGTAATTTCTCTTTCTCTTCACATATTATTCGAACAATATACTCGTTCGGAAAATCACGGATCTAGGAAGTTTGCTTTTGACAGTTTCCACATCTCAGTTTCTGTTTACTTTTTTTCTAATATAAGTGGTTATCACAAAGAACAATTAACCCTAATAAGTATCTCTAATACGACCTTCACGTGTGGAGGAGGGACAGACAAGAGACGATAACAGGCAAGCAGGGCAGATGCGCCAACCAAGCAGACTGAAACAGGAGTACCTGTTTTGGTTCACGTGACATTCGTGTATGCAGCCGCACCTCCTCAACACTGTACATGATATCAGTCAAAAGTGGCTGGTGGATGTGGTGGCTCTTCTTACAATTATTGGGTGTTTGTGAAGAATTTTTTTTTTTCCTTAACGATGCAGCTACTGACATATTAAGAGATCACGGAGCGTTACCAAGAGCGGTTGGCTGTCCTGACCGTAATCTACCTTGCAGTTACAGAAAAGACAAGCAGTTATACTACTCTGGATGCTGGACAACCTTGGAGAAGGGACAATTTCCGCATTTTGAAGGTTAGGTTTGTACGCGATGAGGTGGTTAATGTCTCGGGGGGGAGAGGAGGGGGTCTGGTGGCACAGACCATGGGATAACAAGTTTTTCTGGTGTTTATTGTGATTCAGTTTATTTCTGTCTTCATTTTGTTGTAAAAACAACCAACAAGATGAGATGCGATTTCTGCATTTTGAAGGTAGGTTTGAATGCAATGAGATTGTTATTATTTTCCGGGGGTCTGGGGGGCACAGACCCCCCAAGTAGGATAATGTTTATGTCGGTGTGCGTGGGGGGGGGGGATTTTTTTTTCTTGTGTGTATGTGATTCGATCTATTTCTACCATCACTTTATTTCAGAAATTAACCCTTTCAACAGTGTTTCCCCATCCAAAGTCCCGAATTCCCTACCAGTCCCCTGTTATCTTTAGAGTAGGAGGGATAACTCTGAAACGGCTGACTTGTGACAGGTTTCAGTTCGATTGATTCACAACAGAAAGCACCAGAAAAACGTAGTGTCTTGATTAAAATTCATTGTTGTCCGAAACGGCAAATTGACCAGTTTTTCTTCCCTGTCTCTCTTACATTTTCATTCATTCAGTTTTTCTTCCGTCCTTCTGTTTTTAGACTTCCACTCTATGGCGGAGGCATACTATATTTTCTCTTGCTTTCTTCTCTCTTCCTGTAAGCACTGTTAATTTTTTGCCCCTCCTTTATTTCTTCATTAATTCCCTTTAAACCTGGAAAATATCTTCTTAGCCTAAAACCTCCAGGAATATTTTTATATCAATATTTAGGTTTTTGTAAGGAGTTTCTGACGTGAATGGTTAAAGCATACAAATGTACAAATTTTGTGCGTTTTTCTATATTCAGGAACAGTATATGGCAATATGTGGAGACCATCCTGTATTCCCATGGGGTTTTTGGCAGTTTTTTTGTCTGTCTCAGTGTTCCTATTTCCATTAACTCAGTTCTTTTCTCATTATTCTTTTGGATTCACTTCTTCGCCAACCCATTCTTGTCTCTCTCTCTCTCTCTCTCTCCTTCAGTGTTCGTGTATTTTCAGCGAATTTCTCAATGTCTTTGTTCTTTATCTCCTTTTGCCTCCCATCTCTATGCCTTCTTCTTCCATATTGCCTCCAGCATATCCTACTTTCGTTGCTCTGTTTTTTCCAGCATCTCTTTTTCTCACCTACCTCTCTTTATTTTCTCTCCAGCTTCTCTCTATTTTCTCTCCAGACACTCTCTATTTTCTCTCCAGACTCTCTCTATTTTCCCTCCAGGCTCTCTCAGTTCTTTTTCTCCTCTCCTTCTGTTGACTCTTTCTCTCCTCTCTCGCCCTCTCTCACATTTATATTTTCTGTATTGCATTTACCACTTTTTCAGAACTTACATGTTTCCATTTGTTTTTTCGATCATATTTTATATTCTTCCTCCTTACACACACACACACACACACACACACACACACACACACACACACACACACACACACACACAGTGGTAACGCTCTCGCCTAGCATCTGCTAAGACGGGGGTTCGCGCCTTGCTCGGGACGCGAAAAAGTTTCACTGACAAAACGGGTGGTCACTGTCCTCCTGGAGCAAGAGGATGGGTGTGTGCGTGTGTGAAGGTCAAGGCTTTGCCCTTAGATCGTACTATATGAGCTCTCAGCTCTCTTCCGGGAGGGTAAAATGCCGATGATCACAAAACCATCACGTGATCCTGACCGACCCGGTGAATTACACACATTCATTGGTCTTTCACTTTTTCATATCCTTATTTCAGCTTTCCTTCATTTTTCGGTGTTGTTTTATTTTCTTTAATCTAGTCCTGCTCTTATATTTCCAGTATTTTACTCCAGTCAACGTCAGATGATTTTAACTGAGTCATAGGATCGTAGCTACTAATGCTGCCATCACGACAAACTTTTTCATTGTCGGACCAACTCTTGTTTTCTACTCCAGTTAATATCACACTGTTGTACTCATCTGGATACCAAAGGAACCTGCGAGAGATCATTTCTCTTTCCACTCCCATGTTTTCTTTCATCCCTCCTTTCTTTTTTATTCTTTCATTTGTTTTTCTTAGTCATTTTGTCATTGCTACTGTTAGGCCTCTTCCCTCTGGCGAAGCCTACTGTATCTTCTCAGTAAATTCATTTAATAAACACACTTTTCAGCTTCTTGTCCTTCCTCCATTCTTCCCAAATCCACTTCAGAGTGGATTTGGGAAGAATGGAGGAAGAGTTTCTTAGGCTAATGTCTCCAGATACTAAATTCTTTCCTTAATTAGGCGCTTTTAAAGTAGATTTAGGGATCAAAGATTAACTATACAGAAACGAAAAATTTGAACCATCTTTCTTCTATGGTCAGTAATCGACGTGGCAAATTGCAAAGAAAGTTTTGAGACAACTACATCTGTGTGTAGACCATCCTGCATTACCTTGGGATTTTTGGTAATTATTAGTTCTAAATTTCTGTCTCTCTTCCCTCTCAGTTCTTCCATTTCCTTTTCCTCGTTTGTTATTCATTTTCTTTCGATTTCACTTCTCTCTCTCTCTCTCTCTCTCTCTCATTTACCTCCAGCCCCTGTGCATTCTCCTTGAATTTCTGTTTTCCTCGTCTGCATTTATTTTGCATCCAGTCTATCTGTATATTCTCTCCACACTCTGTATTCCTTCCTGTATTTTCTTTTTTCATTGATTTCTTTCTGCAGCTTTTATTTTCTCTCTAAACCCTCTCCATTCCTTTCAACCGCTCACTCCTTCAGAGTTTTCTAATCTCTTGTGTGTTATCGGTCTCTCTCTCTCTCTCTCTCTCTCTCTCTCTCTCTCTCTCATCTTTATCCTTTCTTATTTGCTTCCAATCTCTTCATTATACAGAGTCCACAGTTCCTTCTCCCAGTCATTTTTTCAGTTTCTTTTCCCCTCCTTCTTTTTATGTATCTATTAGTCTTTCTTTCACTTTTTTCCTTCATTTAATTGCTTCTCTTCGTTCTTTCATTACTTCCTGATCTTGAATCCGCTCAGGACTGCATCTTATTTGTAATTTTGTTCCAGTTACCTCCAGATGATTTTATTCAAGTAGATCATTGGTAGTCGAATTGTTAGTGCAGTTTTAAATATTACCTTTTTCCGAGTTCAGGACAACTCTAGTGCTGTGGTCCAGTTTACAACCAGACCATTGGACTTATCTTAGGTTGACAGACGGATTTAAAATATTTAAAAATCTCTTTCTCTTTCAATTTTCCTCCAACATCTACCAGTTTATTCAGTATCCTTTTATTTGTGTCTCTTTCGTCCATTTGCTGTTTTTACTTTTGGTGTTCAATACAGTGTTGGAGATTTTTTCATAATATAATTGTGTTTCTTCTTTTCTCAAAGCTTTTCTCAGTAAGGTGCCCCAGCGTCCTTTCTTCACCAATCCATTTCATCCATCCAACCATCATCTAATCCTGTGTTGCCCCATGAGGAGCGTAGGAGCCTGGGTCTAGGCAAGTTGTCCCTTGGATAGAAACCTGCACAGGCTCAATCAGATTGCAGCACCTCACTAATCCACCGAGCGCCATAATTTGGTTATATGGTTACCACCCAGCGTGGTAAGTGGTTTCCTGGTGTACTGAAAACCATTTGGTTTGTCATTCAGTGTAGAGTCAGCCATTGGAAGACAGAAAAGGAAAGAATGAAGGAGAGAAAGAAAGAGGAAGTGCAAGGTCATCCATATGCAGAAGGAAGAGGACGGAATGAAGGAAATAAAGACAGAAGAGGAAGGAAGGAAGGAAGAGAGGAAAAGGCAGTCACCCGAGAGCAGCACCTCATCGAGTGAGTGGATGGTGAGCTCCCCCACCTAAATTGTTCCATAATCAAGTACCCACAAACAGCGTATTTTTATTTTTATATTAAGGCTGTCTAATGTACTTCTGGGATCATAGGCTAACCCATACAAACGTACAAGTTTGGGGAACCAATTTTCTCCTTTATTCCCTTGGGATTTGTGGCGTTTTTAATTGTTCTTTCCAGCCTTCCAGTTTCTCCGTATCCAGTTCCTTAGTGCTGTTATTTTTCTTTCAGTTTCCCCTCTTCGTCTTTACACTGTTGTCCTCCGTCTGCCTGTCTGTCTGTTTGTCTGTCTTTCTCTCCTTTTTATGTAAACCAGTTATTTTCCTAGTTCTTTTTTTTCTTTCCTGCTTTAAATTTGTTTTCACGTTTTTTTTGCACATATTTTCACATAATCTTCCAGTTCCTGTCTTCTTCCTTCTCTTTTTTTTTTTTTTTCTCTCAGTTCTTTCTTCTCTTCATATATGCCTTCTTTCTTCCACTCTCACTGCTTCTACTCTTTATTTAAACAAACTCCCTTCCCCTCTTTATATATTCTTTGTCTTGCTTTCCCTCGTTCTGTTTATCTACTCTCTCTCTCTCTCTCTCTCTCTCTCTCTGTTTAACTTCAGCCTTTGTGCATTTTCCTTGAATTTCTCTGTTTTCGTCGTCTACATTTATTTTGTCTCCAGTGTATCTCTTTTCTCTCCACACTCTATATTTCTTCCTGCATTTCCTTCTTTCCTTGATTTCTTTCCTCCAGCCTTTATTTTCTCTCTAAACCCTCTCTATTCCACCTCTCACTCCTTGGAAGTTTTCTGATCTCCCGTGTGTTATCGTTTCTCACTCTCATCTTTATCCTGTCTTATTTGCTTCCCCTCTTGTCATTATTTTCAGATTTCACTTTCCCCTCTTCGCCAATCTTTTAATTTGTTTTCCTTTCCCGTCTTTTTATGTATCCATTCATCTTTCTTTTACTTTCTCTTTTCCTTCAGTTAATATTCTCTCCTCGTTCTTTCATTGCTTCTTTTTGTTGAATCCACTCACGTCCGCATCTTGTTACCTCCTCTAAGGAGGTTATGTTTTTGCCGGCTTTTGTTTGTTTTTAGTTTGTCTCGTAGTCTGTATGCTTGTCTTTCTGTCTTTTTGCAGGATAATTAAAAAAGTTACGAGCGGATTTTGATTAAATTTTGTTGAGGGGTGGGCCATGGGCGAAGGAAGAAACTATTAAATTTTGAGACGGATCCGGATCCGGATCCGAAGTACTCGTATAGAACACAATATGTTCAAAAATTCTTCATGAATTTCAATGAAGTTTTGTGGAAAAGTGGACTAACGACCAGGAAAGAAATGATTAAATCTGGGGGCGTTTTCGGATCCGATTAATTTTTAATGACAATGGCATTGGCGGAGGTACGCACTCTCTGACGCACTTTCTAGTTTGTATTTTATTTCGGTTAGTTCCAGGCGATTTTAGCAGGGTAGGTCATTGGTAATCTAACTGATCACTAGAGGGGCACACAGTAGAGCGCATCTCTCCGAAAAGGGCAACGTAATTTCTCATCATTGATTAGGGTTTGGCAAAAAAATGTTTTCTGGATTCTGAATCTGTAATACGAACCGGACTTGTCCCAAAAGTTCAGAGAGCGCATACCTCCTCCAATGCCATTGCCATTAAAAAGGATCCGGATCCGGATCCGGGTCCGTGGGTATAGGATCCGGATCCACCCCCAAAGTTAATGAATTTTGTCTTGGTATATGGCCGACTTTTTCACAAATTTTCATTGAAATTCATTGAAAACCTTTGGAGATATTGTGCGGGATACTCCGGATCCGGATCCGGATCAGCCCCCAGATCTAATTATTTCTTCCTTGGTCCATGGCCCACCTTTCCACAAAATTTCATCAAAATTCGTTCATAACTTTTTGAGTGAAGTTGCTAACAGACAGACAGAAAACATACAGACTAACAAATAAACAATCAAACCAATGCCGGCAAAAACTTTAACATCCTGTATCTCAAAAGTTTTTGAGTCTATTCTTAATAGAAAAATTTTAAGCATCTTTCCTATCACAACCTTCTTTCTGATCGTCAGTATGGGTTCCGTCAGGGACGCTCCACAGCCGATCTTCTCACCTACCTTTCAGACTCCTGGTCATCCTCCTTTCGGGACTTTGGCGAAAGCTTTGCCATTGCACTTGACATCTCAAAGGTATTCGATCGAGTCTGGCATAAATCTTTAATTTCCAAACTGCCCTCTAATGGTTTCTATCCTTCTATCTGTGCCTTCATCTCTAGCTTCCTTTCTGGTCCTTCTATAGCCACTGTTGTAGACGGCTATAGTTCTTCTCCTAGATCTATTAACAGTGGTGTTCCTCAGGGCTCTGTCCTATCACCAACTCTCTTCCTTTTATTCATCAATGACCTTCTAAGCTGTACATCTAACCCTATCCACTCATATGCTGATGACTCCACCCTTCACCTTTCCATTCGATTCCCACAACGTCCATCTCAGCAGTTACCTCAACAGGCAAGGGATGAGGCTATGGCACACCTAATGTCTGACTTGGCTCGTATCTCTGACTGAGGTAAAAATAATCTGGTTGTTTTTAATGCATCAAAGACTCAGTTTTTGCACCTATCAACCCTACAAAATCTTCCACAGGTATACCCACTTATGTTTAATAATGCTCAGCTTAATCCTGCATCATCGTTGAACATGCTTGGGGTTTCACTTGCTTGGGACTTGTCTTGGGAAGATCATATTACATCTCTTGTAAAATCTGCTTCCAAGCGATTGGGTGTGCTAAGCCGACTCCGTTCCTTCTTTGCCCCAGCACAATTGTTGACTCTATACAGGAGTTTTATCCGCCCCTGTGTGGAGTACAGCTCTCATGTGTGGGGAGGCTACCCACATACAGCTCTTCTCAATAGGGTGGAGTCAAAGGCTTCTCGTCTCATTAACTCTCCTCTTCTTACTGACTCCCTTCAACCTCTGTCTCTGCCGCAGTGTTGCATCTTTATCTCTTTTCTATCGTTACTTCAATGGTCACTGTTCCTCTGAGCTGTCTGCATGCATTCCTCCACTTCCACAATCTAGCAGCAAACTCTCACCCTTTTTCTGTCCAATTCTCTAATGCAAGAGTTAACCGTTACTCCCAGTCCTTCATTTATGCAACAGGTCAACTCTGGAACTGTCTCCATCTGTCTGTATTACCTGCTTCCTATGATCTCCAGTCTTTCAAAAGCAGTGTGTCCAGGCATCTCGAAATGAATGGATCTTGAATTTGGCTCTCTCTTGTATTTTGTTTTTCTCTTGGAAGGAACAGTTTTGCGGGCTCATTGCCTTTGGTTCCTTCTTCCTCACATTAAAAAAAAAAAAAAAAAAAAAACGGTGAAAACTCTCTCTGTCGGATAGAATGGAGTTTTAATCATTAACTTTTTCGAGATCGTGGCAATTCTACTGCTATGATCTACTAAATTTTACAACCATGCCATTTTATGTATGTGGGGTTGCCAGACGGACTTACAAGAACTAATTTATTTTTCTCTTTCCATTGTCCTCTCTCCTCCCTGTTTGTTTATTGTGCATTTAATAGTTTTGCCTTCGTCCTTTTTGTGTTTTTGCTTTTAGACTCTCATACACTGCTGACGACTGTTTGTTTGTGTGTGTGTGTGTGTGTGTGTTAGGACTCCATATTATAATTGCAAATCAAAATAGATAGATAGATAAATAGATAGATAGACAGCCCTATGCGAGCCTGGGAAAAGGAAATGAGCTTGCAAATTACATTGAGGAAAGCTGACGACAGCGGCCAGTAAGGAGATGATGCAGTTACTTGTCAGCAGTCCAACCGTGAACAAAGACCTAGTGACCATACACACACATACACACATACTCACACACAGGCTGCTAGAACTTTCCACTCACAAGGAACACACGTGACACACCCCTGCTACACCAGAATTTAGGAAAGAGAGCTCAGAAGGAGACAAGCCTTAGAACAGGCAGGTCAGAAAAAGGAAGGGCTTGGCAACTTGAGAGAGAGAGAGACAGAGAGAGAGAGAGACAGAGAGATAGCTAGCGGGACTGGACTCTATACTCCGCTCCGTGCGAGAGACTTGTTAATATTTCCAAGACAAATAAAAATAGTCCCATACTATTCTTTACCTCTCCTGTCACTACATGACAAATGGGAAGCTACCCCAAGATATAAAAACCGCTCGTCCATAAGTCTAATATATATATAACTCAACCACAAAGGAACCACAAAGTCTTTTATGACATTTAGTCATTTTATGACATTTGGTGGCAGCGAACGTATACGAACCTCGTCTGCGAATCAACATTGAATTCCTCCAAAATATCAAGATTAAAAAAAAAAAAAAGAATACCTCTCACAACACAACCAGCTCCTGACAGTATTCTCTCCAACCAGCCCCCTCCGTCTCCACGATCATCATGCTGATGCACAGGTCAGGAGATCACACGACGCCTTGCAAGTAGTTTAACAAAATATTGATACGATCTTGCAACTTCTACGACGAACCAGCGAATCTACGGACATCGTCTCCGAATTAAAAGCAAATTTCTACAAAAGCAGGCGAGACTCTACAAGATTAGCTTCAGTTCTACAGTGAATCCCTACAAAATACAGCCTACAATGCAAATAGCCTACAAGTCTACAAAACAACTCTATAATCTTCACGTAACTTCAAGCAGCAACAAGAAGAATATAAAACAAAGCAAGTAAAGAAGAGGAGAGACCAACAAGCACACAAGCCCCCACCACTCTCTCCCGCCATTCGCTGATGCTGAGGTCAAGACACGCAGCAAAACACCAAGTCCATATTCACAACTCATCTTACTCACCCGTCTTCACTCAAGTTACTCATCGCTACTCATTCACTCACGACAGCTACCAGTGTGGGAAGCCGACGTCACCATGTGCTGAGACGACAACACGTTAATCAACCCGCGAAGGACAACGCTATTACCACGTGCAACACCACTCACACCATTTCCCACCACGGTAAAAATTAGTGAGTTACATAGTTACTTCATTTATACAATACACAGTGATAGACAATAAGCTTCTGCACAAATATATAAAACGTGCTGTATAGTTACAGCTTAAATACACATACTTACTTCAGTTATCTGCATAACTCAAACACTAAATAATCACCAACAATAAATATTCTACACTGTATATATTCATTCATTTATTATAGCATTTATTTACTACCAACGAGTGTTGCCATTTATACCTACATAAAATACGTGTTTCATATATACAACTATACATTATTACATCTACAAAGTAATAAAGAAAATATACCATCACAGTTACTCAGTGAGCAATTAAAAAAAACTGCATTGAACATTTATTAATTAAAGCTACCTAGTGGAAACATATAAATTAAGTTACAAGGTAAACTAGAAAAAAAAAAAAAATGGCCAACACAAATGACGTTAGCAAGAGTGAACATCTTCAACACAATCGTGAAGACAATGATTTCCACACACTGCTGACACACATATTACTCACGATAGGTACAGGTGAACAACAAGTCAGTGTGTATAGTTAATAATGTATATAGTGTATATATTTTTTATATAAAATAACAAAATATGGGACTATATAACATCATTTTCAGTAATACATGTGCAATATAAACTAAACTTTAAAAAAGTATCCCAAGGAAATTAGCCAGTAATTATGCAACCATGAACAACATAGAAAAAGCGTACACAAGCGAAGAAAAACAAACTATAGAAAATCAATACATACAAAAAAAAAAAAAAGAAAGAAAGAAAGTAAAACAGAAAAAAGAGAAATAGAGTAAGATCACATAACAAACAAATGAAAATAAGTGTAAGTGTTACTACATATGCCAAAATACCACATAAACTACAAACAAAAAAGCAAATTGTTGTCTCCACAAGCAAGTGGCATGACACATCATCACTATCATCGACCGCAGCATATGTTAGGACTGCAATTATTACAATTATGTAACTCCATATTATAATTATGTAACGACAAACGATTACATTATGTTACACTTGCTACAATTATGTAACTACAAACAATATGTACCAATTTATGTGACAGTTGCATTAACAAGATGTAACTTTTATGTAACTTTAACTACAATTATGTAACTACAAACAATACTACAAACAATATGTACCATTTCTGTGACAGTTGCATTAACAAGATGTAACTTTTATGTAACTTTAACTACAATAATGTAACTACAAACGATATGTAACAATTATGTAACGACAAACGATTGCATTATGTTACACTTTGCCAATTAACAGTTGCATTAACAAGATGTAACTTTTATGTAACTTTAACTACAATTATAAGGCCAAGACACTTATATAAGGCCAACACAATTATGCATTAACACAATATAAGTCATACAATTATAGCACAATTCTGTTTTACCAGTATCAGCATACAAGTTAGGTGAAATATTAGACATTACTAAAGTGATAACTCAAATATGTAATGTATAACCTAGCAGTATTACCATTGCACAATTATATGCGTATGTCTGTTATACATACACATCTCACAAAATGTATACAACTTGTTTAAAATGTAATATTACTAAATAATCACTATTTACTATGAATATTATATGTATACAATATTCATACAATTATGTTACTTTTACAATATTATGTATTTCACTTAATTAGCTTATAAGTTCATTATAATGTGTATATAATATATATTAATATGTTAGAACTATTAACTGTCGATGGTACGCCATTTTCGCGCGGCCGAGCAGTGTGTTAGGACTCCATATTATAACTGCAAATCATAATAGATAGATAGATAAATAGATAGATAGACAGCCCTATGCGAGCCTGGGAAAAGGAAATGAGCTTGCAAATTACACTGAGGAAAGCTGACGACAGCGACCAGTAAGGAGATGATGCAGTTACTTGTCAGCAGTCCAACTGTGAACAAAGACCTAGTGACCATACACACACATACACACATACTCACACACAGGCTGCTAGAACTTTCCACTCACAAGGAACACACGTGACACACCCCTGCTACACCAGAATTTAGGAAAGAGAGCTCAGAAGGAGACAAGCCTTAGAACAGGCAGGTCAGAAAAAGGAAGGGCTTGGCAACTTGAGAGAGAGAGACAGAGAGAGACAGAGACAGATAGCTAGCGGGACTGGACTCAGTACTCCGCTCCGTGTGAGAGACTTGTTAATATTTCCAAGACAAATAAAAATAGTCCCATACTATTCTTTACCTCTCCTGTCACTACATGACAAATGGGAAGCTACTCCAAGATATAAAAACCGCTCGTCCATAAGTCAAATATATATATAACTCAACCACAAAGGAACCACAAAGTCTTTTATGACATTTAGTCATTTTATGACGTGTGTGTGTGTGTGTGTGTGTGTGTGTGTGTGTGTGTGTGTGAGTGTGTTTATGCTTGTGCGCGTTGCTGTGTCTTTGTTTTTGTGTTTTTTTCCACCCAGTATTTCTCAGTTTGATATTCTTTCCTCCTTTTTTCGCTAGTTTACTTCAGCCTTGTTAAATTATTTCTTTATATATATATATATATATATATATATATATATATATATATATATATATATATATATATATATATATATATATATATATTAAGTTTTTTAAAGGATTTGTGGGATCAAAGGCTGAACCACACAAGCGTACGAATGATCATCATAACAGTTTGCACAGAAGTGTATCAGTGAAATGTAGCTGTGTTGAGACCATCTTAAATTTACTTGAGATGGGTGGCATTTTTAATTCTCAGTTTCTCTTTACCTTCCCTCTTCCTGTTTTTCCATCTCAGTTTCCTCTGTCGTGTTGTCATTTTTCTTTCGGTATCACCTCTTCTGCTTCATACTGCTGGCCTCTCTCTCTCTCTCTCTCTCTCTCTCTCTCTCTCTCTCTCTCTCTCTCTCTCTCTCTCTCTCTCTCTCTCTCTCTCATGTAACCCAATTATTTTCCTTTTTCTGGCCCTTTGTCTCTCTTATTGCTTTGCCTTTGTTTTCACACTTTTTGTATTCATTTCCACATTAATATCCGGTCCCACCTTTCTTCCTTCTCTCTTTATTCTCACTTCCTTCTCTTCATATATACCTTCTTTCTTCCGCTCTCACTCTCTTATTAATCTTTCTTTGCACCAGACTCTTCTGCTCTTTATATTCATCTACTCTTTCGTGCTCTCTCTTTCTTCTTTTCTACTGACTATCACTTCATCCCTCTTTACCGCCCTCCCACTCCTTCAACTATATCTCTCCACCAACTCTGTTACTTCCTAATCTTTAACTGTCTGTCTGTCTGTCTGTCTGTCTCCTCTTGTTCTTTTTTTCTTCTTCTTTTCTTCTTCTTCTTCTTCTTCTTCTTCTTCTTCTTCCTCTTCTTCTTCTCCTCCTCCTCCTCCTCCTCCTCCTCCTAAATTCTTAAATAATACTCCAACCTAGGTGATAGGTGGTGACGACCATCATTCACTCACTTGATATAGCGCTGCCTACTAATTCCTTTACCTTTATCATTCTCTTTCTGTGTCTGCCCTCCTCTCTTTCTATTGCCCCCATCTTTCCTGTCGGTTTTATTGCTCTTCTTTCTTATTCAGGTGACTTTACATTGAGTGGAAAGCCTAATGGTTTCCTGTAAGCCAGGGAACCATTAATCATGCTGGGTGGTAACCATATAACCAACTCATATTGTTCTCTACGTGTCAACGAGTGGGCTGGAGGAGGGTTAGTGCCTCTTCCCGTAAAACAACTAACTGAAAGACAAACGGCCACCGCTTATATGATTATAGCTTCTGGCTGTAGGTTGATAGACTCCAACCTTAATGTTTCCTACCTCCTTCAGCTCCGCCCTATATCCTGCCTTGATTCTTCCATCTTTTCTTGCCTCTCTTGCTTACCTTATTATCTGCCTGACTTCATATTTTCATCTTTCTGCCTCACCTCTGCCTACCTGCCACTTTTCCTGTAACCGTCCTGCCTACCCTTCCGCACTGCCCAACTATCGCCATCTTTTTTTTTTTTTTCTCCTTCCTGCCTCATTTTGTGACTTCTCATATTTTTAGCTGAATCCGCCACATTGTTGAATACTCTTGTCATTTCCTACTTCCATCAGGCCTACCAGAACTCCCCTGCCTGCCTTCTTTCCTCTTGTGCATCTGCTTGCCTGCTAGTTTCTTATTTTCTGCCTTACTTAACATGTCCTTCATGCTTTCCCTTTTTCATACATGAACCATTTCTTGTAACTCTCCTGTTTCCTTTTCCTATTTCGTTACTTTCGTACCCCAATCTTCAGCCATGTTGCCTCCCTGCCTGACTCACTTTTTATCCTGAGTCAAGTTTTCTTCATCTTTCCTCTCTTATGCTTCAGTTCATACTTTCCTACATCCTTCCAGCTTACCTTCATTTCCTGTCTACCTTCCTCCATCTTACCTTGCTTCCTGTCTCGGCTTATCTCCATTTTTCCTCATCCTTCCCCATTCTTACCTACATCTCCCAGTTCTTACAATCACGTTCTGACTCTCTCTCTCTCTCTCTCTCTCTCTCTCTCTCTCTCTCTCTGTCACTGTATTCATTTCTCTAAATTCTCCATGTTTCTCCATGTTCTCCTCCTCTGTGTCTATCTTGTCTCCAGTCTTTCTCTATTTTCTCTCCAGACTCTCTACACTCCCTCCTGCACTTCCCTTTTTCGTTGCTTTCTTTCCTTCAACCACTATTTTCTCTCTAGACTCTCTCAATTCCTCTCCGCCTCTCCTTCCTTCGACGGTTTCTCTTCTCTTAATTTTCTCCTGTCTTTCATAATTATCCTTTCTTTTAGGTTTCTCTTCTTTTCATTATTAAAAAGTATCATTTTTTTCTCTTGGTCATTCTCTCATTTTCTCTTTCGTTTCCAATTCACAAATTTTTCTTTCATTCTTCCACTCTTTGTCTTTTCCCTCTTTTAAAGTCTTTTCTTCCCTCTTTCGTTGTTCACTCTATCCTTTAACCTTTTCATGGTCGCGATTTCTTAGTAATTTTTTCCCTTTTTGTCAGACCTTTTTATTCAGCTTCGTGAGTATTAGGAGACTGTGTAATAGTCACCTTTAACCCTCTCATGGTCAGGGCAGCTCTAGTAACTCATTCTAGCTAAAGTCAGACGTTTTTACGTAGCTGTCTTATACGGCCCGAGATGGTTTCTTTTTCCCTTCCTTCTTCCCAATTTCTCTTCCTTGTTTTCCTCAGTTTCCTGCCCATTATTTCAGTGTTGTTGTTGTTGTTGATGCTGCTGTTGTTGTTGTTGTTGTTGTTGATGATGCTGTTGTTGTTGTTGTTGTTGTTGTTGATGATGCTGTTGTTGTTGTTGTTGTTGTTGATGATGCTGTTGTTGTTGTTGTTGTTGTTGTTGATGATGCTGTTGTTGTTGTTGTTGTTGTTGTTGTTGATGATGCTGTTGTTGTTGTTGTTGTTTGGTGCATCATTTCTCCTGTTCGTTCTTTTTTTCTTCTTTTACACTTGTCAGTGTGTCCTTTTCCTCAGTTTTGTCACCTTATCCTTTAATTGTTGACAGTATTTTCAAAATCTCTCTCTCTCTCTCTCTCTCTCTCTCTCTCTCTCTCTCTCCTCTGGGTGCTAGGGAAGAGCCCGTGTTTGCTCGTGTGGCCTAAAAATATGTTAAATTATGAAGATCCTAGACTTCCATCCACTTCTCACCCACCTCTTGAAGCCCGAGGAAATGAGGTAAGTAGGTATGCAAGTAGGTCGGTTGGTACTTTGCATGGAAGACAGGAAGGAAAAGTAAGATAATGACAGAAGGAAACTGAATGTTAGGTAGGTATGAAGAGTACTAGGTAAGATGGTAAGTAGGTAGTAGGTAGGTAGGGTGGTAGGTTGGTTATAAGCAGGTAGGCAGGACAGGTAAATATGATGGTAGGCAGATAACAGGCAAGTAGGTAGGTAGGTAAGGAGGTAGGATGGTAGGTATGTACTATGTATGCAGGCAGATGCGTAGAATGGTAGTTTAGACTGGCAGGTAGATAGGTAGGTTGTAGTTGTTGTTAATCAAACCCGGTCTGTCTGGCGGAGCAAACCCATCAACCGCAGAAAAGCAACTGCTGCCCCTTCATTGCTGTCCCGTGTAGTGAATCGAAGTTCCCTTGCTGATGACAGCGCCTCGTCACAGAGAGGCGCGGGGAAAAGTGTGGAGGTTTGGTTCCTGGATAGATGCCGCATTTGCTTCTCTCCAACCAGTTAACAGGGCACCATAGTAGGCTCCACATCACCCAGTTTTCTGATTATATGGTTACCACCCGGCGTTGTAGTGGTTTCATGGGTTACTTGGAATCTCAAGGCTTGCCGCTCATTCCATAGCAACCTGAAAAAGAGTGAAAAGTAATAAATATGACAGGAAGGAAAGACAGAAGTAGGAAGAGAAAGGGGGGGAGAGGAGAAACACAGAAACAGAATAAGGTTATGGAAGAAGTAACTAGGTAGGTAGGTAGGTAGGATGGTGTTTTAGGCAACAGGCAAGTAAGTTCTTAGGTAGAATGGTAGGTAGGTAGCAGGCAGATAGGTGGATAGGTAGGATGGTAAGTTTTAGGCAGGTAAGGAGAAGGGTAGGTAAGTTAGAAGACATTGTTAAGTTTATTTGTCAGCAGGTTAGTAAATAAGCTAGAGAGGTATGCAAGTAAGTAGGCAGGTAAGTCGGTAGGTAGGTAAATACAGAGTTAGGCCAGTAGCTAGGCACATACATAATTAAGTTGGTACAATAATTGCTGTCAGGTAATTAGAGAAAAAGTTAGGCAGGTAGCTTCGTAGGTATGTAACATGCTAGGAAGATATACTCTATTCGTAGATAGGTATACTGATGTGTATGGATGCATGTATGTAGGTAGACAAGTAGGTACATGGTAGAAAGAGAAGTGATGGAAGTCGGAGGGAAAGGGTTGTGGGAGAGAATACAACATAGGAAGGAGAGAGAGAGAGAGAGAAGGTTGGAGGGAAGAGAGAAAAACAGGAAGTCGAGAGGAAAAGAGAGAGATAAATGTTAAGAGGAAGAGGGATGTAAGGAAGGGAGGAGAAAGAGAGAGAAAGCGGGGAGAGAATGAGAGAAAAAGAAACGAGAGAGAAAAAGAGGATGACAGGGAGACGACAGGCAATTGGAGGAGAGAAAAAGAATATAACTGGGGATGACAGGAAAAGCTAAGAAAAGAAGAAAACAAGAGGAAAGAGGAACAAAATAAATAAAACAGAGAGACATAAGAAGACAGGAACAAGGGAGAGCGAGAGAAAGAGAGTAGGACCGGGACAACAAGAAAAGAGAGAGAAAGAGGGATGAAGCAGATTGGAACTGGATTGGAATAAGGTAATAATTAAATAGAATTGGCAGTGACTGAATGAGGCAGGCAGGTAGGTAGGCAGGAAGAGTGGTAGGTACACAAGTAGGCAGAAAGGGAGGTAGGGAGAAAAGGAACAAAGAAGAGAGGGGGAGAGAGGTGCATAAAGGAGGGAAACAGGCGAGAAAGGAAGCAAGGAAAACAACAAGGCCTTCTGAACGAATAAAAGACGGGAAGGTTGATGGGAAGGAAAGGAGGTGGAAAGGAAGAGGACAAGGAAGAATGATGGAAGGAAGGAGAAAGAAGGAAGGAAAGAAGACTGAAATGAAGGAGAAATGGAGGGAGAACAACGAAGGCATGTGAAAAAGGAGAGTAGGAAGACAAAGAAGAAATAATGGATGGATGAAATGATACATGCGGACACTAAAGGAGGCAGGCAGGAAAAAAGGAAGGCAGGAGTGGAAGGAAGACAGAAGGAAGGAAAGGAGGTGATCGGGAGGGGAAACAACTTTGCAAGAAGAAAGGAAGAGAGGAATGGAGGAAAAGAAAGAAAAGGAGGAAGGACAGCAGACAGGAGGGATGGAAGGTCGGCAACCAAGGGAAGTAGGAAGGAAGGTAGGTAGGAAGACATGAGGGAAGGAAAGGAGGAAGAAGGCGATGTGGGGAAGAAGGAGGTGGAGGAAGAGAGTTTGACTGAAAGGAGGGGAGATGAGTAGGAACGGAGGGAGGGAGGGAGGTAGGAAGAAGGGGAGGTAGACAGGAAGGAGGGGAGGTAGGCAGGAAGGAGGGGAAGTAGGCAGGAAAGGAAGGAGGGAAAGTAGGCAGAAAGGAGGGCAGGAATGTAGGAAGAAGTGGAGGTAGGCAGGAAGGAGGGAAGGTGAGCTGGAAGGAGTGGAGGTGGACAGGAAGGAGGAGAGGTAGGAAGGAAGAAGTGGAGGTAGGCAGGAAGGAGGGGAAGTAGGAAAACAAGGGAAGTAGGCAGAAGAGAAGACAGACAATACAGACATGAAGGATGGAAGAGGGGAAAGGAGGAAGGGAAAGCAAGGCATACAGACAGACGGAAAGACAGACAGGCAGACAGGAGAAAGAGAGGCAGGCGGGAAGGAGGTAAGAAAAAAGTGAGGACAAGCAAAAAAGGCAGAAGAGCAGGCAGGAGGGGTGACAGGCAGGAAGGAGGGCAGGAAGAGGGGAGGAAAGAAGGAAAGAAGAAAAATGAAAATATAGGATGGAAGGGAAGATAGTATGTAAGGAAGGAAGGAAGGAAGGAAGGACGGGAGGTAGGGGGGTGGAGACGAAGGAGGAAAAAAATGAAGGGTGGGCATAAGTGCAGAGAGTGGAGAGAGAGAGAGAGAGAGAGAGAGAGAGAAACGGACAGACAGACAGACAGACAGAGACAGAGACAGAGAAAGAGAGAGAGAGAGAGAAACAGACAGACTGACAGACAGACAGAGACAGAGAGACACAGACAGACAGACAGACAGGGAGAGAGAAAGGAGGGAAGGAAAAAGGAAAAAGAGTAGCTAGGAAAGATAAATTCAGAGGGGACATGGAGACATAAAAGCAAGAGAAGAGAGGAGAAAAAGAGGAGTAGGGAGAAGAGCATAAAAAGAGGACAGGGGAGAGTGAGATATGCCGGATGAAAGGACGGGTCGCTGAAAGAAGCAAAACCGAGGGAGGAAGGAGAGAGATGAAAGGACTATGTGAAGGGAATGGAGGGAGGAGGAGGAAAGATAGGGGAGATGATAATGAGAAAAGCAGAGGAAAGGAAAAAATGAAGATGAGAAGAAAAGAAGGAAAAGAAGAGGAACTGAGTACGGGAAAGATAGATAGTGAGTTTAGGATGGAGTGAGGTGGAAGAGTAAATGAGGAGGAGAGGAAGCGACATTTGAGGGAGAAAAAAGAGATGACGAGAGGAGGAAGAAAAGGAAAGAAAGAGAAATAGGAAAATCAACTGAAGAGACGGGGACAGAGAGGATAGGAAGAAAGAAAAGAAAAAAAAAAGAAAACAGGAAACTTAAAAAAAGGCGAAGGAAAGGAGATATTGAGAAAAGAGTAAAGAACGAGGACAGCAGATCATAGGATGGGCGCTGAGAGAAGAAAGAGGAGAGAAAAAGGATGTAGAGAGGAGAGACATGAAGAGGATAAAAGAAGATGAGAGGACGAGAAGAGGATAAGTGAAGAGAGAGGGAAGGGAAAGAAAATGAGGAGGAGAGGGAAGTGAAGAGGATAAGGATAAGGAGTAAGAAAAGATGAGAAAGCAGAAATTGAAGATGGAGAGTGAGAGACTGATGAGAGTGTATGTGAATGAGATGGAAGGGGAGAGAGGGAGGGGGAAGCCAAGGATGAGATGGAGGGATGGAGTGGAGAGGCATATGAGAGAGGGGTGTGTGAGATGGGAGCAGGGCAGTGAAATGGCGGGGGACAGGGCAACGTGGAGGCGATTTGTTTGTGGCCACCCAGTATGGGATTAAGGCGTCTGGCAATAGATAGACAGACATACAAACTGAAGGGAAAATACATTAAGAAGATGGAACAATGAGATGCGAAAGAGCAAGATAAAAACATGCAAGATGAATGAATTAACTCTTTCATGGTCTAAGAAACTCTCTTATTTTCTTCCAGCTGGCCGCAGACAGTTTTGTATTGCTGTGTGTGAGGTTTACACCCCTGAGCCAGTATTCTCGACGGTTTAACCTTGCTAACGCCTTTTCCTAAGCGATTTATTTTATTACACCTTACTATCCTCTTCTGTCTTGTATAAATCCTTCTCATAAAACCATACTCAGCATAAAAAGTACAAAATTATATTAAACAGACATCATTAATTGCAAAGGAGGAGGTGTTCGGGAGCTTTCTTAACCGGCGAGAATACTGACCGTAATCCCTTACAATGGCCGAAAGTGAGTCATAGGAGCCTCCTTTTACACTAACCTGGCTAAGATTTTCGTCCTGTTGAAGTTTATTTCACGTAACTCAGTGACAAGCGCCGGTGCTACGGACATACCTCCTTCCATGGCACCTCATCCTGACTAGCATCGAGTTCTGGTGTTAATCTATTGCTACAACTCGGCATTCAGGACGGAGAGATGACAATTTTAGGCCAAGCATAAATAAAAGTAGTAATACCTGCACAATCAATTCCAATGGTCTTGACATCTGGCTTTCTATTCCAGCTAACTCCAGACGATTTTATTCAGCTGGGAGAGAGTTACAAGAGCCGAAGATCCATATTCGCATCAGTTCAAGGAAGCTCGCTAATACCTTTTCCTTAGCGACTTACTTTCCATACTACCCCTTATTGGTATCTTGTGTGTTGTTCTTATCTTTTAAACATCAGCATGAAAGATGGCTTTTATACAGTTAAGAGTGACCAGAGAGAGAAAAAGATGAAAAAATAGTGAGAAAAGAGGAAGGAGAGGAGAAAAAAGTGAAGGAGAAACAGATAAAAAAAATAAAGAATATGTTTCCAGAGCACAATGACGCAACTCCAAGGAACTTAACGTTGACCTGTGACCTTTAATTGATTTACTTCGAAATTGATTCTCTCTCTCTCTCTCTCTCTCTCTCTCTCTCTCTCTCTCTCTCTCTCTCTCTGTCTGTCTGTTTGTCTGTCTGTCTGTCTGTCTGTCTGTCTGTCTCTCTCTCTCTCTCTCTCTCTCTCTCTCTCTCTCTCTCTCTCTCTCTCTCTCGTCATTCCCACACATAATTCAAAATAGCACGTTTTATGCATATTGGGTGAGGCGTTCGTGAAATAGAGGTGCATCTTCAAGGCGCTGGTGCTGCCCGTCTTTATTTGTGGCTGTGGGACATGGGTTCGTACTCTCGTCTGGTCAGGAAGCTCCCTAGCACCTCTTCCTTAACGATTTATTTTTGGATATGACTAGTTAATATTGTTTTATAAGTTATTTATTTAGAGTATTGAGATATTAGAAGGATTTATATGACACAGAAGACGACAGTAAGGTGCATTAAGAAAAATAAATCGCTTGGCAAAATGTGTTAGAGAGCTCCTTTAACCGATAAGAATACTGAATGGATACTTAAGAGTACTTTGAAATGACTCACTATTTGTTACTGAGTGGTTTCAATTATCATGAGGCATCTGGTACTACTGGGTACTTAATGCATGTAATTTTTCCATGAGACTGGCCCGGCCAATTATCTGTATTATACATGAAGACCAACTCCAGTTATATGGATGCTTGGCTAGGTTATCTATGGCTGATCCTGCTTACAAGGTGATATTTGAAAGAGTCAGCCTGGGGTGGTGGGGAGCAAGGTTTAGGTCGCAAAGCTCATGACTGAAGCAAGTCAATTTTTCATTCCGTGAGATACCGAAGGGAAAAGAGCCGCTGCATGGTGGCCTGCACTGAGAGACCCTTCCATGTGGTGAGTCGGGGGTAAGTAAGTCTATGTGCTCCGTGGTGTTTGCCTCAAGTGAGTTTAGTTGCTGGAGGGTTGGGGGAAAACCAAGGATGAAGGAATTCAAATAGAACAATCTGGCAAAGATCAAGGTTATAAGGCACGGCCTAATATTCGACCCTGTAACTTGAAATGTTTTTATTTTACTCGGGCCAAACTTAGTGGACGAACTGGGGTTAGCTAAAGATGAAAACATATGATTTTGAATACAATAGGTCAAAGGTCAAGGTCAAAGGGCAATATCAGCTTAAACAATTTTGTTGGTAAGGTATTTGAAACTTTAATTAATAAGCATATTGTTAAACATCTTGAATCCAACAACTTAATTAGTGATAGACAATACGGTTTTCGCCACGAAAGATCCACCATTGATATACTCAACCTCTTAACTCATACCATCCATCACTCAATTGATCTTTTTGGAGAAACTCATGCAGTAGCTCTCGATATCTCTAAAGCTTTTGACAGAGTATGGCACCGTTCCCTGCTGTCCAAACTCCCTTGCTATGGACTAACGTCTTTTGTTCCTTTGATTTCTTCTTATCTTAGTGACAGGAAAATAAGAGTAAAAGTAGATGATGTATATTCGAATTTCCACTCAATTAACGCCGGCGTGCCGCAGGGATCGGTTCTGGCACCAACCCTATTTCTGGTTCATATTAATGATCTCTTATCTGTCACTCACAATCCCGTTCACTCATATGCAGATGACTCAACACTACATAGTTCATTCACACTCAGACATCCACTTACAAAGTCTAATATCTCTGCCTCTCAACTCAGTACAACCATCTCCATAAATCAAGATCTAGCTACAATCAGTGAATGGGGACAAAACAACCTTGTCTCTTTTAATGCTAGTAAAACTAATTATATACAGTTTACTAATAGACAGATATTGCCAGATTCGTACATTACCTTCGGTGCTACTAATATTCCCATCACCAAAAGTATTGAAATTCTTGGTGTCTCACTTAACAGTGCCCTCAGCTGGACCTCTCATGTCAGATCACTTGCTAAAACCGCCTCAAAGAAACTTGGATTATTGTATAGAGTCCGTAACTTTTTCGCCGATGAGCAGTTAGCTATAATTTATAAGAGTCATGTGCGCTCTCAGCTTGAATATTGCTCACCCTTGTGGAATGGTTGTGGAGAGGTTGCATTAAGACAACTAGACAAAATTCAGAATAAAGCTGTTAGAATCATTAACAACCCTGCCATTACATATAAACTACCTCCCCTGCAAGTAAGAAGGAATGTTGCCTCCCTTGCATTATTTTACAGATATTTTTTTGGCAAATGCTCAGACGAAGTTGCGTCCATGGTGCCACCTCTCCATGCCTTCCCTCGTGCTACACGGGCATCTGGTAGCGCTCATGACTGGAATGTCACTCAACCATATTGCAGAACTTCTGCCTATCAGAATTCTTTCATTCCCCGAACTGCATCTCTCTGGAACTTGCTTCCCCAGAGTTGTTTTCCTGCAAATTTCAACCCACAACTGTTCAAGTCTAACTGTTACAGGTATTTTATGAATAGAGGACACCAGTAATCTGGTTATGGATTATTTTTTTTTCCCCATTTGTTTTTCCTTCCTCCGTTCTGTTATTTAAAAAAAAAAAAAAAAGTTAAGCGTGATTGACTGTACATACTGAAACCAGATGACCAAAAGTCAAAGCCACCAGACAAAGTAAAATATTAGGGATTGTTAGGGCGCGGTTGTTCCACACTTTGAATGGTCCTTCTTGTTTCTATTTTTACTCTTCGCCTGTCGAAGACAGAGGAGGGTATTGTTATCACTGAGATCAACAACAAAAGGTGCTGTAGAGATTTCGTTTCTGGGCCAGAAATCAGAATGTATTCACCATAGAGTTATAAAATTTCACATAGTTATGTGTTTCATGGTGAACTGGTGCCTTTTCATATGTATTATGCTGTATTTTAAGTAGCTTTTTTTAAAACAATGGAAAAGTAAAAAAAAAAAAAAAAAATGCACATTTCACTCCCTACGTGTCAAGTGGGGTTGGTGAAGGATTAGTGCCCCTCCCTGTAAAACAATTAACTCTAAGCCCTTGGCCACCCTGTTTGGGATACATGGCGTCTGGCAATGAATGAATGAATGAACATTTCAATGAGGCCTGTGCAACAAATTTCAAAGGCCCAATACATTTTTCTATTACGACTTTGCAACTACTACACCTAGGAAGGAGAATTTTTACATGATAAAATGATAATATGAATATCTAATTATGTATGAAGTTTCATGACTGTACCTATTATGTACTAATAAAAATGGCTGCCTAAATGAAAAAAAAAAAGTAGTCATAATTTCATCAGATCTGCTCATAACTTCATTATTACCATAAATAAACTACTCCAAATTTTAAGTTCTCATGCCTCTGTGTTATACTATACAGAGGGGGAGTGGGGGTGAGGACCATTATGAGCTTGGTTAGGTGTGCAGGAAGGTGGGGATATGTGTTTGGTCAGATGGAGAATTGCATTACCTATGCTTAATTTATAATGTCGATTTTACTCTGCAGTCTCTCTCTTCAGAGTAATATGCGATGTTAGTATCAGTCTGGTATATATGATTATTAATTTTGCATTAACCTCTTCAGTACGATGAAGTTCTTATAGTTACTGCTACACCCACACTGGCGATAGCCTAAAGGGTATAATATTTCGCTCGGAATGTGACCGTCTGTCTGTGTGTTTATGTATGTCTTAAATGAGCAAAAAGCTAAAATATTCATGATCCTATTCTTCACCAGATTCTGTAGAAGAGGTGGTCTATTGCTTTCCCTGAAAATGGAAAATCAACTTCCAAGGTCGCATGGCAAGGACAATTTAAACAGCTCTCATTCGCTTTTGATAAATTTGGTGGCATGGTTGAGGGCACGCTATGAGCACATGAATTCTGTTTTAAAATCAATCAGATGAAAGTCAAGGACACAGAGTAAGGTCAAAGTTCGTCCCATGTGCTTCTGTGTGTGACCAGTACACCTAAAACAGTTTTGATACGTCATGGACTATAAAAATTTTGTGGGATAATTGAAGCTAAACCAGGGATTGAACAAATATTTTCTAAACAGTAGACCATAATGGAAAATGTACTTAAACATTTTTTTTTCCTGATTTAGAGAAGGCTTTTGTCTTAGGGAGAGAGCAAATATTATGGCTACATGAATAGCCTGAATAGTTTTGATCTTTGTTAGATTAAACGTAGCGGAAGGACTGAGGGTAAGGCATAAACGAAAGGATTCTAAGAGCACTCTCTCAAAGGTCAAGACAAGAAGGTAAGGTCAAAACTGTATCCATTTGAGTCAACTTCTTTAAAAATAATGAAACGTTTTGATTTTATCTGAACCAGTCTTGGTGGAAGGGTTGAGAGTTAACCATGGAGTTTATCCCTTGTTTTTGAGATGCCAAAAGCCAAAACCATATGGCCGAGTTATATTACATAGTTTTGATCCGACTGAGAAACTTTGTGGAAGGGTTCAAGGGGGGCCATAGGGAGAGGAAAAAATATTCGACCACAGTGCTCGAGGAGGTGTGATTTGATCTAAATCAGTATCATGTAGGGGTACTGGCAGTCAATCAAAGATGGAAGAATTTCATATTATGTCAAAGGTCTAAGTCACAGGGCAAGGTCAACTCAAACAGTCCCTTCCTGGTTTGGACAAGCTTAATGAAACGGTTGAGGATTATGGAATGATGAAGTTGTCTGATTTTGAGAACAATCGGTCCAAGTTAAAGGTCACAGGACAAATATGTGTTTATCATATATAGGGTCAGATGTTGTACTTTCTGAACACTCCTTCATGTCTGTGTTCTTCTTGGTACATGTACTGTAGTTTCTTCAATTTTAGAATGGTCTCCAGCATTGAATGAGTCAATGGAGGCTCTACCTATCCCATTCAGATCGAAAATATATTTCACTTTGAAAAGAAAGAAAGAAAAAAAAAGAGCGTCGTTGTCACGAATTCGCGCGAGCGTATTTATAAATTCGTGACATAGTACCTAAGTGGGAAAACCACGAACTCTACTGGAATTCCCACTGGGCATCAATCAGTTCAACCGTCCTCGTATTTACTCCGATCGGATGGTTTTCAGAACATTTCTCACTGTTTCACAAGTGATTATTCTTATGCACGACATTAGTGCCTTCACTGAGTGATTTATTGTGAGCGTATATTGCTCACTTTCTTTCCGTTGACCATTGAAGTTCGAACACATCCATCCCTCGCTCTCTTTCATAGTTTGAAGTTAGTCAGCTTTGAGTCGTCGCGAGAGTAGGATCGTTTGTGCCCAGTGTAAGGCAGCGCAGCCGTTGTACAGCAAGTTCCTGAAATCTCCACCTAGACAGTGAATTGACGAAGAGGGTTTAGTGAATTGCAGCATCTGATGTCCTGCACAAATGCCCAGATCATTTTGCTCAGCTCCCCTCCACTGACCAGTATTTCTTTTTGTTTTTTCTAGGTTTAAGTGTTAGCTTTTGAATGAGCAAGTGAGTGTATACTCGTTTGTTATTTTGAATTCATTTTTGAGACTCATGTAACGTAAATTTATTTCATTGTAATTAATAAATTTACAGTTCTTTTCTTTGAGTTTAATGTAGTTAAACTCGTGTTTTATTTCTCCACATTAAGCTTATTTTAGTTGCTGCTCCTAGTTTGCCAAACCCTTTACATTATTCATAATTGGTACTTAGGCCAGTTCTTTTGTATCAAGCTTAAATCCGTTGTGCCAGCCAGGAGTTAATGCACCGGCAAGAACCTGTTTATTATTATTAGCATTAGTTACTGATTGTCAGGGGTGGAGTCACTTTCTCGAGAGGCTAACAGTACTAACAAGCAGCACGCGTGAGTAATTAGTTTCTGCTGTGTACTGTTGAGAAAGTTTATAAATTCTCGTCCTTAGAGAATCGGCGAAGTAAGCCGACATAAAGTAAAACTTACTGCTTGATTTTCACAAGTCAGTTCCTTGTCTCTATTTTCAAGCAACATCTAAGCATCATTTATTCATAATTTCACATCCCCCCATGACAGTCGTCTGATTAGAAATGTAAACATTAAAGCATTAGAAGATAAAGTCTGGGATGTTGATGGTTGGTAGTGCATGATGGGGAGTTCCACTGTAAGAATATAAGCATTATGGGTTGAAAAGTAGTTGAGGCACCCTAGGTTATGAAAATCACAAAATGAGAGAGAGAGAGAGAGAGAGAGAGAGAGAGAGAGAGAGAGAGAGAGAGAGAGAGAGATGAATAGGAGGGTGTGAGTGGGCGGGATTGGCTGGAATGGTGGTGGGTAGTGGGGTATGCCAAGGAAGCCACAGACCTCTATTCTACTCGTATAATGATAAATGTTGAAGGTAATTTGATAAGGTGCAACTCAATGGAGGGATTAAGGAAGAGTGTGTGGAGTAAGCACTGAGGATTGTTTGAGGTGGATGGGATGGAAAAAAATGCCAGTGTGTGGTGGGGTAAAGGAGGAAGACCACAACAGTAACGATAGGTATTGTATGAGACGCAGTATGGAAGGGGGAACAAATTTCTCTCAAAAGTTCAAAGCTCTAATCTAGAAAATGGTTAGACTGGGAGGACAGCGATGGCAGGGGATAACGGTCGAGCAGAATGGGCATAAGACGGACTGAGAATATGGGCGTAGTGAGTTTGCCACAGTGTGCTTGGGGCTGGGTTAATTGAAATCATTTTCTTAGAAGGAGGAGGAGGAGGAGGAGAAGTAAGAGAATTAGGAGGGGGAGGGGGAGGGGGAGGGGGAGGGGGAGGAGGAGGAGGAAGAGGATTAGGAGGGAGAGGGGTAGGGGAAGGTGAATCAGGACTTGCTTTCTTGTATATCTGGTGCATTCACGACATGAAAGTTGGCGTGAAAATACTGAATGGGGTAAAACAGAGAAAGCGATGGTATTTAAACTAATACTAGGGAGAATGAATGGGAAAAAATATTAAGTCCTTTATTATGACATGACTTTTCTGAGCAGCAAGATCTCTCACGATAGAAATGAAAAAAAAAAATCGCCATGGAGGAGACGAGGGGAAAGGAGTAGACCAAAGATGAGTTGGAGGGATGTGGTGATTAAAGCGTATGTGAGTTGGAGAGAAGAACTGCCAGGACAGAATGACGAGAAGGTAGCTCGCGTGTGACCGACCCCTCTGAGTTTTTCTTTTTTAAATAACAGAACAGAGAAAGGAAATACAAATGAATAAAAAAAATAATCCATACACCAGATTACTGGTGTCCTCTGTTCATAAAATACCTGTAACAGTTAGACTTGAACAGGTGTGGGTTGAAGTTTGGAGGGAAACAACTCTGGGGAAGCGAGTTCCAGAGAGATGCAGTTCGGGGAATGAAAGAATTCTGATAGGCAGAAGTTCTGCAATATGGCTGAGTGACATTCCAGTCATGAGCGCTACCAGATGCCCGTGTAGCACGAGGGAAGGCATGGAGAGGTGGCACCATGGACGCAACTTCGTCTGAGCATTTGCCATAAAAATATCTGTAAAATAATGCAAGGGAGGCAACATTCCTTCTTACTTGTAATGGAGGTAGTTTATTTGTAATGGCAGGGATGTTAATAATTCTAACAGCTTTGTTCTGAATTTTGTCAAGTTGTTTTCATGCAACTTCTCCACATACATTCCACAAGGGTGAGTAATATTCAAGCTGAGAGTGCACATGACTCTTATAAATTATAGTTAACTGCTCGTCAGTGAAGAAGTTACGGACTCCGTACAATAATCCAAGTTTCTTTGAGGCGGTTTTTGTAAATGATCTAACATGAGAGGTCCAGCTGAGGACATTGTTAAGTGACACGCCGAGAATTTCAATACTTTTAGAGATGGGAATATTAGTAGCACTGAAGGTAATGTACGAATCTGACAATATCTGTCTATTAGGAAATTGTATATATTTAGTTTTACTAGCATTAAATGAGACAAGGTTGTTTTGTCCCCATTCACTGATCGTAGATAGGTCTTGATTTATGGAAACGGCTGTACTGAGTTGAGAGGTAGAGATATTAGGCTTTGTAAGTGGATGTCTGAGTGTGAATGAACTATGTAGTGTTGAGTCATCTGCATATGAGTGGATGGGATTGTGGGTGACAGATAAGAGATCATTAATATGAACCAGAAATAGGGTTGGTGCCAGAACCGATCCCTGCGGCACGCCGGCGTTAATTGATTGGAAATTGGAATAAACATCATCTAATTTTACTCTTATTTTCCCGTAACTAAGATATGAGGAAATCAAAGGAACAAAAGACGTTAGTCCATAGCAAGGGAGTTTGGACTGGCTATAAAGAGACAGAATATTTGTTATGGAAGTGAGATGACTTAAAAAAAAAAAAAGATATAGAATTATATTACGTTCAAAGTCTATAAAACAAATAAGAATCCCTGAGAAAGAAAAAGTGAATATTGAAACGGAGGTCAGGCAGATGTGTTAAAAAAATCGAGAGGAAACAGTAAAGGCAGAAACGGGAGAAGAGAAAGGAATAAAAAATGAAGTGAGGGAAAGTGAGCGACAGGCAAAAAAAAAATAAATAAGTAACTGACAGACAATAGTATAGGTTACACCGAGACGAGAGAAAAGAATATCAAAAAGTGACAGTGTAGTGAAAGTGACCTAAAGTATTAAAAAAAATATCTAGGAATAAAGTAAGAAGAAAAAAATATATAAAGGAAGAGTAAGGAAGTGGAAATATGTGGAGAGTAAAGACACAGACAGAAGGGGACAGGAGAAAGTCATAGCCGAGAGGGGAAGTGAGGGGAAGGTGATAATAATGACGGACGGAAAGTAGAAGCAAGGGAAACGGATGGGGCTGGCCAAGTTTCAGGATATATCTAGGAAGAGGGGAAAAATTACCACCCTCTGAAGGGCTATAGGAACACTGACAAAGAGCCCAGGGAGAGAGGAGGGAAGGCAGGCAAGAAGGAAGGCAAGATAGAAAGGGGAAAATACAAGTGTGTGAAGGGGGAAATGTGTGTGTGTGTGTGTGTGTGTGTGTGTGTGTGTGTGTGTGTGTGTAATGAAGGAAATACATGTACAAGGTTCTAGATCTGGAAACAGCAATTTGTAACTATAAAAAACATGAGTGTGTAAAGAGGAAAATGCGACTTGAGCGACGGTAACACTGGAATCTTCTCATTCAGTCTTCATCATCATCATCATCGCCATCATCATCTATTCCCCACCTTAGCATTGGGTGAAGCAGGGTCCTGAAAACAAGGAAAGCGACAGCACGAAGGAGGGAAAATCGTCAATAGTATGCCCATTGAACAAGGCTAAACAGTCATTCACACATTATTATTCAAGCCGCGGGAATCCTGGCTCCACCTCAACAATATAACCATTTGCATAAACTTTATTATCATTCCTTATTGATGCACTTCACATACCTCATTTAGATATTATCAGTCCGGCAGCAATATGCTACACGTATTATCTTATAATTGTCCAGGGGAAATCAAAAATCGCAACTTTACAACCAGAAAGCCTCTGAAAGGTGGGACAATCGTTCGCTTGAGGAAGGTTTCTCTTCACTCCACTGACCTTAGCCTGTAAAGCATAACCTTCATATTCAAACCTGACTTAGGTATGGTCAACAGAATGGATCTAAAGCATCTGAACAGATGGATAAATAGACAGGAACGGGAACACGGCGATCGCACAACCAGAAACAATTATTGGGCCCCTTCTTCTACGCAAAAGAAATTCGTTCTCAAGCATCAAATCGACTAAAACAGAGGGAAGGGAGCGAAGCCAAACAGTGCAGGGAGGGCCAGGACTGCTGAATCGTGCTAGCCGTCTCTTAGTGAGCAAAATTAGCAAACTTATTTTTTACTACTTGGCCCTGACTCCGAAAAAGACTTCCCATTTCCAGGCCATTCTTCACTTTATGGTTTTAATGCCTCTCGGTTCGAAGACGTATAGTAACTTTTCTTTCCTTCTTGTTTTATAAATTTTCTTTCATTCTTGCTCCCTCCAGACGATCTTAAGAACTAGTGAAGGGTCGGTTCGTACCAGAGGGATTAAATAGTTCACTTCACATTAAATTATCGTCATCTATTATTCTCGATATCTCCACACAGTTTTAAGTATCGGAGGGACATATACATTTATAGTGTCCATTAACTCTTTACTGTTGTATAATATCGTCTAAACGTTGCAAAGAAAAGAATGCAGCAGACGTTATTCTCGTGAAGTGGCCGAATGATTTTCTGAATAACTAAGTTCGTAAGTTGGAATTTGTATGCTCAGTATCAGCGTTCCTTTTAATGACTGATCTTTATTTTATTCTCTAATCGATGAAAATTTTTAAGCAGTCCTTTTGAACCATTGCCAGGGAGTGTTTAATTCCTTATCAACATTAAGCAAATTTTAGTCTTGTTTGAGAGTCGATTTTTTTCTAGGTTAGAGGGATCGTTCTTGTCAGCAGGTTAAATACAATTCTGTTAACATTTTTAGGCTCCTGGTGCTTACTTTTTTTCTTACTTTTCCGTCCGTCAGACAGACTGATTTATTTTAGGAAAGCTAACCCAGGTGAAGAGATGAGAAACAGACACCTTGTTTTGTTCAGTTCAGTAACGTATTCTCTCTCTCTTTCTCTCCCCCAAGGGGCTAATCAATGCTAAAGCTAATCCCTCCAATTCGAAAATTCCGCCCAAAGCCGAATAATACTTGTTTGAGTGTAAAAGGAACAAAATGTGAAATACGTCACCAAAATGAAGAGGATAATATTATCAGGGCGGAGTCATCAGCCTAGGAGTGACCAGTTCTGTGACGGAGTTCGGACCCATCTCTATGACCTTCCAGTACGATTATGTATTTGTTTCATTGCTCTTACCACCCGAGGGTTATATTTGGTTTAGGAGAGATTCCTCGCAATGGTCGGGATAATTAATCTTCTACCAGTTTAACTGATAAGGAAACAGCCATCACGAAAAAGCTGATTGTCAGCCCCCCTCCCCACCCCAAAATCTGTTAACATAACGTCGTAAGGAAAATGTTGATATCAAAGGCGAGTCAAAATATCTAGACTAAAAGACCTGTGATAATGTTAAATTCAACACATAAAACAAATTAGGCCATGATGGAAGGTGAAACCAAAGGAACATCCGGAAAGTTGGAATCAGTAGAATGTGAGAGGGTACAATTTGACACGTTGTATTTTATAACAAATAATTGTATTTTTAAATGGTACAAACATTCTGAAGCTAAAAAAAAACTTGAAAAGTTTTCATATATATAAGAGATGGAAGATTTTTTAAACCAAGAGATCTGTGAAAATGAAATTAGCAAAAAAGTTCAAAATACTGAGTGCAAGATAAATCTTATAAACTTTAACTATAGACAAATGCTGAAATTATGAATAATGAGAAGTGTCTGCATTAGAAGATATATATGAGTATTGTTGAAATGAGAAGAATTTTATTAAATGATTGTAAAATAAATGGGAGATGATGAAATAAACTGTCTTTCTTTTTACAAACTGTTGAAATAAGGAGAAATATGATGTTTATAAATTAGAAGGAAGGTATCAAATGTGTAGAAATCAAATGATGTTTTAAAAATCGAATTTGTCACGTGAAAATGATAGAGATTTTGAATTTTTCAGCCCCCCCCCAAAAAAAAAATGTGTTAATAAAAAACTTTGGAAATGCTGAAATAATAAGATTTAAGAAAGAAGATAAATACAAACTTGTTGAAATCAAATGAGAGGTTAAAATATGAAAATATGAAAACCAAGGACACTTTCAAGAATTATATCATCAGCAGAAATGACAGATATGTAAACAAACTGAAAGCTGAAATACATCAGAATCAGTATTAATGCGAAACTTGAAAAAAAAATAAAAATCTTGAAATCAAGCAAACTACTAACAACTGGTGCCAGGCGTAACAAACCTCGCCCGACAACAGTTTTGTTATTGCTGTTATATACTGCCTCGTTTCTGCCATTTAGTGTCAGTACGGTACACAGCTAAAGTCTAAGGTAATGGCGCAAATATTTTCACGTTAAGACCACTGAAAATCCGTGATCTTGCGTTTGACCTTTCAAGGTCACTCAAGGTCAGAGGTCATGCAGAGAAATGAAAACCCAAATGAGACTTCCTATATCTTGGTAAATATCCCTATCTTCGAGTTTCGAGTTACAGCCCCTTGATTATCCGTGACCTTGAGGTTGACCTTTCACGGTCACTTACGGTCAAAGGTCAAGGTACTAACTAAAAACCCATATGGGATTTCCTGTATGTTGATAATAGTAAATATCTCTCTATCTTCAACCACTGTCGAGTTATAACCCCCTGAATATCTGTAATCTTGAGTTTGACCTTGCAAGATCATATAAGGTTAAAGATATTGGTGCCAAATGAAAACCAATATTACTACTTCCTGTATGTTCATAATAGTAAATATCTCTATCTTCAACCGTTTTCAAGTATTAGCCCCTGAAAATCCGTGACCGTGATTTTGACCTTTCAAGTTCACTCGATTACCTCCAAAATTTAGACACTTTATGTTGGGACCAGTGCCCACATATCCTGAAAATTTCATGTAATTTAATTCAGTCGTTTTTCCGTTATGTCGCTAACACACAAAGAAACAAATAAACTCGACCAAAAACATTACCTCGCAGACTCCGTCCCGGCGAGGCAAAAACTCGAATGAAAAGAAACATGTTAATGCAAGAGAGAGAGAGAGAGAGAGAGAGAGAGAGAGAGAGAGAGTGAGCTGTGACTATATTATGAGTACGACTATTCTGGACTATAAATGATTTACATAAAAGCGTTCCTGGCTGTGTGTGTGTGTGTGTGTGTGTGTGTGTGTGTGTGTGTGTGTGTGTGTGTGTGTGTGTGTGTGTGTGTGTGTGTGTGTGTGTGTGTGTGTGTGTGTGTGTGTTTGTGTGTGAGGATAAGTTTGAGTATGAGTGTGGGTGCCAGTGTGAAAGAAGGTGTGTGTGTGTGTGTGTGTGTGTGTGTGTGTGTGTGTGTGTGTGTGTGTGTGTGTGTGTGTGTGTGTGTGTGTATGTGTGTGTGTGTGTGTGTGTGTGTGTGTGTGTGAGGATAAGTTTGAGTATGAGTGTGGGTGCCAATGTGAAAGAATGTGTGTGTGTGTGTGTGTGTGTGTGTGTGTGTGTGTGTCAGTATGAGTGAAGTTATGAGTGTTAGTGTGACTGAAGTGACTGAATGTGAATATGAGTGAATGTGAGTTTGTGCACCTGAGTCTGATGACTGAGTGAAAGTGAAGTGTGCGTCTGATACTGAAACCATGAGTGTGAATGGAAAATATATAGGGATGAATGTACGTTTGAGACTGAGTGCATATGTGTGTGAGTGAGTGTTAGTGTGTTTAAAAATGTGACTGTGAGTGGGTGTACAGTATATAAGTGTAAGTGTGAGTTTGAGAGTGCGCGTGTGAGACTGAGAGCGTGAATGCGATTTACTGTGTGTGCTGGAGAAAGTGAGTGTGAGTAGGAGCGAGTGAGAGTGAGTGAAAGTGCGAACGAGAGTATATAAGAAAACTTAAGAATTTGAATGTGACTAAGTGTGGGTGAGAAGAAAAGTGTTTAAGGAGGCTGGTAAGTGTGTGCTTAATTGTCTAAGCGAATAATGCTAAGCAAATATGAGATTGTGAGTGATATGTTACTGCTTGAGAATGTGAGTGTTGGGGTGCTTGGGAATGTCGGTGTTATGTCGTTTGAGAATAGGAGTGATAAGTGAGCGTTTGTCTGAGAATGTGTGTTAAGTGAGCGTTTGTCTGAGGATGAGTGCTAAGTGAGCGTTTGTCTGAGAATGTGAGTTAAGTGAGCGTTTGTCTGAGAATGAGTGCTAAGTGAGCGTTTGTCTGAGAATGTGTGTTAAGTGAAAGTTTGTCTGAAAATGTGTGTTAAGTAAGCGTTTGTCTGAGAATGTGTGTTACGTGAGCGTTTGTCTGAGAATGTGTGTTAAGTGAGCGTTTGTCTGAGAATGAGTGTTAATTGAGCGTTTGTCTGAGAATGTGTTAAGACTTTGTCTGAGAATGTGTGTTAAGTGAAAGTTTGTCTGAAAATGTGTGTTAAGTAAGCGTTTGTCTGAGAATGTGTGTTGAGAGTTTAGAAATGTGAATATTAGGTGAATGTTTGAAAATATGTGTAAAGTGAGGGTTTAAGATTGTGAGTGAGGTTGATAGAATGTAATGCCAGCTTATCTGTTAGCCTTCACCGTTTTGATGGGAGAGATAATTCCTACGCTGAAAGTACGAGTCTTTCTTTTGGAAGAATAAAATTTATGATCGGTGCTGGTGACAGGGATAATAGATACTTAATGTAACCTTTTAATGAAGTGGGTTAACTTGGACTGAATTAAGTCATCTGAAATTGGTGGACAAAGGACCCAAAAATCGTCAAAATAAGTTTGGAAAAGACTTTAAAATCATCTGACGTTCGTGGAAAAAGGCTATGAAATCGTCTGAAGTTAGTAGGCAAAAAACATTAAAATCGTCTGAAGTTAGTGGACAGAAGACCTTAAAATCATCTATAGTTAGTGTCAAAGGATCTTAAAATGGTTTGAAGTTAGTAGACAGAAGACATTAAAATAGTCTGAAGTTAGTGTCAAAAGACCTTATAATCGTCTGAAGTTAATGGACAGAAGACCTTAAAATCGTCTGAAGTTAGTGGACAAGACCTTAAATTCGTCTAAAATTAGTGGACAAGACCTTAAAATCCTCTGAAGGTAGTGGGCAAAAGACCTTAAAATCGCCTTGATGTAGTGGACGAGTCCTTAAGATCGTCTAAAGTTAGTGGACAATACAGTAGACCTTAAGTTGGTCTGAATGTAGTGGACAAGACAATAAAACTTGTCTGAAGGTAGTGGACTGAAGGTAGCGAACTAATGCCTTTCAGTCTGTCCTCTTGGCTTGATCCCTTAAGTAATGAAGGCAATCACCTCTTCATCCCTTCACCACAAACACTTCTTAGTTCAAACTCCTTGCTTCCATTACACAGGTGTATTAAACTTGTAAAAGACGTATATTATTATTCATTAATTTATAATTGCTACCACAAGATTTTATTAAGCTTAAGAGATCCTTCAAGGACAGGAGAGGTAAGATCCATCCAACTATAGTGCGTTACCTTGACTTGAATCAGATCTGACGGGTAAGGGTACAACAAAATAGCGTTTACAGGCTAAAAGAATTAACTTTATCAATCTTGGAAGATGCTCTTTGGAAGAAAAAAGTCATCTGGTGTTGACAAATAAAGAGGGCTTAATGTAACATCTTTCCAATCGAGGAGTTAAGCACATCAATATGAGAACGTCACTTGCATTTTATTCTTGACTATTGCTGATTATTTATTCAGTCTATGGGCGATTTACTTATTAATTAATCTATTTACTTATTAATACACTGATGGTTGCTTATGTAGACTTTCTTTTCACGGCTAGAGATCCCGCCCAGCTTTATTTTCTTTTATCCGAGTGACATTAAGTAGTTTATTCTTGTTGCACCCAGAGGTATTTTTTAAGAAGGGCACCTCGTACTGAAGAGGTTTAACAGTACTGCATCTAACCCTTGCAGTACGAAAACTCTAATCTAAGATGGTCAAATTCATCTGGTGGTCCCAAGAATAAGATGAAAAAACACTTCACTGGAAAAAGAGGTTTAAGAAAATAGTTCGGTCATAGGAGAAATCTGCAGAAAAAGAACGTTTTACGGTACAAGGGATAAATGGACAATGTTTTATTCTTTTATTACTTAGGATCTGTCTTAGCTTTTCAGTCCAGTGACGTATATTAATTTTAATCGCACTCTTACTTCCTCAGACGATTATATTCGCCTCAGGGCAGACATCTAGTAGCGAAGGGGGTACTTAGGGCTGTATCTGACTCCTCCAGTTCCAAAACGAAATCGCTTCCAAGCTGAATAAAGTCGTATCATTGGAAGAAGAATGAATTAAGACGTCACCATACTACAATGGTTACTGGATGTCGTTTCGTCTATCTAAATACCTAGGCTGCTTCCCCCAAAAGGAGAGTACCCGAGACAGGATGACACACTTCCAATTTACTTATCCACACACTCATATTTACTCGTATCTTGCCCCAAAGGGAGAATGGGAGATAAAACATCAAGGTGGTGGTGTCGATATTATAATAATAATAATAATAATAATAATAATAATAATAATAATAAAGAGGTAATCATTCTGAAAGTTATAGAAAAAAGTAAAGTTAAGCACTTGTTGCAGGGGGCGCCTACCATTCACTCAGATGATTTACAGTTACTTTCAGATGGCTTTCAAGTAACAGCCAAGAAACCTATATATTACGTTGTGTGGTAACCGTATAACCAATGAATGTCTGGCGGTCTAGTGGGTAATGGCGCGTCGGTTGGATGTAGCCCATAAGAACTTTTATACAGGAGGTGGTTGAGGCTTACTACTCGCATAATGCCACTCAGGAGCGAGACACTATTCATGTGAACAAAATGACGTGAGTGATAAGCCTAGCCACGGACATCTGCGCTTTCAGTGAGGCAATACTAGAGACAGAATTTGATGAGTAGATAGACAAAGATAGATAGGTAGATAGACATAACAAATGTTGATTAAGCCTGATACGTAGAAAAGATATTAAATATTTATTTTTCAATACCAAAAATAGAGAGTATAAGAAATTATGCTGAATAAAAGCAAAATAAAAGGGAGAGAACGAAAGAGTAATATGTAAAATTATTCTTGGAAATTTTTACGCATGGCAACTGTAAAGTGCCATTGTGCCAGAAAAAATATTAAAACCAGGTAAAGCATTGTATGAAATTCTGGTTGAGAAAAAAAAATGAACAGATGGTCGGTATTATCATACTGGAAAAATATTTGAAAATCTTAATGAAATGCATAAAATATAACTGAAGCATAAAATATGATAAAGCGCTTAAAAAGATAAGAACGAGTACTATCATGAGCGAGTGAGCAAAGTTTACTGTCGGTCCATGGGTGGAAAATTACAAAGAATGGCCGGGCCCGACTTGACTGTCATGATTTTTCAGAGGCTAATAACTTTTTAAGCAACGAAGCGACAGGATTGATTTTTTTTTTTTTCTAGATGCTGGGTCAAACATACATATTTCTCCTTATGAGTCACAAAACCTTTATCGCATCCTGACACTAAATATTAAAAAGGCGTTCTCGCTCCCTAACACTGAATATTAAAAAGGTGTTGTTGTTCTATAATAAAAAGTGTTCTCTCTGTATAATAAGAAGTGTTCTCGCTCTATAATAAAAAGTGTTCTTGCTCTATCATAAAAAAAGTGTTCTCGCTCTATAATAAAAAAGTGTTCTCGCTCTTTAATAAAGTTCTCGCTCTATAATAAGAAGTGTTCTCGCTCTATACTAAAGTGTTCTCGCTTTATAATAAAAAGTGTTCTCGCCCTATATTAAGAAGTGTTCCGGCTCCAGAATAAAAAGTGTTCTCGCTCTATAATAAAAAAGTGCTCTCGCTCGCTCGTTACGCAGGAAAACTCCCTTCTTACTGGTGTGGAAATATGTATGAAATTTAAGAAAACTCAGGCACCAAAGACTCACTAATTTTAATAACATCAATTGACTTTACCTGGAGTAAAATACGTGAGTTACTCCCGCCATTAACAGACGATTTTTCTTTCAATTTCAGTCAGCCTTTTCCCAGACGATTTCATTCAGTCTCAATGACAGATTTTGGATTTGAGAAGTAAGGTTTAGCCTATCCCTGACTAACCTACTCACTACAAGGGCTCGATCCCAACTTGGGTAAATTCGCTGTGTAATAACAAAAATACAATGATAAATATATCTTCAGGGTGAATACTGTAGGTTAACCATTCCAAACCCCATGGCGAAGTTTGTATCTTGTTTTGCTCCCCTATATCGAGGAAAAATAATTCAGTTCAGCAAAAAACCCCAGCAGAAAAAATAAATAAAACTACAAAATAAAGAAGGCTGTATTGAATCCCTGCTTCACTGAGAAACTGTGTATTAAAGTGAATAAGAACGCTTGTCAGGAAGGAATAAAACTTTTGGTATCAAGAACTATATATACAAAAAAATACGTCACTGGGCAACAGGGGTTATGCACGCTTTTTATACATACTTGTGCCTCGAAAAAATTAGGAGTTGACATCATGGAGGACAGTATGACAGAAAATTGCTGGAAAAGGAAATATAATATTTTTCCGTCTCCAGCCCCGATTTTCGGTGATGTGGTGTATTTCGAGGGGGGCCGCTTCAATAATCCGTACAACTCGGAAAAATATGAGAAATTGGAATCGTAAAGCGAGATATCATGCTGGCAATCTTTCCTTTTCCCTCTCTCCTTCCCTTACTCATCTCTCTCTCTCTCTCTCTCTCTCTCTCTCTCTCTCTCTCTCTCTCTCTCTCTCTCTCTCACTTTTACATTTTATTCCTCACCCTCTTCTCACTTTCTCTCACTTCTTACATTTCCTCCCCCACTAGCACTTCTTACTCCTGTTAGCTGTCTTGACCCTGTAAGCACTCATTTCTTAAACACATTACCCCTCTCGCTCACATTTCACCTTACCGACTCTCTCTCTCTCTCTCTCTCTCTCTCTCTCTCTGGCAGTACTACACTTCGACTTTGACATATATTGCTCTCACTACAGTACAGATGCCCCTTCCTAATCTTAACTAGCATCAAGAAAAGTTAATCCTGGTTACCTATGCAGCTGTGACATATAATGCAGAGACAGATTATAGGTAATGTGCCTTGATCTTAATGCTGTATATTGTTCTCTTGGATGAATAATACAGTACCTTGAGAGGGTAAAGGTATGGCCAAAACTGTTTTATATACAGAACAAATACAAATTTAATATGTGGATATGATTCTTTTTCTGTTGTTCCTGTTAGATGTTGTCAGGATTTTGGGGTCTTCAGTTATGAGTGAACTGTGTGTGTGTCTCATTTAACTAGACATGATGTTGATTACTCTCTCTCTCTCTCTCTCTTTCTTTCTCTCGTGCTCGTCTCTTCCGTTCCGGAGCCAACAGCATCCCGCTCCTAAGTGAGAAAAAGATGGCGGTATGATGATGATGATGATGACGGGTATAATTCTTCCTTATTCGCCACGTGTCTTGTACGCATATGTTCGGGCATACAAGAACCGGCTGGAGGTATTGATCACGTTATTTTAGCAGGAGCGTAAGTTGGTCACCTGCAATATTAATTCTCTGACTGTGATGAATTTCTGTCTGCTAAATAAAATCGCCTGACGGAAGCCGGAATAAATAGACTCGCAAACATTAAGAAATTTTTTAAACATAGCAGTATTTCTCCAGACATGCAATTTATAAGTCTTGGAAGAGAGAGGAAATTTCTTGTTATTTATATACTGCTTCTAAGCCACATACTGTAAGGGTTAAACTCGAAAGAAAGAGCAAACATTAAGACTTTTTAACGCATAATATAACTTCTCCAGACATCCAATTTATAAGTCTTCGAGGAGTTTCTGTATCGTGGACTTCTTTTCTTATCGTATATCTTATTGTATGGCACTAAGGGACATTTTGTGAGATTTGGTCTCGACGAAAACACCTCCAGACATTTTTCGACCTTGTCAGTAGTGACCTCTCTTCTCCCGACGAATTGTGGCCACCTAAATTTCCAGCTCCGTCTTCATTCTTACTTCCGCTTCGTCAGTGTCATCTCAGCCTTCACCTCCCTTTGCAGGCAGTATCAAGAAGGATAAATCTTTCCTTTTCAACTCCAGTCCATTCATCAACTACACTCCATTTTTTCTTTTTATTATCTTCTTGACATTACGCTCTGCACTCGTTTCTCTTGTGTGTCTGACTGAGGATAGGTGTCATTGTCCGTTCCTTAAGGCCCATCAGTTGTCCTCGAGTGTTGCAAAATTTCACATTTCAACACTGCCCTTAACATGCTAGCTCTTATCCCACTGCCTCTCCCTGTGCCTCCTCACACCTTCCTTTCTTGCCTCCAGACCCCACCTCTCAACCTTATCCTTACACTACAGTCTACATTCCTATATTTAACATAATTTCATCCTCACTCCTGACACTCTCATACTCATACCTTGCTCCCACACCCCGTTTCACCTTTGTTCTCACGCTACACACTAATCCCTAGCTTCCTGTTTCAACTATTTACACTTCATTTATCCATACCATTCATCTCTCACATCAACACTCTATCTCTCGTAACTACAAACCATTCCTTCCTCCCTCACCTCACCTCTCATCCTTATCCTCACACTACATTTCACACTCCTATCCCTGTCATCTTGTCTCTTACCCACACACTTCACACAACCTCACAACTCACCTATTTCCCTTGCGCCCACATTCCGTCTCACCCTCCTTCTCACACTCCACTCTACATTTCTAACACACTTAACCTCACACTTCTCTCCTCACCCACACCACTCATCCCTTATTTCCACATCTTATCCTTCATTCTCACATACCATGCTCTTCCCATATCTCCTTTCACACCTATCCTCACACTTCACTCCACGCTCCTACCCCCAAACATCTTGTCTCTAACCCTGGACAACACTCATCGGCATTACTTATCTCTCACGTCTATATGCTATCCCTCATTTTCACACAACATGCTGTCTCACTTTTTCTTACACTCCACTCAACGCTCCTGTCCTTAACATCCTTTCTCACCCTTAAGATCATCTCCTCCACACCACTCACCTCTTATATCCACATCATATCCCTCATTCCCACACATCATCTCTTCCTCCCACGGCTCACCTCTTTTAGTTATCCTGGCACCATATTCCACATGCCTATCCGTAACATTGTACTCTTTATCCCACACTTTCCTTAACAACGAAAAGAATTCCTTACAACTGTATTCACTCTTGCATCTTATTCTCCTATCCAACACATAATTCAACATCCTAACCCTTACATTCATATTCTTTACATCATACCTACACCCGCGTCATCCCTCCATCCCTCTTCCTCGCACCTTATGCCTCACTTTTCAACCCAGTTCACCCTTCTCTCACATCTTCACTTTCCCTCACATTTTCATTCCATCCATCATACCCATCCCTTCACCTTAAACCTTATTAACACTATCCCTAACACTCTAACTTAACTCCCTTACCCCGTCATCCCATTCATCACACCCTCCTCACTTCACTCCTTTCTCCCTCATCCCATCTATTTCCTCCCTACACCTCACACCTGCCCACCCTGTCCCCCACATATACAGGTCACCTTATCCCTCTATCCCATTACACTCACAGCCCATTCTTCCTCCATTCCTTTCTCACCTCATCCCTCTATTCCATTCACTTCCACACACCTCCTCATCCCGTCTCTTAAACCTCACCTCACTCATTTTCCACGTCACTTCAATAGCCCATTCTTTCTCCTTACATCACCCCACTTCCCTCCTCCCATTGTCCCATCCCATCCCTCCCTAACACCTCGATAACCTATCTTTCACTTCACACTTCTTCCCAATCCCACCATACATGCCGTCACCCTATCCAAAATCTCATTCTAACACCATATCCTTCACCCTCACGTTGCCTCATCCCCCACTCTCACCCTATTCACCTATCCCATCTCATCTCTCACACCTCACCTATCCCTCACACCTAAACACTTCCACACCCTTTTCCTTACCTAATTCTTCTCTTTCATTTCCCCGCACTCCACTGTCCCTCTCACATCACCCCATCCCGTACGCACATCCCTCCCCTCAGTCCCATTTCATCCTATCCCATCCCTCACACCTCCACACCTATCTCTCACACCCGTCCTACATCTATTCTCACTCTCATCGTTTTTTTCCTTCGAAGTTATTGGATATTCTTTCTTCTGATATTTTCTAGACAAACGCCAGAGTGTGTGATGAAGAGGGGAGGGAGGAAGTGAAAAAAAGGAGGACCACGAGGAGGAGAAGGAGAAAGTGAAAGAGAGACTGGTGGAGATATGGAAAAAAGAAAAGCGTGGGAAGGAAGAACCAGCCTAGGAGAAACAAAGGAAGAACGTTAGAAATGAGAACAGAAAATATAAAAGGAGAGAAGATAAGAGAAAATAATAACCGTTGAAGTACACTTGATGAGACCTAAAACGATAGATAAGCGATGTATATTATACACACACACACACACACACACACACACACACACACACACACACACACACACACTTTATAGACAAAGTGTTTTTGATCTCCACAAACAGGCCTTTAGGACTAACTGGATATGCATATAAAAGCACAATATATTCTATGCAGTTTTCTCCAAAATGTTGTATTAGTGAGATACGGGCTTTGTAATTAATGTAGCACCAACAGAAATACAAATATACTGCTATTTGGTTGTTTAGCCTCCTGCCATAAACAGCAAAAAACTACACATTAATCTGTGAGGTGTTACAAATACAACATGAAATACCTAAATAATAACCTGCCATAAATACCAAGAAATGAAGCATCGTTCTGTGCACATAGTCTTGAAATCCTAAATACTTCAACAGATACGTTCAGTACACCTTGTGCTCACCGACACCTTAGCAGTTTTCTAAAGTCTATCAACATTCATTCTTCAGAATTTGTAAAGCTGGGCAGAAACCTCATCGAAATGAGAAAGAAGTCCGAAGTATGACTAGCTATCCACATTCAGGCTCTACCCCTCACATCCGACTTTTTTTTTTTTTTTTTTTTTTTTTTTTCAAATAAGTAATCGATTGTATGTTTCTGTCTTGACTGCTTTTTCAATAAATATTTTACTCAGGAATGATGTCGAAATGCTTAGACCAGTCACTTTGAATATTAGTAAGCACAACATGCTGATGGTAAACGTTCAAGCGGATACTAAAACACGGCAGGCCATCGCAAGCCAAGAAAATATTGATTTAAGAACAATAGGCTACATGACAGCTCTGATACGCTAGACACCAAGAATGATAGGCTAAGGGAACCCTTGCCACTCTATTTTTAATGCAAAACATAGTGTACATGACTATGATTATATATATGGGGAACTCTTCATTATTATGGTTTTACCTCCTATTGAAATTATTCCATTCCGGCGTGTTCGGGCAGTAATTGCTGTGAAGATGAGTTAATTTGTGTGAATGGAATTGGTGTGTGTGTGTGTGTGTGTGTGTGTGTGTGTGTGTGTGTGTGTGTGTGTGTGTGTGTGTGTGTGTGTGTGTGTGTGTGTGATAATAATGCTGTTCTCCTTGTGTCGTTTAATAAACAGAGCTTCCTCATATTCTGTAAAAGGAATATTGCGAAAACTTTCACCTCACTGCACGCCATTACTTTTTGTCCAGCTAGACGTTCATTAATTTGTAACATTGCACAGCCTTCTCTTACTGAAATAGATCATGATTACCAATAAATTGTATCATATCTGATGAAAATTCTACTACACTACCTGGCCATGAACAACTATTCAGAAGTGTGGGGTAGGGTGGAATGGGCGAGACGAGAATCCAATGGTCGGATGATCCGCAAAAAGTTAAATTTCTTATTTTTCGCCCTGCGCTTCTGTAGTTCCTTAACAATAAATATTGTACCTATGGTCCCTTGTCCTAGCGTGAAACCGAACTACATCGCCCAAGTTTTTTACCTGCTAATTTTTCATCTCATAACTTCTATTACATGATCCATCAGATCCAGATATGTACAATGCTCTCGGATTAGCATAAGGAAATAGGTACATATATATATATATATATATATATATATATATATATATATATATATATATATATATATATATATATATATACTTGATGTAGTGCTGCTTCCGGGTGTCTGCTCTTTCCTCTCCTCCCTCCATTCCTTCCTTCTTCTTCTGTCTTTCTTTACTTCATTCTTTCCTCATCCTTCTGCCTACGGGTGACTTTACACTCCCTCTGTTGTCTTTCTTTCCTTCATTCTTTCCTCTTCCTTCTGCCTACGGGTAACTCTACACTGTGTGACAAGCCTAATGGTTTCCTATACACCAGGAAACAATTTAATATGCTGGGTGGTAACCATATAACCAAATTATGGTGGTTTAGTGGGTAATTACAGCGCTCCAATCGGATAGATCCAGTGAAAGTTTATATCCAAGGGGTAGTTGGGGTTTATTTCTCACGTAATGCCACTCAGGGATGAATGAGGCTAGTCACTTTCATCTTAAATGTCAGGACCAAGTTTCCTAGCCCCGGGCTTCTACGCTCCTCATGGGGCAACATTGGATTGGATGATGGATGGATATATATATATATATATATATATATATATATATATATATATATATATATATATATATATATATATATATATATACACACACACACACACACACACAGTATATAGGAAGAGTAAAGGGTATGTTGTGCGAACTGAAAGAAACCCGCAAGAGACAAGGAAAATGGGTGATGATAAAGGAAGTATGTAAAACCTCCCTAACATAGGGTCAATAAAAGGTACAGAAAACATATAAGTTGAGTACAAGTGAGCAGAAGAACATGACAATGAATTACATAAATATTTGTTCAAAGCAAGGAAATGGAGATTAACTTAACCAGCACAAAAATGTAACCCTTTCACTAAGCTTACTTATCGTCTGTTTTATGTCTGCCACCACAGACCATTGTACTCCTCTGGAAGAGATATTCTGGACTAGGGAAATCAAAGCGTTTTCATTTGTCTTTTTATAACATGAGGTGTCTCCAAAGCGAATAACTTTTTTGTATTAGCCAGAAAGTAATAATCAATGCATCATTCCTAAGGGACTAATGTATTCACTCAGATGACACAATAATATTGATTTATTTCTGTCTGCCAAACAGGCGACTCCAGTTGAATTAGGAGAGATTCTTCAGATGGGGAGGGGGGAAGGATTAATGATGTCTATATCCAACCTATCCCATTCGAGAAAATCTCAGCACAGTGTAATGATACCGTCTGAAGATAACATAAAAGATCTATGGCTAAAGAAGATAAGACAAATTAAGTAGTATGATGATAGTACTGTCATCGGATTAATATCTTGACAAAGATTTGTGTCCTTCAACACGAAATATAATTGGCATCTGTCCCACTTGGGCTCCTGTTACTCACTCTCTGACGAATAAAATCGTCATGGCGTTAGCTGAAATTGGATATTAAAGCTGTCCTAAGAGGATGTTAGTAATGGAAATGCACCATGTGACATGACAGTTCAGACAGGTCAACGAAATTCAAAGACAGTTCACCTATGGTTTTGTCACGTTATTCCATCTTTTGACATTCCCCTGTAATGAAGTCACGCTGTAACAAAATGGTTTGACAGATGATTTGATCACAAAATAACTGACGAAGCAGTAAGTAAATTGACAGTGACAATAATAGCATGGATAGCATGTAATGAGTCAATTTCCAGCTGGTACAATCTCAAACATTATGCAGACTCTCGGTTTGTTGTTCAAGTCTTTCAGTCTAAACGTATGTCAATCATTATCTGTTAGGTTGGTCGAACAGATACGTGTCACTCGATGTGTCTTCTGTCATTCAATTATGAGGTATGTCAAATAGGTATGTAACTAGGTCCCAACAAGTATGTGAAAAAGTGTATTAACATTCAGGCTTTTGTCATACACACTCAGCTGAAAAAAATCGTCTGGCATTAGCTGGAATATAATACTAGAGTAGTACTAACCAAGAAAAGGTTAACTAAGGACACGAAAACTAAAGGGATGTGTGAAAGAGTGGTTGAATATTTAGGATGGTGGTCATTGTGTCTCATGTTTAGTTCCGGTGTATTATTGGAAAATTTATTTAGAATTCAACATTGCATGGTCAGAACAACTTAAGCGTTCTATTACTCTCTCTCTCTCTCACACACACACACACACACACACACACACACACACACACACACACACACACACACACACACACTTTATTCATGGACAAAGTGTATTTACCTCCACAGACAAGCCTTTAGGATCAACTGGATATGCAGATAAAAGCACATCATAGCCTGTGCAGTTTTCTCCAAAATGTTGTATTAGTGAGATTCTGGGTTTGAAATTAATTTAGCACCAGCAGAGATACAAATATACCGCTATTATGTTGTTTAACCACCTGCCATAAACAACATGAAACTACACATTAATCTGCGAGGTGTTACAAATACAAGTAAATAATAGCCTGACATGAATACCTAGAAAATGAGGCATCCTTCTGCTCACATAGTCTTGAAATCCTTAATACTTAAACAGATACATTTAATAGAGCTTGTGCTTACCGACACCTTAGCAGTTTTCTAAACAGTCTATCAGTATTCATTCTTCAGAATTTGTAAAGCTGGGCAGAAACCTCATCGAAATGAGAAGGAAATCCAAAGTATGACCAGTCGTCCACACTCAAGCTCTACCCCTCCACATCCTACTTCTTTTTTCCCAAATGCGTAACTGATTTATGTGTCTGTCTTGACTGCTTTTTCACTACATAATTTACTCAGGAAATGATATAGAAATGCATAAATCACGCACTTTGAATATTAGTAAAGCACAACATACTGGTGGTACACGTTAAAGCAGATTCTAAAACACTGCAGGTCATCGCACACCAAGAAAATATTGATTAAGAAAAACAGGTAACATGACAGCTCTGGTACGGTAGACACCACGAGTGATAGGCTACGGAAGCACTTGCCACTTTATTTTTATTGTAAAACATAATATACATGACTATAATTATACCGTGTATATGGGGAACTCTTCATTATTATGGTTTTACCTCCTATCGAAATTATTCTATTCCTGCCTGTCCGGGCAGTAATTGTTGTGAAGATGAGTTAATTTGTGTGAATGGAATTAGCGCGCGCGCGCGCGCGTGCGTGCGTGCGTGCGTGTGTGTGTGTGTGTGTGTGTGTGTGTGTGTGTGTGTGTGTGTGTCTGCGCGTGCTGTAACTTGCAATACTTTGGTAATAGAAACTCCGTGTACAAACAGCTAGATAAGGAGTTTATTACAAGCTCACAGTAAAATAGTCTGCCCGTCTCGGCTGTCTGCTTTCCCACGTCTTCAGGCGTGGGAAAGCATGCTGACCTAGCAAGATTAGTGGGGGCATGTATGCATTGGGGGGGAACATATATACATCGGAGGTAGACATATTGTGGAGGGGGTACACTACTCCCCCGGGTAGCTGAGATGGTGGCTTCTGACACCAGGAGTTAAATGGTGGGTGATTATAGTAGTAAGGCAGAACCGGGGAGGTTTGTACAAGGGATAAGCATGATACAGGGGCAGTAGGGGAGACATGGCCATGTTGAGGGGAGGGAATTAGAAGGATATATACATATAAGATATACAAGGATTAAGACATAATGGGAATTACACAATAATAGTTTGATACATGATAAACAAGGAGTAGATATGAGAGTTCCATTGTTGTTCTTCCTTCATTTTTTCTTTTCTTTTGTATTTTCTGTAGGATACCCTGTCACTCAGTAATGCATGAAAGAAATACCATCATTTTCTAGTAGGCAGAGTGCTGTTCACAGTTTGGTTAATTGTTAGATGGCACTGGTAGTCACGGAAAGTGAGGGCACTAAGTACGGGGAGTTTCTACGTCGTGTGTAGGGCGTACTATGCCTGTAGTGACTCTGATTTCCTGGAGTCGACGTTCCATGTTTCTGACACAACAATGCACTGCATAGAGGATGAGTAGAAAACCTATGAAAGCGATAACCACAGGGGGAAACACAACTGTTGGATGAACCCATGAACGGCTGAAGGCCAGAGAGAATTGATCCATAATGAAATCACTGTCAATGAGGAAGGTTAGCATGCGCAAGTTAGGGGAGGTGATGGTAATGTTGGCAGATGGTAGGGTAGAAGGCATGTCGAGTGGTTGAAAGATGTCATAGGAGTGATTACGAACAGCCTGGTGATAGCGAGTGGCGTAAGTGATGACGGACTCTGATTTGACGGTACAATAGTCAGGTGCTTGGTAGAGACCACTAGCGGGGACGGAGCGAACGGAAGAACCAGGACACATGATTGTGACAGAGATGGGAACAGCAAAGAAGAAGTACTGGACATGGTTGAGGTGAGCATGGTGGACCGGGAGGTCAGGAGCTGGGACAAAAGAACAGGCCGAGTAGATGGAATGGTTGCGAACTAAAGCAGACTCACAGGGTGTAGCACTGCTAGGGAAGATAGCGAAAAGGTGGGCAGCACAGAGACGAAAGGGCGGAGTAAGGGAGGAACATTGCTGGAGGTCTGTGGAAGAAAGGAAGGCAACGGAAAGATGATCATGGGAGAGGAGGAAATATTCTGAAGGAACAGATACCTGTAACAAGGAGTTGTTGAGGCGGAAAGGGAAGGGAATGATGTGGAAAAGGTTAAAGGTTATGGCAGAATGGAGAGGAATATGGACGACGACGTATGTAGTGAGAAGTGTGGCTTCGAGAACAGGATAATAATATTCAAGGGAGGAGTAAGGGAGGACTGGGGAGAGACCGAAGGTGGAGTGAGCCCATTCCAGGACAGAACGGAGAGCTGAGACAGGTACTAAGTCGGCAGTGACACGTCCATTGATAGCATCGACCAGGATACGAACCGAGGCAGAGACTTGAGACAAGAGAGAGTCAAAGGCCAGTTGGAGATTATCCATGTTCATTTTGAGGTAGAAGAACTGAGAGATAACGTTGAGATCTAAAAGGTGGTGTTGTAAGATATCGGTGAAATTGGGTAGAGTGGACGTGACTTCATTGAGTTGGGTTTCAGGGAATCTGTTACTTATGTATTGCAATTGCCAGGAGAGTGGGAGGAAAAGGTTATAGAGATACTCATTCGGGTTGTGTGTCCCCATGAGGGCCGTGAGATGGTTCCTGATTCCGTGGAGCTGGTGCACGTAGGCAGGTAGGGCAATGGCTACGTCGGCCAGGGGCGCAAGATCGTAGCGCAAGGAGACCTCGCCTCCTGAGCCGACCAAGGCCCCGGGACGTACTCCACCATCGTCCTGACCTGACCCAGACCCCAGGAGGGTCAGCACTGCCAGCAGGGAGATCGCTAACATCGGACCTAGAAAATCAGGGTAGACTTAATGGGGGAGGTCGTGAAGAGGTTGATTGGCAGAGCGCAGTTTGGACCGATATTGATTGATTGATGAATGAGCAGGTGGAGGTGGAGAGGAAGGAGACTGAGGGATAGGTGGAGACAGAGTAGACTGAGGGATGAGAGGAGGGGAAGAGGGGGCAGGAGGTTGTGTAAGTGACTCTTCCAACACGAGGCCACGGGGTGCTCGCTTTAAGTCATCGACGTGGACCCATCTGGTGTCCCTAGTGGACAGGTCCTGGAGGTGAAATTTGTTGCCTTGCTGAGTGAGGACGCGGTGGGGCCCTGTAAATTTGTCATCCAACTTAGAGGAACGTGTATGGGAATGAGCAAAGACAAGATCGCCTACATTGATGGTGATAGGAGAGGCGGACTTATGTTGGCGCTGCAGCATGTCCTCCTGAGAGGAAGCCAAAGTGGATTGGACATACTGGTGGATTGTCCGGAAGTTGGCCAATTTTAGTTTAACATAATCATCCATGTTGTAGATGGGTTCAGGCTTTGAGGATAAAAGAGAGTATGGGAGGTCCTTGTCAAAGCCAAAGAGGACGAAGAAGGGAGATTCAGCAATGGATGCATTGATAGAGCCATTGATGGAAGATGCCACTTGGGGAATCCAGTCATCCCAGGACGAACTATGGGAGCCTAGATGTCTGAGGCACTCTAAGATTTTTCGGTTGTGGCGTTCTACAAGGCCACTGGAAGCCGGATGGTTAGGCACGACATTGCACTTACTGATATGAAAGTGGCGACAGATCTCATCGAGAAGGCTATTGTTGAACTCTGTACCGTTGTCAGTAAGAATGGTATGAGGGGTACTGAACGGGCAAATTACGTGATCTACAAAGGCATGTGCAACGCTCTTCGCGGTCTTGTCGGAGAGGGGTACGAGGACACAGTAGCGGGAGAAGTGGTCGACCGCTACGAACAAGTACTCAGCGCCAGATTCTGTGAGAGGTAGTTTTAAGAGATCGATTGAGACAGTTTCTCATGGTCATGACGGGATTGGGTATTGTAAGAGAGGTGCTGGTAAGCCGGTTGATCCTTTGTGGCGGTGGCAGGAGAGGCAAGAGTCACAGTGGGTATTGATACTGCGGCGCATGGTTGGTCAATAGTATTTGAGATGTGCTTGGCGCAAGCATCGGTCTTTACCTGGATGGGAAGCTTGAGGAGTATTATGAACAATATGAAGAACTTTTGGTATCAAGGCAGTGGGGACAACAAGTTGGCGTACTTCGCGATTGGGCATATCTTTGCCTGTTAGCAGTGTTTTCCTGTACAAGAGATCATCATCTAGCATGAACTCATCTAGTGATACTGGCAGAGTAGGTAAGGTCGAGGCATCGCCAGATTCTAGGAAATAAATGACTTTGGACCACATGGGGTCTTGGCGTTGAAAGTTTCGAACAACTTCTGACGTTAGTGTAGTATTTTCAGTTACTTCAGGCTGCAGTGATGTTATAGCTGCTGCTACGTGACGTGAGAGTGCGTCTGCGACTACATTCAACTTGCCTGGTACATATTGAAAAGTGGGATTGAAGTCCTGGATGATGACAGACCATCTAGCTAGTCTACCTGTTAGGTTGCGATTCTTGAACAAATCACATAGTGGAAGGTGGTCTGTTTGGATATGCACTGGATAACCATAGACTATATCTCTGAAATGTTTCAAGAACCAGATTACCGCTAGCGCTTCGAGATCTGTGACACTGTAGTTACGTTTAGCAGTTGTAAGGGTGCAACTAGCATACGCTATTACGCGCTTCCTTGATGCTTCATTGAGTTCCATCAAAACGGCACCAAGTCCAGTGCCTGAGGCGTCTGTGCAGAGAAGGAAGGGTGTGGTATAATCAGGGAACGCTAGAACAGGGGCATTTACAAGAGCTGTCTTTAGCTTTTGGAAAGCCTGTGACTGGTCGTTAGTCCAAACAAAGGGCACATTCTGCTTGAGTAAGTGGGTCAGAGGAGCGGCGATCTTCGCATAATTCCGGATGAAGCGACGATAATAGCCACTGAGGCCCAGGAAACTTCGTACAGCTTCGGTAGTGGTAGGTTCTGGGAAGGTAATGATCGCCTTAGTTTTATCTTCATTAGTATGAATGCCTTGTGCATCTACGACATGGCCTAGGAATTTTATTTTCTTTCGCAGGAATTCACATTTACTGAGATTGATTTTCAGGCCTGCGAGCTAAAGACGTTCAAAGACTTGCTGGAGATTGGTAAAATGATCAGGGATGGATTTACTCACAACAATGATATCATCTAGGTAAGCAAAAAGAGAGTGTCCCATCATATGGCTGAAGACTGAATGCATAAGTCGCATGAACACAGAAGGAGCATTTCTCAGACCAAAAGGGAGTCTCTTAAACTGAAAATGTCCGGAAGGGGTGCTAAAGGCTGTAACTGGGCGAGAGGACTCTTCCATTTTGACCTGCCAGTACCTGCTGAGGAGGTCTAAAGATGAAAAGACTACATTATTTTCACCAAGGGATTCTAGCAAATCAGTGAGGACGGGTAACGGGAAACGGTCTGGAACAGTAACAGAATTGACCTTACGATAGTCGACTACTGGTCTAAAGTTGCCGTCCTTCTTTGGTACTAAGAAAAGTGGGCTATTCCATGGACTGACGGAGGGTTCAATAATGTCCTGGTCTAACATGTTCTGTACCATTTGATCTGTCTGCTTTCTCTGGCTGTGAGGAAATCGATACGCTGGTATGTAAATCGGCTGAGTTCCTGGGAGTAGTTCAATCGTATGTTTGACAAGGTCTGTTCTACCCATCGGTTAACCGGGTAAGGCAACCACGTTTCTGTACGAGGTCAGAAGGTCGAGGAGTTGAGGCGTATTTTCTGGGAAATCTGTGCAAGTGAGATGTGAGAGCATATCGGGTGAATGCGTCAGCGCAGATCCCGTAGAGTTAATAGTACAGACACCGATTGGCGTATCATCAGTCTGAATAGTAGGAAATGAGGAATCCTGGCACACCTTTACGGCCGCTGGGTATACTAGGAAGTCTCCAATCTTTACACCACTTTTAAGTTTTAGTGGAGCATTTGTGACATTGAGCAAGTACAGGTAGCATAAACTGTCCTCTAAGACTGTACACCACGCTGACTTATAAGTCAAGCCATTCACACAACACGTCTCAGGTAGGGTTAGTACATCCACTCCTTCTTTCGCACCGGCAACACAAACAGAGACTTTGGTGAACTCATGCGGTAACAAAATTGTGCACGTATTCGTTACTGCACGTTTCGTCTCTGCGTGTTGGAGACGATCATTCAGACTGTGTGAGGTAGGTAACTGAGACATGTCTGAGTCAGCGATAGTGTTGTCGGGAGAGGAGGTAAGAGCCATGTTCGAGGGCTGAGATGATGTATCAGGAGACATTGAGAAATTTATGTCCTTGCTCGCAGTCAGTAAAGGAATGATCTCCTTTTTTTCAGATGATGATAGTGGTGGTTTGGGCTGGGTTGGACTTTTTGGTAGTGATAGGGACAGAGGTAATTGAAGGACTGATTTGATCGTAAGAACAGGACGGGGACATTCCATAGTGTAAACCGGGAATCCAGAAATGTCTGTACTACCACAAGCAGGTAATAATGCAATGGAATGTTGTGCCATGGTGGAGAAACGAATAAGGGCATCTGCGGGATACTGCAAGTCATTAGTGACATGAAATTCAATGAGGATAGGGGGCAAATCTCTGTGGAGTTTGACTTCAGGGGTGACTCTTCCCTTAACCTTAAACTCTGAGCCGTTAACACCACATAGGCAAATGTCTGGTGGTTCTAGGAAACTGACGTGGGTGTGATGGCGATGAATAATTTGTAAGGAATTTTCGGAGATGAGATTTACTATAGATCCTGTGTCCAAGAAGAATGACGTTGGTATGTCATGACTGCTTCCGAGAATGACTAAACCCGAGGATGTTATGGGACCTACATGGCGGATGGGGAGTTGGGTTTCTGGTTCTACGTGATATTGGTCCGATACGGGCGCGGCGCTTCCCCCAACTGTTGGCGGTTGAGGTAACGACATTCCTCAGTGGTGTGAGTCATGCTTGATTTGTGGTATTGGCAGTGTGGACGACGTGAGCGGGAAGGCGTACGCTGCCTGGTTTGGGAGTGAGGACGTCTGTATGTACGGTCGCAACTGGATGCTCGATGTCCAGGATGACCACAGTACCAGCAAAGAATCGAAGATTGTCTGTTTCGTCGGGCGCTAGATTGATCCTGACCTGCGGTAGGAGAGCGATGTGTGGCAGGTCTGCCGCGTGTGGTGGGACAGGAGCGAGATTGGTCTGGGGTAGTGGAGGTGTGACAGACTGAGGAGGCCAAGGGTTGGGTGGTGCCCTGACGTGTGTAGTTCGAACCTGTTCTTTCATGAATGGCTTTAGTGACCTGAATAATTTTATCTCCTGGATTGAAACCGATTTCCAAGGCTAGCTCTCGCTGTTTAGGAGTAAGGAAGTGAAGGAATCTGAGGTAACCAATTAAGTCAGCAAAGTTGGTGAGTGAAAGCATTGGAACGCCATTCTTGTCTTCTAACCATTTCGTGCCTACCAGTAATTGGAGCATCTCACTACTAGTTGCTTTCATGGCAGCGGCAGCTTCGCAGAGCTTGGCATATTGCGCTGGGACGCGCAAGTCCTCATCTAGTTGGTTTAGGAGATTAATGAATCCCATGAGAGACGCGGTATTTGAATGTTGGCAACAAAGGCTGATGAATTCCGTACGAAAATCAGCAAAGGTACGAATGCTATCGAAATGTCCGGCACGGATCGTGGATCCGATGTCTGATTTACTGTGGTGCAAGCGACCAAGGAGGTAAACTACTTTGAGCGATTCCTCGGTAATTTGTCTATTGTTTATTTCTGTGTCGACTTCTCTGAGGAAATCATAGACAGACCAAGTTGGGTCCTGGCCGGTAAATTTGGGACGATTGGCATCGTCGAGATAGATAGACTGTGGAGGGTTGGCCATGGCTGGAAGTGTAGAAGTGGCGGCAGGAGAGGTGTGGGAGAGAGAGAAGGTAGTGGCAGTTAAGGGCGAGCAAGACGGGGGATGAAGGGAGGCAGGAGAGGGAACGACAGGGGAAGGAGTAGAGGAAGAAGAAGGGAGTGTAGAGGCAGGAGTAGAGGAGGAGGTATCTGGATTTACGAGGGTAGGACGGGTAGTAAGTGATTCTGCGGGAAGTGAAACGGGAGTCTCAGGCACAGGGCGGTGGTACTCTTTGCCACTTCGTAAATGAGTGATTGTGTTAGAGTCGGCAGACGGGGTATGAGCAGGTGATGTTTCCGGGTCGAGAGGGCTGGTGGTAAGTGGTTGACATGGAAAGTATGACATTTAATGCGGCAATGGAAGATCAAAGGAGGAGGATGGATATGTAGGTGGAAATGTATAAATAACAAAAAGAGAATGGAATACACTAGGTGTGAAAATGAATGAAGGTGCGGGGATGGATGGTTTAAATAAAATGCGAAGGATGAGATGGAGGATAAATAACGTAGGTGAAGATGAAAACGGGGTAATGGAAATGAGATGGAATATTTACAATAACCAATCTGTAGAGAAAATCGAGGATAATCTCTATAGAAAGGAAAGATATACTATAGTTACACAGTAGAGATAGGAGTGTTGAGATGTATGACGTGCAGGGGTGGCTGGGCATAGCTGGGCTGGGGCGGGGTGGGGCGGGGCTGGGCGACGGGGCGGGGCGGGACAGGGCGGCGGTGGAGAGACAGCTGGGCGGAGAGAAGAGACGCCGCGATGAATCACCGGCAGGGAGTGGCGGTCTTAGGAGGCTCCGTAAAGCAGACCAGATGCGGGCGACGGTGGAGGCCGGTGGTGGGTGGTGAGGGCAGATGTCGGCGCAAGGCAGGTGTAGAGCTGGTGAGTTGCAAATGCAGAGAATGGTGGTGGGCAGGCAGCGGGCAGACAGTGATAAGTGGCACTGTGGGGGCAGAAGTTATGTTGAGTTCGGAACAGGTGCTGGGAACAGGTGCAACAGGTGCGTAGGTCGGCGACGGTGACACGTGCGGTCAGGAACAAGGCGTATGGGTGCGGTTGTTTGAGAGGTGAGCACTGGTGAGAAAAATGGTACACTCGAAAAGCACAGCCAAGGTATAGAGGCACGGAGGAGGGGCGAGGCTGGGAGATGCAAGACGTCGTGTATCTTGTTGTATCACTAAAAATCCAAGGAGGCGGTCAGAATCTGATGGTTCGAAACACCACTGCTACCAAATGTAACTTGCAATACTTTGGTGATAGAAACTCCGTGTACAAACAGCTAGATAAGGAGTTTATTACAAGCTCACAGTAAAATAGTCTGCCCGTCTCGGCTGTCTGCTATCAACTGATGCAATAAGGCCGTCTTCAGGCGTGGGAAAGCATGCTGACCTAGCAAGATTAGTGGGGGCATGTATGCATTGGGGGGGAACATATATACATCGGGGGTAGACATATTGTGGAGGGGGTACAGTGCGTGTGTGTGTGTGTGTGTGTGTGTGTGTGTGTGTGTGTGTGTGTGTGTTTGTGTGTGTGAAATAGTAATGCTGTTCTCCTTGTGTCGTTAAATAAACAGAGCTTCCTCATTTTGTATAAAAGAGATATTGCGAAAACTGTTTCCTCACTGCAAGCCATTATTATTTGTCCACACACACACACACTCCACCCCACCAAGACAAACACTTAGTGACTGATGCCAACACACGTTGCTAAGCCACACACAACTCCATCTGTTGGACCAAAGAAATACCCTCAGCTGAAACACACACACACACACACACACACACACACACACACACACACACACACACACACACACACACACCTCCTGGATGTGGCAATGGAAGATTATACATGAACTATTTTTATGAGTACAATATGAAGTATGCAACGAGAAAGCTTGATAGGGAAGGATAATCACCACTGATTGGGGGATGAACGAGAAATATAGAAGACAACAAACAGTGCTGACGAAGGACTGTTACTTAACTTTTCCTCATTGCTGCAAGTACTGAGCTCCTGGCAACTACAGAAGAAGGATTTTAAAAAGTTAAGGTATCGCTCTTAATCTTTTTGCAAGAGAGGTGCTGTTTAAGCAGGAAGTAATAACGGAGTAAGAGGAGAGCCGAGAGCAAAAAATGGAGAGAACATGAGAAGCGGTGCAGCAAAATGGAATGTGTGATGGACGAATATATTATCTCTCATATTGATTATTATTAAGGTTAAACTTAGAACATATGTGGTCACCTTTGAGAAATTATGGAACTTAAATCACACCCATTGGAATATATGAGAGCTGAAGACCTAAGTAGTAGTAATAATAATAATAATAATAATAATAATAATAATAATATCATTTTCGTAAGGGGATGAGTCTGTTATGATGTGGCAGGGGTAAACCAGCTCTGCTGTCGGGCCCTGCTGCGGATGTCACTGATTGCATTGCGCAGTTGACCCTTGTGCGGTGTGGTGCGGTGAGGATCTGTCCGTTCTCCCCTTTGGGGCTAAGATGCGAATGAATGTATTTGAATGGATGAGTAAATGGGGAGTGTGTCGTCCTGTCTCGGCTACCTCCCTTTCCTTGGGGGAAGCAGCCTAGGTATATAGATAGAAAGATAGCCTCTTCACCTCCGCGTGTTGCAAGATATCATCCAGACTCTGTAAGGCAGTTAACTGAGACATGGATGAGTCAACCGGCTAGAGATGGCCTCATGTGATACTGCAACATCTCTCATTTAATTACAGAGTTTCTAATATTTATTTACATTGCTAAGCCTGACACTAGACGATTTTATTAAACAAAAAATTTCTAAGCTAACTCACATCGATCGAAAAAAAAAAAAAGCTGATCATATAAAGCACGTATTTTGCATTACATTGTCATAGTTGTCTCCTGTTATGTCTTTAGCACAATGTACTCTAATTATCCTACCAATGCAATAATTTTTCCTTTAACTACGAGAAGATATTTGGCTGTAGAAGGGTTAATGGAGGCAATATTTAATCCCTTCAGTTTGCATTGTCTCCTCGAAATTGATTTGAAACGCATGATTGTTTTAGCTCCTTCAGGCCCATGACACATTCTATGTTTTGTTCTTAATACTTTCAGACGATTTTATGCAGTCTAGGGAAAGGTATTATGTTGTGAAAGGGTGAATACAGATAGATTCTTTTTAACCCCATCACTGCAAACGATTTCGTGAAACTTACAAAAATCTGTTGTATCGGGGTAGAAATGTAAATAAATAAATAACAATGCCTTCAGAGCCAGGGATCTAAATTGGAAGGAAACAAGCATAATCTGACGGGAAAGGGTTACCATCGTTAATCTGGTTTCATATTTAGGTCTCCACACTTACATGTGGAGAACGACTGTATTTCCTTCGTTTCATTCTTCTTTCTTCCATATGCCTTTCCAATAGGTGGGTGCGCCTCTCATAAACTAACGAGATGTACTGCTGCCTACCGTTTCTTCCTTCACCTTAATCACGCTTTTTCTGTGACTGCCCTCCTCATTCATATTTTTCTCATTCTTCTTGTTTCTTTTTAATTGACCTTCCCCTTCAGGTGACTCAGCCTAGAGTGACAAGCCAAATGGTTTCCTGCAACCCAAGAAGCTGTGTACAACATTGGATGGTAACCATATTACCAAATAACAGGGTGATGTGGAACCTACTATGGTGCCTCTGTTAGGTGGGTGGGGTGTCGCAAATGCGGTGTCCATCTGGTAACCAATCCTCCACACAATTATCCGCACCTTGCTGTGGCAAGGCTTTGTCTGCCGTAAGGGATGGTCGGTTCTCTGAACGGGATGGCACTGCAGAGCCATTGCTTGCCTGTGGTTGATGGGTCTGCTCTACCAGATAGACCGAGGTTCCTTAACAACAACAACTTTCAAGTTATTCCTCTATCTCTTCGCCAGTTCACTTTAAACTTGGCATAATATTTCCTTGAACCAATAGCAACAGACTTTTTTAAAATTATTTATTTTTGGGTTTTAAAAGGGAAATAATTGGATGAAACGTCAAACCATATAAATATACAAATTTTGAGATGTGGTGTTTTTGTATGTTCGTTAAGCAATACGACAATTTGACAGAATCATGTTAGTGTCCTGCAGCTGTGTGGAGACCATTTTGTAATCCATTAGGAATGTTGGCAATAATGTATTAGCTTCTTCTTTGTTTCGCTCAGCAGTTGATAACTAAAGAATGATCACTTGTACGGACGAGGTTAATTATGCTGTATTTAACTCCGTTACTCAGAATAGTGTCTCCTAAGGTAAACAAATTTTTTTTATAGTACGATAAGAAGTGCGCCACCTGACTAAAGCAGTTGTTGTAATACAGGGCTTAGCTGAAGCCGGTGAAACTATTATTATACAAAACTCCCACAACCTCTGGCCACTCCTTGCTAACTGAAAGCCTCTTTTTTACCCGTTATGAAAAAACAAAGGTGTTTATTATGACAGGTTGATGATAAGGATATCGGAGAACGATGGGTTGGGCTTGTCTTTTAGTGGGTAACAGCTGCGAACCAAACATAAGGTGCGTTCTGTATCGTTATTTGTTCCAAGATCTGTATACATCTGGTCGCTCACACAAACAAGTTCGCGCAGGAGACGTCACGTATTGGCTGGGACGCTCAGTTTTGACTCTGGCTCTCCTCTGCATCGCAATACACCATCCCTTCCCCACACTACACCACACTACCCCTCCCCCACACTACACCACACTACCTCTCCCCGGAACCATCCCACCCTACTTCACCCCACACACTACAGATAACACCACAACACCACTTCATCGCAACCTCCCTCCCCCCAAACCACATCATACCACCCTGCCCTCCACACTATATTACACTACAGCACAACACACTACCCACGCCACACCACTCCACCTCCCAGCCCACAGCACAACACACTATTTCACCCGTACAGCACACCACCCCATCCATTTTCCACATCACACCCCACCCCCACACCACACCACACCACACCACACCACACTACATCACACCACCCGCACACCACACCACTCCACCTCTTCGTCACACCACGCCACATAATCTATACACCACACCACCCCAATCGCACTCCACACCACGCCACACCACACCAAACCACATCACACCACACCATACCACACCACCCTACCCTCATACCATATTACAGTACAACCTACCACACCCACCCCACACCATTCCATCCTTTGCACACCAAACGACACTACCCCTACACCACACCATTCAACTCCACCTCCCACACTACACTGCACTTCACCATACCACACGACACTTACCACACTCTACATAACACCTCACCTCACTACACCACCTCATCCCTAGCCCAACTCACACATCACACCACCTCAGAGATATTCCCCCGCACCTTCCACAATGCACTAAACCACCCTACTCACACCACACATCTCACCACCCAACTCCCACACCACCTCCCACAATGCACTTCACTATACCACTTCCCACACCAAACTAACTTACCAAGATGCTTCAGTAACAGCAATCCAGTAATCTCCATAAGAACTGCTACCATCAATAAGGTAACTTGATTAAAGAGTGCCTGATAGAAGTATTAAAGAACAACTCTTTCTCTCTCAGGGAAACAGGGTAAAAAAAAAAAAAAACCGCAGTTCACGTGGGACACAAAAAAGGAAAAGCACTGAAGGACAATGTGTTTAAGTGGATGGAGTGAGGGACTGGGGAGGCTGAAGTGTGACCTTTCTGTGTTGACTGGGCTGATTTGGCTAACCTGGCTGGCTGATTTAGTGTGCATGGGCCTTTTTTACTCAGTGTTCTCCTTACTATGCCCTTGGGGTTTGACATATTCTCCGAGACGTCTAACGATGCTATTTACTGCGTTGATTAAAGCTGCATGAATAACACCATCCACGAGTTATTATTCAGTTGAATAAGAAAAAGTGAAATGTATCTGGCTGAAAAACTAAAAAAGGAGAAAGCTAATGTTATTTTTCGTTTTAATATTATTAAACCGGATTCATGAAGTCCAGGTCACTGAAAAATTTGAGCCTGATACATTACAATAATTACGTGTTGTTGAAAATAGTTGCCATTTATCCGAAGTTATATGATAATATTGAATTTATTTACAGTTTCCGGGCACCAAAGTTATCCATCTATTATATGGAAATGACATTACGCATATCAGTTTTAAACTTTTGGAAGTGACCAGATGTTATTATGTCATGCAAAAACCTTCGAGAGACTTAGCTCGGTTTCTTGTCTTTAAATGAGTACTACACTAGCCAAACCTGAGGCCCCTACTGTCTGAGAGGAGTACTGTGGGTTTGACTGCTATTATTGCCTCCCTCAGTCTGTGTACGTCACCTTTTTTACCTTCCCCAAGGAGGATATGTTTTCATCCCTGTTCTTTTGTTTGTTGATTTGTTGGTTGGTTGGTTTATGAGCAAGATTCCACAAAAACTACTGGACGGATTTCCAGGAAACTTGGTAGAAGAATGGGCCTCGGCCCAGAATAGACTCCATTAAATTTTGTTGCGGATCCGGATAAAGGTGCGGATCCAGGACTTTTTTTTTTTTTTTTTTACTTTAACATTGCGAGATAAGGCGTTTTTCGAAATTTTCGTAAATTTTTCAGTGAATATTGCATGGATCATGATGAAAAAAATTCAGGCATATTTAGAATGTTGGTATTTACGAATCTATACAGTTTGGCCAGGATCCATATAAAATTCCGGATCCAGCGGATTTAAATAATTTATAGGGGGTAGTCTTTTTCCATACTGGATTAGACTTGATTGAATTAAAAAGAACTGCATGTTGGACCTTGGCGGAGGTATGCGCTCTACTGAGTGCCATTCTAGTTTAGTTATGTTATAGACTGACATTATTTCATGTAGCTCGGGAAAGACATTTCGAACTATGGTGCCTGCTTGTTACATTTGTCTCCCCTACCCCGAGCGCGTCATCTTTTTAAATCGTGTAATCTCGTTTTTTTTCTTCTTCTTTTTCAGAGAGAAGTTTTGAACTGGTTAGATGTAGCTTTCATCAGCCCTTTCATTACGAGAGTTCATCCTTCAGTAATGTTATCAGGGAAGAGAACAGAAAAATATATATATATATATATATGTCTTGGTACAGATTTTTTTTTTTTTTTTTCCCCAGTATGAGTTCCATCTGAGGACTTTTTTTTACTCTGTTCTTCCAATCTCTAAGCAGGGTTATTCATCTTTGAGACTTTTCATACTGATGGTGATAAATGCATCTTTAATCCGTCCCTTCACTGGTAGAGAAATCTTAACTCGATATAATCGTCTAACAATAGCCTTAGTAGATTTTAAAATAACGTAACATTACTGAAGGAGTTAATGCTTTATTTATTTATTTATTTATTTTAGGAAAGGCAAATGTATTTGAGGATGTCTATGTCAATATGTGTGTTATTGTGCATATTTCACACAGCGTCTCTGGAAACCGCTTCATGATGGAAGCTCCGGAAAAAAGGAAGAAGCAATTTAAGGAACTTGCATTCACTCTGTCAGCTGTCATATGCAATGGTCTAGACAAAGTTGTTTAAAACCCATTACCAGGGCCTGATGATTTACCGCTAACCTCAGTCTCTTCACTTTTTGCTCGTTGTAGATCACCGGCAGAGAGTCATTCCCCAGAAACCACCCATTCCAATTTATTAAACTTTATACATGCCACTTCCGCTGCTGGATACTCTAATAAATAAATAAATTTATACATAAATGAAAATGTCGCGGCACCATTACTCGTTCTGCCAGGCTTCCCTTTTTCTCTCAAATCTTCCACTTCTGATCCATGCACATTTATCAATCTGTCACCCATTTCTGTAAAGCCATACCACTTATAACAAACTATGGTAAGCTCTTTCTCTCATACTTTATCAGCTTCCACACCTCTCCACCAATGTCTTTTCTCATCTAATTTAGTCATCACATCCCACATATCGACTTGAGGCAGGTCTTCATTTCCAGCACTCTTACTTGCTTTAGGCCTCTAACAGTCAAGACCCAAGTTTTGCATCCACAGAGCACTGTCGGCATTACTGTGAGCTTTATAAATACACACCTTCCCCAGAAGAGACACTGATCTGACCTTGCTCACAATTCTCAGTGACCCTAACAGTTTTGGGCCCTCTTCTATCCCATGATTTATTTCAGATCAGAGTTCCATCCACTTCATGTCTATCCCCAAGTGCCTAAACCACCTAGCTCTCTCCATGCCTTCCCCACTGAGTCTTATTCATATTTCGTTTTGCTCACTCTGTTGCATCTTATCACCTTGCTGTCTTCTGCATTCTCTATCAACACTTTCTACTTACCGACTCCTTAAACTCAGATGTTAATTATGGAATTTTAGCTACAGTACAGTTGCTAACATCAATATAGCTCCACGTTTTCGTTAAATACTGATGGAAGTCTTCTGTTATATTCTGATGATAATTTGTGACCACATAGGAGTTTCGAAAATGCGTGCTTAACATCTCGATATCTATAGTTTGAAGTGAATTGATGTTTATACCAGCAGCTGAACAATCGTGTAAACAATCCTTTCGCCACTTGTGCATCTCTCTCCCTGAACGCTGAAGCTCAGTGTGTTGAATCTACAGCAAATAACACTGATGACACTGGTCTGTGGCCGAATAGTCATTGATGCTCATTCCTGTGGATATACAGTACAATATCAACTATCAAAGACAATACAGAGAGATGCAGGAGAGGCGACAGGGATTCTGTTGTCAGTTTTGGGTCTGTCTGTCTGTCTTTATGTATGTATGAATGTATGTTTATATACCCATCCTTTTCATCGTCTACTCATGATTATCTCATCAGGAGCGTACAGTGTGTGTGTATGTATGTATATTTGTATGTACATGTTTTATTGTAGAAATTTGTATGTTTCCAGAAAAAGTTTCGCATATAAGTATAAAACTAGTATTTCTATATATCTATTCTTTGTTCCCAAATGTTAGTGTGTTATGTCGTGCATATGCGCGTGTCCTGCCTGTGCTTGTGCGCAGGCTTTAATATATATATATATATATATATATATATATATATATATATATATATATATATAGTTTCCTGTACCCAGGAAACCAGTTACTGCGCTGGGTGGTAACCATATAACTGGGGTTTCTGGCAGGGTTAAGTGTCTCCCAGATTCCCCTATCCTAAATCACTTAATCATAGCAGTTGTTTCAGAGAGCCTTGGAGGGCCCAGTGCCTGCCCAAGGCCCCAGCCAAATGGGCAGACTCGCGTGGCCATGTGGAATATGAGAGGTGTGAATGAGGAGAGCAAGAGGGTGGAAGTGGTGAATGTGTTCAAGAGTGCGAGATATGCTGAGATGGCATTTTGTGAAACGAAGATGAAAGGGTGCGAGGTGGAGGAGTGGGAGGGTGTGAAATGTGTAAGATCGGGAATGAACGGGCGAGGAAGATGCAAGGAAGGAGTTGCTTTGTTGATGAATGAGGTGTGGCAGAGTGGAATGAGAGACTACAAACGTGTTAGCTCGAGATGTATGTATGTCAAGTTCAAGTTTGAGAAGGTGAAAGTGCCAGTGATTGTAGCATATGCACCATGTGAGGACAGGAGTGAGAGAGAGAAAGACAGGTTTTGGGATGAGCTGGGTGAAGTTGTGGGAGAAATGCCCAGGAGCTATAAAGTGATTGTGATGGGGGATATGAATGGAAGAGTAGGTACTGGTCCTGAGGATGACATAATGGGTTGCTATGGAGTACCAGGAGAAAATGATAATGGGAAAAGACTAAAGAATAAGTGCCAGGAGAGGAGGTTGTGCATTTGTAACTCGTATTTTAAACACGGAGATGCACATAAATATACATGGTATAGAGGGAACGGGGATCGTGTTGAAAGAAGCCTGATTGATTACGTGCTCGTAGAGAGGTCGATGATGGGAATGGTTGCTGATACGAGGGCTGGGAGAGGACGATGTGGAGGTCTGTCAGATCATATGATTGTGGTATGCAAGATCAAGCTGAAAGGAGTGAGGTGGATCAGGAGAGAGAGAAGCAGTCAGGGAGAAAGACTGAAAGTTGAGAAGCTGAGGATCAAAGAAATGGCAGGACCAAAGTAGAGGACGAGATAGAATTACTGAATTGGAATGAAATGGATCTGGACAGCCTGTGGAATGCATACTGTATAAGGATTGCTTAGTTAGGAATGCTAAAGCGGTATGTGGTGTGGCAAGAGTAACAACAAAGAAGAAAGGTACGGCATTGTGGGATGAGGAGGTAAAGAGAGCGGTGGAGGAAAAGAGGAAGAAGTGGCTAAGGTGGTTACAGGATAGGGGTTCAGTTGAAATAAGAACTGAATATGTTGAGAGCAAGAAACACATAAAGAGACTAGTGAAGAGGAAAAAGAAGGAGGTAAATGAGGATCTAGGAAGAAAAATGAATCCGAACTACTCTGAAAATAGAAAGTTATTCTGGAAAGAGGTGCGAAAATGTAGAAGTGAAAGCGGTAAGAAATGGGATGGTGTGAAGGATGGAGGTGGTAGATTATTAACCCATGGAGATGAAGTAAGGACCAGATGGAAAAATATTTTGAAAGCCTGATGAATGGGGATAGAGAGAGAAGAGCAGCTGTAAACATGATTAGTTTTGGGGGGGTGCAGAGAAGGAATGCAGTGCCAGGAGACGTGACACTCACACAGGTGAAGAAGCTGTGAAGCAGCTGAAAAACGGGAAAGCAGCTGGGGTTGATGAGGTGTATGCAGAGATGCTTAAATGTAGTGGAGAGAATGGAATGAAGTGTTTGTTTGAGATATGTAAGAAGGCATGGATGAGTGAAACTGTGCCTGCAGAGTGGAAAAAGGCTGTGATTGTACCCCTGTACAAAAATAAATGTGAACGAACTGAGTGTAAGAATTATCGTGGCATAAGCTTACTGAGTGTGGTAGGGAAGGTGTATGGAAGAATTATTATAGAGAAAGTAAGAGAGATATCAGAGGTCCTAGTGAGTGATGAACAGGGTGGCTTTAGGAGTGGCAGAGAATGTGTGGACCAAATATTTGCAGTGAGACAGATAGTAGAGAAGGCTTGTGAGAAGGACCATAAGGTATTGATGGCATTCATGGATCTGGAAAAAACATATGACAAAGTGGACAGAGAAGGATTGTGGAAAGTTTTGCGCATGTACGGTGTAGAGGGTAAGCTGTTAGGTGCCGTCAAGAGTTATTATGATGGTAGTGAAGCATGTGTCAGGGTTAATGGGCATCTAAGTAAATGGTTCACAATCAGTGTGGGCTTGCAACAAGGTTGTGTGATGTCCCCATGGTTGTCCAATGTATATATGGATGGGGTGATGAGAGAAGTGAAAACACGAGTAATGGAGAGAGGGATGACATTGGTAATGAATGGTGATGGATGGAATATCTCAAATTTGTTGTATGCTGATGATGTAGTACTGCTTGCAAGTACCGGACAAGAACTTGGTAGGCTAGTGCAGAGTTTTGCTGATGTCTGTAAGCGTCGTTCCTTGAGAGTAAATGTAGAAAAGAGTAAAGTGATGGTTATTGAGAGAGAAGGTGACTCCCAGTGCAATGTAACAGTGAATGGAGAGAGACTGGAATTGGTGAGAGAGTTCAAATACCTGGGTACAGTAATAGAAAAGAGAGGAAAATGTGCAAAAGAAGTTGAAAGTAGAGTGACACAAGGAAGAAAAGTAGCTGGTGCAATGAAGGCCTTGATAAGAAACAGAGGCTTGAGTGTTGCAGCTGCACAAGGCTTACATGAAGGAGTGTTAGTGCCAACTTTAACATATGGATGTGAGACTATGATGTGGCATGAAAATGAAAAGTCAAGAGTAAGAGCAGTGGAGATGGGAATGCTGAGGAATGTATGTGGAGTACAGAGGGTGGATAGGATACAAAATAATGTGATTCGTGAAAGATGCGAAGTGAGGAAGTCGGTGGACACTAGAACTGAAGAGAGTGTACTGAGATGGTATGGTCATGTGGAGAGAACGGATAACAATAGAGTGGTGAAGAAGGTATATCTGAGTGAATTCGAAGGAGGGAGGAGGCGAGGTAGGCCAAGAAGAAGGTGGAGAGATATGGTGGATGAATGTGTGAGGAAGAGAGGTTTGGAAGTCGGTGAGGCTAGGTAACTGACAGGAGATAGAGCTGGCTGGATGAATTTTGTGAGGAGATATGTATGATCAGGGATTTTTGGCACCCCTTTTTAACGTGGCAGCATCTGGATTGACTCTGTCGGATACGATATGTGAAGCTACAGAACGTGGTAAATGTTTTAGGCTTATCCGATAGAGCCAGGATTCCGGGGGCTTGAATGATGAGTCAGTGGAAGTGTGGCCTATTGGACTGGGCAATTTTGGGCTGTCTGGACATTGCTACTCCTCACCCTGCCCTTGGGTGGGAAAGGAGGTCCGGATGATGATGATGATGATGTATGCATATATATATATATATATATATATATATATATATATATATATATATATATATATCTATCTATCTATCTATCTATATATATATATATATATATGGAGCCTCTGTGGTACAGTGGTAGAGTGTGCGTTTCGTACACGGGTGAACCAGGGTTCGCGCCCCGCCAGGGTAATAAACTTTGGGAGTGTTCACCCGGCCACGTACTGCATTGGCGGTCACCAGGGGTGCTGTGGTTGAACCAGTGTCGCTTACTATAAAGTATGCTTGCACCCAGTCGGCTTGCGCGGGCCGATTACACTTGGTTCACAGACTACACGCATATCCAAAGCCACTCCAACACTACAATTACACTAACAAGCACTTCTCACCCTACATACAATCTCTACTAGACAGCCTAAGCCACTTGGTAGAGATACATTGGCTGTATAGTCCCGACTTCGGTCGAGATAGGCCGGTCCTGCAGTGGATACTCAAACGGCTGACGACGACGATATACATACATATATATATATATATATATATATATATATATATATATATATATTGTGTGTGTGTGTTGCCTGGTGGCGGGTATAATTATGCACTGAGGCCAGTGAAAGCAAGAACAACTTCATTTGATGAAGTTTTAATGTCAGGCATGAGGAAGTCAGAGAGGGGAGGAGATGGAGGAAGAGCAGCAGAATGGTCGAAAGAGGAAGAGAAGGAGAAAATCAAGGCGAAGAGCTCTACTTTGTCAGTCAAAGAAATAGCTATGGAACCATCATAAAGGAAAAGAGGGAAGAAGGGAAGAAGAAGCGAAGTTATTAGAATGGCTTTTGACAAGAAGCCATAAGGAGCAGGAAGAATTTGGGTCAGAGAGTTTAGAGAACATTGAAGAACAAACTTAGCACGATCCGGGCAGAAACATAATAACGACTATATTCAGAAATGGGTTGGTGCCGGTAACTGTTGTAACCTTCCTCCTTGCGCTGGGCAGCATTTGAGCAGGCGTGGTTAAACCAAGGCCTTTCTTTTATTCATTATTTATTTATTGCATTTTTCAAACTGTAAAAAAAGGGAATGTACTGATATGCTTCTATGCCCTAGGGAATAACCATAATGCACGAAGCACATTCAGATGACTCTTGGCCATGGAAGCAACAAAAAAAAAAATTCCAGGGAAAGGTAAAGAAGTTCTGTCTGATTGCTTCTCGATCTGTATTTCCAACTTGTCACAGAAAACTCTTCCTGGGAGAGTCCACAGGTCTAAAAGGAGCAAGAGGACAAGTTAAGGTAATAAGACTCTGAGCGAAGGAAACCAACAGAGGAAAAACGGCACAGTAAGCAGAAGGATTAGTTGTAAGAAAGAAGTCAAGAATGTTGCTCTCTCCGATGCAGTCAGGGATAAAGGTAGGGTGCTGTATCAGCAGTTCTAGTTCATTACGGATAGAGAAGATGTGGGCTTGTTCACCAGCTGGATCAGTGAATGGAGAAAAGAGTCGAAGTTGGTGATGAACAGTGATATCACCTAGGATGGAGACTTCAGAAAATGAGAAAGAATGTGTTTTATCATAAAAGTAAGATAGTCAAAGAATTCTGCATAGTTGGTAAATTAGGAAATATGTAAGCAATATAGTTCTATTTAGTCAAAGAATGACAGGATAGCAGAAGCCAGACTGTCGAGAATTCTGAGAGTTCAAGTTGAAGAACATGAGACCAAGATATATTGCTGCGTACATATACAGTACACAACAGCCATATTCGCTTTGGTATGAGAATAAAGAAAGTACGAGAATGCAGAGAAAGATTTACTGTCTATCTCCTCAGACAGCTGAGTCCTAGTGAGGAATTGCAGGTGAGGCTTAGAGG
>NC_136955.1:6794934-6869934 GCF_032717465.1 Coenobita brevimanus | reverse complement strand
AAGTAGAATTCAGACTCTTAATTCCTATTAGATGAAAAAAAAAAAAATCCCCTATTGTTAACTGGTATAAAACACCCGAGTTGCCCTGACCATTAGAGGACTGAGATGAAAAACACAAGTAGCGATGATATAAATTTTACACTGATTGGAACATGTGTGGTAGGTAAAAAGAATGAGGATGGCTGTTGATTGAGAGAGAGAGAGAGAGAGATTACAGGTTACAGGGAGCTACAGATCACACACACCTCTCTATCCTCAATTCATGGTTGGGCCTCAATAGAAAGATATATATTAGCAAAGCTAATAAAGCTGATCAGTAGTACATGTAGACAAACCTGTAGTTTGTAATAATCAGTTCTAAAATACACGTAAGGATAGACAATAATTAGACTGCACTCCATTTTGAATAATAAGATTGCCTACGGAGAACAGGGGTCAAACTTCTTTTATTTTTCCCTCTTGTTTTGATAGTGATGTGGATAAGGAAATTACCTCCTGTTAGCAATCGCAGCTTTAATGGTATTTCTGCTAGTCTCTATTTACAGATTGTGAAGAATTAGTGGGGTTTAATGATAAGAGACACACAAACACACACACACACACACACACACACTTCCTCCTCCTGGTCATTAACACTGATGAGGAAGGGAGAGTAGGGAAGGCGAGAGGGGAAATGATAAAAATGAAGAGGAAAGTAAGCCGCAGGTAATGAGATGTGGAGAGAAGATGAGCAGGAAATGAAAATGGAGGATGTACAGTATAGTGTCGCGACTATAAAAAAAATGTCCTTGCTTTTTTCCTCTTTACATTTTCAAACAGTGTATGAAATGAAGGTATTATTCAGCAAACTATTAATTACGTGATCAGTGTGCACCTGTTTTTTTTTTTTTTTTTTTTTTTTTTCGATTGCGCTGCTCATCAGTTTCAGAACGTGGTGATGAAACAAAATATTAACAGTGAGCAGAAACGGGGATGGTGCTTCAGTTTGTTACGTGTACACTGTCATTTTTCATGCGTCTGCTATTACTATTCTCTAATAACACAGGTGGCTGCTCATGGGGTAGGCGTGGCTGAATCGGTAGAGAGGCGGCCTGCAGTCCTGATGGACCCAGTTTCGAATCCCGACTGGGGTAGGGAGCAGTTTAGGGATTTGAATTTCATAAAAAGCTGACTTTCCTGATCTACCAGATGACCCGCCGACATGTCATAAAAGTACCCCCGCTAATACCAATACACTAGTCCTGTATGAGACAGCCCTAGCATGTATTCAATATGGACGGTGGGTGTTAGCGCCGAAGAGGTGACATGTGGAGGTGTAGGAGGACTACTTGGCCTTGGGATAGGCCACTGCCCCCGAGATATAGGCCCTGAAGCCTTTGCCCAGAGTCGGACACATAAAAGAAAGAAGTGTATAAATGAGTCACTGCTTTCCCATGAGTAAAATCGTCTGGCTGCTGAACTAGAACACTATAGTCTTTTCATCCTAACTTGGTCCAGATTGTCTTCCTTTTGCAGCTTACTTCACTCGGCTAAGTACCGTAATAGGGCAATTCTACGGTTCAACATCCTTTCCGTAGCACCTCTTCTTGAGTAACTTCATATTCCAGCGTTTATCTTTTGTTACAAGTCAGTACCCAAGATGGACAGATAAAAATTAGGCCAAGTTAGAGTGAAAAGAGTATAGTGTAGGTCCAAACTATATAGCGATAATGATAGAAGTAATGAAACTCTCCGGCTTGTATACTTACTATCAGCTGAATACAATCGTCAGGTGTCAAATGGAATAGAATAATAGTGTTATCCCGAGCATGAGAAGTTTCATAATGTTTGATAATTATATACACCAAATATTCACTAAACTACCAGCAAGGACATATAAAATCAGAAGGGGACATTCAGTTTTCAGAAGAAGCTTGAAAATAGCCTACAGATATCTTATGTGTTGCGGAGACGTCTCAGTCTGCTGGTGAGACAGTAGGAGTAGATTTGATTTGCCTGTAGAGATGACGCTGCAGCCAATGGTCGTAATAAAGTAAACCCCGCAAAGCATAACATAAGCCATGGGAATCAGAAAATTATGCAGGTTAGACACTAGTAACGCTGACCGAGCAGTACCCGCAACACATTTGAACTTCCGAGCTGAGTTGCCACGAGAGGTGAAAATATGGAACACCCTCAATTTATCTATGTTATAGATGGAAATATTAGCGAATGTACTGCAGAAGTTAACTCTGTACTGCATTGCAGTGAGAAGCGTCAGAGAATATCTTGTAACGTGGTGCTGGTCAGGTGGTTAAAGAAATTGGCTGCGTTCGAAAAAGGGCGACTTCGATCCCACTTAGAAGCAGGGATCAATTTGATGTCAGAATTCTGGCTTTAAAAAAATACAGTTCAAGGACTCGCCATAAAAACATCCCCTTTGATATCACACAAATTCTTCTAGCATGTTTTCAATATAGGTGGAAGGTGTGTTTCGAATAGATGATATACTATAGGAATTCCATGGCATGTACAGTCAGAGACAAAAGTCGTGTCCCGGTTTAGTAAGAAGATTAAGGGTAAAATATGAAACATTATTAAAGCTCTACCACAGCTACATAATCGTGGCTGGCTGGCCTGACTATGCTCAAGTTTCATATCTGCTGATGAGATGACGGTACAAATGAACCCCGGAAATTCCGAAGCCTTAACGTCCATTTCGGTCAGGCGATGACTGCTAGTCCGTTACATCTCACATATTACCACAAAACGTCAGGCAGACCTAGTAAATACCTCAGTATAGAAAGGGCAGACAGTGTGCGTCCGACAACTAGGAAGATGAGAGAAAACATGATATACAATTATTTATGAGTAAGGAGTCTCGAATACTGTAGACAGTGCAAACATTCGGTGTAAGCAGAACCATGAACAGGTGGATTAGGAGATTTTGGGTGGAAGGCACAAGGGAGAGCGGTCATCGTTCATGTGGTCCTCGTGTTACCAACACTACAGGACCAGGAAATAATCACAGCGATGGAAGGTAGCACCTGTAAGCAGTGCTTATTCCGTAAGAGACGAATTGAACCCTGATTGCAGCACACGAATATTTGTGCGTAGATTTCGGTCTTCTGGGTTATGGATTCGAACTCCAGCCTGTCGATGCATTTCGTCATTCATAGCAAAACATTCGATTATCATTATAGAGTAACTCTATGCTCATATGTAATAGGGTTGTTTGAAGGCAGATAATGACAATCACAGCTTATAATTACCAACTTAAGCTAAGCAGAAGTTAGTAAAGAAGCAGAATCAAAATCCGGACCTGTCTTCAGCTAATTGAACTGCAGTGTTGCTAGCTTGGTATTAACCCTATTCAGGTAGAGGTCGGTCCATGCTGCATAGCAGGTAGACGGGAGTCTCTCAGACCCACAAATATAAAAATTTGGGAAAAATGTTTGTTTCGTTTATTCCAATACTGAAAACAGAGTAACATATTTAATGTTTTCGCAACACAAACATGTAAAAAAATGAACTGTTCTTGTTTTTTTACATTTTTCATAAATTTTTGAAAAAAAAAATGTAGAAAAAACAGTAAATAAATTTTAACCATCTATAGAAAATAAAAAAATCTGAATGGTTGCTTGAGTGGCCCCATAGCATGGTATGGGATGGTGCTTCATTGTATGAAGAGGGGATGCCAGACTCTGCAATTTTACCTGCAATCAGGGAGAACAAAAACCCCACACACCTCAGGTAGACATGGGTCTCACAGGCCCGTAACATATAAAACCACCCTTATACTGGGGAAACGGAGAGAGAGCTTGAAGTAGCTCCCTCACCCCTTGCATGGAGACACAAAGTTAGGAAGATGCTAAGAACAGGGCTCCCGGGTATTTAGAAGTTAATGAACTAGACAATGGGACGCGGGGGGGGGGGTCTCACAGACCCATGTCTACTTGAGCAGGGTTAAGAAAGAGAACAGGTGGGAACCATTCACATATAATTATACAGTGTATGTATGAAGTAAAATTAGCAGTCAGAAAAACATTATCTATCTACCTATTTATCTACCAATCAATATATATATATATATATATATATATATATATATATATATATATATATATATATATATATTGTTACATAGCCTATGATTTCATCATCCCTTGTGTAATTTTAACGCACAGTATGCTGCATGTTTGATCACGAGCGTGTTCTGCCTCAGTCCCCCCCTTCTACCGTTATAGTAGAGTAAGTCGTCCTTTCTGTTATTCAGTGCGGGATTGTCGACCGTTTGTCCCCATCGCTTCATTTGCGCGTCCTTATTACAAGTTGTATCAGGCTCTGCTGGCCCCTATATAATGAGCTCAGTCTCTGCATCATTGCCACTTAGATCTGCTCCTCACTTTGTTCACATCTCTGTCCTCCCCTATACAGATATTATTATTGTGAGTGCTCAAGAAATCTCCAACCATCTAGCAGCTGTGTGTAATTTGAGTATTACTGTTATTGCATTTTTTCTTGTACTGTATAGCATAAGTTTAATTTGTGGGCCTAGTGAAGTTTTTGTAATTCGTGTAGGGTTCTTTATGTCAGTCATTTTTGATAATAGTTTGTATCTGTAATAATTTATCTGGCATTCACTGAGGATTATCTGGTATCTCATTTTATCAGGGCTGACTTAGATAAATTTACTCTTGCTAATTTCGTGTTAATAGAGGCTATTGCAGTTAACCATATATTTAACCTGTTTATTTGCCATTACATTATCCTTATGAGTCCTGAATGTTTTGTTGTTAGTTTGAGCATTAAACTTTAACTTGTAATTTTACCTAACTCTTTTGTTTTGAACCTGGAACTTTACGGGACAGTAGTGACTCTTCGTATTCTCACTTAAAGTGTACATTATCTTTCTCTGTTCCGTAACATAAATTTGGCGACCTCATATCAGGATATTCAGGATATTATCATAAGGATATTGTTTGATATTTTGTGACTGTGATATATTCATGATGGCTACTATTTCTACACTTGATGAAGCCAAAGATTTTTTGTCAAATGTGCAAACAGTGTGTGATATAGAAAACAGAACAAAGAATGAACTTAAGATTGTTGCTCAACAATTGGGAATTGTTGTTCGCTCTCATCATTCTAAAGATCAAATTGTTGACATGATTAATGAAAGCTTGTTTAATGTAACTCCTCCAAATGAGCAAACGCAGATTGAATTAGCTAAGTTACAGCTAGCCCTGCAGGAGGCCCGTGCTAAGGAGGCTGAGTTTCACGCACAAGTTGAACTTGCTAGGATTCAGGCAGACCATGAGTATCGCATGAAACAATGTGGAACTGGATCATCTAGCTCTGATGATTTTGATGTGGCTAAAAATGTTAAACTTGTCCCTCCTTTTAATGAATCTGATTTAACAAAGTATTTTCAGTTGTTTGAGAGGGTAGCTACAGGTTTTAATTGGCCTAAGGAGTATTGGCCAGTACTCCTTCAAACTGTTCTCACCGGTAAAGCTCAAGTAACTTATGCATCTTTGCCTCAGGATCAGTCTGATAATTATGATGTAGTAAAGAGCTTGATTCTTAAGGCCTATGAGCTTGTTCCTGAAGCCTATAGAGTAAAATTTAGGACAACTTACAAGCAAGATAAGCAATCCCATGTTGAGTATGCAAAAATCAAAGAAGATCTGTTAGAGCAGTGGTTAAATTCTAAGAATGTGGATTCTGATTTTGGTAAATTTAAGCAGATGATTTTGCTGGAGGATTTCAAAAGGTGTATTAGTAAAGATGTAAGCCTATATCTTGATGAGAAAAGAATAGATAATTTGTCTGATGCTGCAGTTTTAGCTGATGAGTATGTTCTCACTCACAAGAGATATTCTAGAGAAAAAGGGAAAGCTGAGAGTAAGTACGTTGCCTCTACTCAGAGTACAGGTAACAGGAAAGAGAATCAAGATGATGTTTCTCAGGAAGTAAATACCAGCTTCACCTCTAGATTTCAGAAAAGTAAATGTACTTATTGTAGTAAGCTTGGTCATACTACGGAGAGATGTTTCAGGAGACAGCGTGATGTGAACAAAAAGGAGTCTTTAAATATTCAGTCAATTGGTCTAGTGTCCACTCTTGAGAGTTCCCAGAATTCTTTAACTGAGTTAACTGAACCTGCTTTGAGGGGTAACTTAAATTCTCATGATGGAGCTCCTCTTTTGAGCAGTAACGTGGGTGACACTCTCAAGAGTTCATGTGCTAATTTCCTGTCTGATGGTTTTGTCAGTCCTCTGGACAGTAATGACAGGAAATCAGTTAAAATATATCGTGATACAGGTGCTTGCCAATCCCTTATGCTGACCAGTGTTCTAGGCTCTAATTTTAATTCCTCTGATGAAACTGTAATCTTACAAGGTGTAGGGAATAATTACTTCTCTGTTCCTCTGTGCAGAGTGAATTTAGAGTCTGGTTTTGTTAATGGTTCCGTTATGGTTGGGTTGGTTGAGACACTCCCAATGTCAGGTGTAACTTTCTTACTTGGAAATGATATTGGTGGAAGTCAAGTGTGTCCAGCTCCTCAGTTGTCTAGTGAGCCAGTGGCTGCGGCCCAGGATTGTGATGTCCCTGATGTGTTCCCTGCATGTGCTGTCACTAGGGCTAAGTCTAAAGTTACTGGTGATTTAGAGGATGATGATGATGATGATGTTATCCTAGCTGACACTTTTCTTGCTAATTTGGACCACTCACCAGATGAGGCAGTACCCCGTAGTGTTGATAATTTGTCTCGTCAAGAGTTGGTTGAGTTGCAGGTTGCTGACCCTGAGTTGAAAGGTCTAGCTAACTCTGCTTACAGTGAAGAAGAGTCAGCCGGTGCTTCTACTTGTTATTATGTAAAGTCAGGAGTACTTATGAGGAAGTGGAGACCCCCAACAGCATCAGCCGACTGTGAATGGGAGGTTGTACATCAAGTTGTCATCCCTCGTGTTTGTAGGCAGGATATCATTAGAGTGGCTCATGATTCCAGTTTGGCAGGACACCTTGGAGTGAGGAAGACTGTGGCACGCATTTTGAATCACTTCTACTGGCCAGGTATCTTCAGGGATGTTTCCTGGTATTGTAAGTCTTGTCACACCTGTCAAGTTGTGGGAAAGTGTAATGAGACCGAAAAGGTTGCACCTCTAGTTCCCATTCCTCCTTTTGAGGCGCCTTTCACCCGTGTGTTGGTGGATATTGTGGGCCCTCTTCCTAAGACTTCTTCAGGATTTTCTTATGTGTTGACCATGATTGATATGGCTACTCGTTATCCTGAAGCCATTCCACTTAGAAACATCTCAGCAAAGAACGTGGTTAAGGAAATGCTGGGGTTCTTCACAAAGTTTGGTCTGCCTAAGGAGGTACAGTCAGACCGGGGAAGTAATTTCATGTCAAACGTTTTCAAGCAGTCTCTGAAAGAGTTGGGCATCACCCAGATCACGTCTTCAGCTTACCATCCCCAGACCCAAGGAGCGTTGGAGAGATATGATCAAACACTCAAATCGATGCTCAAGAAATACTGTTTGGAACATCAGAAAGACTGGGATAAAGGTCTTCCATTCGTTGTGTTTGCCGCAAGAGAATCTCCAAATGAATCACTGGGCTTCTCACCTTTTGAACTACTGTTTGGCCATGAAGTAAGAGGACCCCTTAAGTTACTCAAGGAATGCTGGCTGTCGGAGGAAGATGACGTCAACCTGCTGGAGTATGTGATGAAGTTCAAAGAACGGCTGTCCACTGCTTTACAGCTGGCGAGAGAGAATTTAGGAGCTGCTCAGGAGAAGATGAAGACTTGGTATGATAAGAAGTCCAGGTTACTCCACTTTCAGCCAGGAGATCAGGTTTTGATTCTGCTACCAGTTCATGGGCAACCTCTTCAAGCCAAGTTTAGTGGTCCTTATTTCGTGGAGAAGAAACTCAGTGATGTCAGCTATGTCATCGCCACACCAGATCGTAGAAAGAGCAAGCAACTATGTCACATCAACATGCTAAAGTTATATCACAGGCGGGACGAAAATAATCCAGTCTGCACTGTAGCTGTTCCACCCGAGTCTGCAAGTGAAGCTCTCCCATGCAGTATGAGCCTGAGTGATAGTTTGGGGAAGAATCCTGATATCATGAATGATCTCCAGACTAAGCTTTCTCATCTACCTCCCAAGGAAAGGCAGGAGTTTTCGGCATTACTGCAGGAGTACCCGCAAGTGTTCCGTGCCACTCCAGGAAGAACTACTGTGTTGATGCATGATGTCGATGTTGGAGACGCAAAGCCAATTAAATTGCCTCCTTACCGTGTGAACCCAGTGAAAGTTCCTCTCATCCAGAAGGAGCTTGGCTACCTGTTGGACCACAAGATGATTGAGCCCTGTCAGAGCGAGTGGAGTTCTCCTGTCACTCTAGTCCCTAAGCCAGGTGGGTCACAGAGGTTTTGCATCGACTACAGACGTGTTAATCAGATAACTAAAACAGACACTTACCCTCTCCCTCGTGTGGAAGATTGCATAGACAAGATCGGAAAGGCTAGGTACATAAGTAAGTTTGATTTGTTAAAGGTACCTATGACCTATGACTGAACGTGCTAGGGAGATCTCATTTTTTGTAACATTAGGAAAGACCTTTGGATGGTCTGTAATGCCATGTACAGATTGTTTTAGAGTAATAAGAAATTTCCTTTGTAAATTTCTTTTTTCTTTGTGGGGAGGTGTTACATAGCCTATGATTTCATCATCCCTTGTGTAATTTTAACGCACAGTATGCTGCATGTTTGATCACGAGCGTGTTCTGCCTCAGTCCCCCCCTTCTACCGTTATAGTAGAGTAAGTCGTCCTTTCTGTTATTCAGTGCGGGATTGTCGACCGTTTGTCCCCATCGCTTCATTTGCGCGTCCTTATTACAAGTTGTATCAGGCTCTGCTGGCCCCTATATAATGAGCTCAGTCTCTGCATCATTGCCACTTAGATCTGCTCCTCACTTTGTTCACATCTCTGTCCTCCCCTATACAGATATTATTATTGTGAGTGCTCAAGAAATCTCCAACCATCTAGCAGCTGTGTGTAATTTGAGTATTACTGTTATTGCATTTTTTCTTGTACTGTATAGCATAAGTTTAATTTGTGGGCCTAGTGAAGTTTTTGTAATTCGTGTAGGGTTCTTTATGTCAGTCATTTTTGATAATAGTTTGTATCTGTAATAATTTATCTGGCATTCACTGAGGATTATCTGGTATCTCATTTTATCAGGGCTGACTTAGATAAATTTACTCTTGCTAATTTCGTGTTAATAGAGGCTATTGCAGTTAACCATATATTTAACCTGTTTATTTGCCATTACATTATCCTTATGAGTCCTGAATGTTTTGTTGTTAGTTTGAGCATTAAACTTTAACTTGTAATTTTACCTAACTCTTTTGTTTTGAACCTGGAACTTTACGGGACAGTAGTGACTCTTCGTATTCTCACTTAAAGTGTACATTATCTTTCTCTGTTCCGTAACAATATATATATATATATATATATATATATATATATATATATATATATATATATATATATATATATATATATATATATATATATGAAAGAGAGAGAGACTGAGATTTCAAGCAGACAAAAAGATGCTCGCATCCACAGGCTCGTCACCTGCAGCAAACGGCAACTCATATCAGTGCTGCCAACCTTTCGTATGATACAAAGAAGAACGCACCAAAACTTGAGCCTTACAGCAAAAGTTTTCACTAAATTGAAGGATACTAGTTTTGTCTTTAACTCTACAGGATTAATATTCCTAAGGGTCGACAAATACAGGTTATGATATGACAACTGGAAAGTCGAGCAGATCCATTATTAAACATGCATACATACATACTATAACAAAACCAATGTAAGTACCTTATGATACCACATCTTTTATTTATTATGTGTAATTCTTCATACTACAATAGCAAGGCACAGTAAGGCAACATACATGCCGATCAAGATGCACACAGAACTACTTAGGTCAGTCTGTGTTCTCACAATACCCTACAGAGCCTTGGGATAGAGGGACTTATCACCGCACATGTTAGAGATTTACTTCTCCATTTGCCAGATGCAAATCTGCCCCTTTCATTAGTAAACTTAGCAAAATCCTTTGTTTGTTGTCACCCTTCAGGAGTTGTAAGAAATCGACTGATACATTCTGGCTGCAAGCGGGAGTAGACTGTAACACCAGTCGAACAGGGGAGTAGTCTAGAGGTAGATGGAGAGCTGCAGCTCCCGTTTTACCAGCCCTCAGGACTGACTTTTGACCATCCCTGAACTTTTTTCAGTATTTCAGTAACAAAGAGAGTAGGCCAGCACACTCTCCTATACATTTACCTCTAACTTTCGACAAAAAAATATGTTCGTTACACACCACACTTAATGTTTCAGTATTTAAGAAAAAAATAGTGTTCCAACACCCAAACTTAGAGTCGGGGGAGGGGGACAGTAAATGCCCTCACAATCCGCCCATCACATGGTGACAACCAGCGAGATCTATTGGATCATTGTCTGACACTCCCTCTATTAATTCTACAGCTTTCTTGGACATTCCTTTAATTTTCTATCTGTTGAATACCACCTCTCTTCCTTTAAACCTCACTTTCTCTTCTTTACTGAGACCCAGCTGTCTGAGGCAGCTGACAACAAACCATTCCTCATTTCTTCGTACTTTCTCTATGCTCATTTCAAAGCCAAAGGTGGTTGTTGTGTATATGTACGCAACATTACAAATTATATATTCCTCTCGTATTCCAGAACTTGAATCCTCTGAATTCTCCACACTCTGGCTTTAGTTATCCTGTCATTTTCAGACTAAATATATCTGCGCTGTGTATTAATCCCCTAATTCTACCAACCATGGAAACATCTGACTCTCTTACTACTAAGCTGGAAGTCATTGATTCTATTTCTCCTGTCTGTGGTATCTCCATTCTGGATTATTTCAGTTTTCACCATCTCCTTTGGTTCTCGTCTCCATTCACTGATCCACCTGGTGAATAGGCCTACATCTTATCTATCCTTAATTACCTAGAACAGTTTGTGCAACACCCTACTCCTATTCCTGATAATCTTGAAGAAAGCTCCATCATTCTTGAACTTTTCCGTACAACTAATCCTTCTGGTAACACTGTTAATCTGTTCTCTCCGTTGGGCTCCTTCGACCACGACTTTAGCCCCTAAACCTGTCCCAGTGCTCCGGTAAGGCCTGTGAATCAGGCCAAGAAGCAGCTGCTGTAGCACTTTGGAGCTGCTGATTGGGAGATTCGTAGGTAGTACTTGACCTGATTTTCCCTGAAACTTAATGCTTCCTTGACCAAGAACCATATTAATGTGTTGTGTGCATTACTAAGGTTATTCTTTCGGGCTTAGTAGCATACAGTCTTTTCTCTTACCATCTGAAATTGCAAAGAAGCCTTGCTTTCAACAGGTTTGTTCTAATGATATCCACAACAAGGAGGCCTAGAAGTGGTACTAATGTCATGCCACCCCTGAATTCTGTCTTCTTTATGTTTGTTCGCTATATTAAAAATAATTTCATTTATACTACATGCTCCGAAATCTTTGCCTCGGATCCGTCCCACTCCTTCTTTTATCATCCTTCCCTCCTATTTTTCTCTTGTAATGGATCTCTAGCTGTTCCTTTTACTGAAAAGGCAGAACTCTTTGCCCAGACCTTCTTCCCCAGTTCCAAATCGGACGATTCCATCTCCTCTCCACTCTGACTTTCTCACGACCAACATTAAAATGTCTTCATTTTCGTTTTCTTTCTTTCTTTCTTTTTCTTTTTTGCTGTCAGTGGCCTCAGTACTAACAAGGCATATGGGCCTGATGGGGTTCTTTCTTTTGTCCGCAAGAACTGTGCTTGCACCCTGCCTAGGTAAATTCTTTTGCCTTTGTCTGTCGACTTGTACCTTTCTTTCTTGGTAGAAGTGTGCTATCATTCAGCCTGTCCCAGACAAGGGGTTCCGTTCCCAGCCCCATTTCACCCAATGCATTAATATCCTGTATTTATAAAATTGTTGAATCTCTTGTTAACAAAGAAATCTCAGTGCAGTTTTCCTGTCATAACGTTCAATCCAGTCTCAAGTATGGGTTCTGCCAGGGATGCTACAATTGCAGTCTTTTCATCTTCCTCTCAGACTCCTGGTCGTCCCCCTTTCGGGACTTTGGCAAAAGCTTTACCATTGCACTTGACATCTCAAAAAATTTCAACTGAGTCTTACATATTTTTTTTCAAACTGCTCTCTTACATTTTCCATGCATGTATGTGTCTCCATCTCTAGTCTCCTTTCTGTTTTCTATAATTGTTGTTGTGGACAGCCACCGATTTTATCTTGGAGCTGTAACTAGTGTTTTTCATCAAGGTTTTGTTCTATTACCACCTCTCTTCTTTTCATCAGTAACGTGAGATGTACGTCTAACCCAATCCATTTTTGCACTGATGATACCACCCTTCATAATTCCATTCGCTTCCCACAGTGGCTGCAACAGTAGGTGCTTTAAGAAATAGCGCGAGGCACACCATATTCTTGGCTTGACTCATACCTCTGATTGAAGTAAAAGCAAACAGTTTTTAGTGTATCAGAAACTCAATTTCTACATCTTTCGACCCGTCAAAATTTTTCATAGGTTTATCCATTAATATTTAATAATATCCAACTCAATCCTGCATTATCTCTCAACATTCTTGGAGTTTCATTTTCTCGGGATTTGTCATGGAAAGATCATATTATCACCCCTGTTGCAAAATCTGCTTCCGAGATTTAGGTATGCTTAGCCGACTCCAGGCCTTCTTTACCCACACACCGCTCTTAAATATATACAGGAGTTTTATTCAACCCCCTGTGGAGTACAACTTCCATGTGCAGAGGGCTCCCTACATACAGCCCTTCCAAACAGGATAGAGTTAAAGGCTTTTCGTCTTACTAACTCTGCTCCTCTTACCGACTCCCTTCAACCACTAACCGGAGCATTGTGGCAATTTTATCTCCATATCACTGGTAGCGATACTTCTAGTCTTTCAAGTATGCAACAGGTCATGTCTGGAACTGTCTTCTTCTGTTTTTTTCCTCTTCTGCCTGTGACCCCTGGTCTTTTAACGCAACTGTGTCTGTCTCAGTGTGAACGATTTTTTTTCCTTGAAGGAAACAGTTATTGTGGGCTTTTAGATTACTGATCCTTTTTCCATACATAAAAATATTTCCCTTCTCAAGAGATGCAGCTTTCTTATACTGCCACTTATGAGTTCCTACTTTACCTCCTGGTTTGTTTTCATAGCTGCTCTACTGACAGTACGACAAACGTTTCTTCAATTGTATTAACTTTGTTAACGTAAGTCAGTTCTGATTTCCTTCCCTCGTTAATTTCTACAGGACAGCTTAAGTAAACAGATGCATAAATGTATACCTGCATATATTCTTTTGTACAGTACACACATAGATATATATCACTGGATTGTAAATCCATAGGTTAAGAATGGAAAATTAGAAAGAAAAGCCGTATATATGTTCTGTATTTATTAACGTATATTAATTTTTTTTGCCAGTGATTGAGTTCTTGAGTTACTGAGGGCCAAATGTCTTCCGTCAAGCAGCCCGGTGCCCACGACCACCACTACATCCTTCTTTGTTGTACTATGGGATTTGATGTCTCTTATGCGACTCTCATGATTTTAAAATAATTATCCTTTTACAAACTCCCTAGATCCGACGTTAGGCTCTTAAAAGAAAAAAAAAAAGAAATGCTGTAAATAGCTAACCTTTTGAGTTTGGACGCTAATCCCGCCCAAATTAGGCCCCTTCTGACTTGACACACTTAGCCCAGCATTCTTCCTACTCCCTGAAACAATTTTCAAAGTCAATTTCAGTATCTCCTGCAGGTGCTTAGTAGCATTCGTCATGATCTCTTCTCTCGTCACAAATCAGGAACTCTTCAGCGGAGTTTTGAGCTTGGGGAATAACCAAAAGTCTTATGGAGTAGAGCCTGCTGGACCTGTGGAATGTTGTGGTGCGTCATGAAGACGACGGATAATGTCGAGGTAGTAATGTCTGTTGACAGTCTGACCTTCTGGTGCGTATTCATGATGCACGACATTACAGTTGTTGAAAAAAAAATGTCAACATGCAATTCACCTTGCTGAAGACCTGTCATACTTTTTTGGCCAAGATGCCCCTGCATGCTTTCACTGGGACAACTGTGCTTTCATTTCTAGGTCGTACCCATACACCCAAGTCTCATCTCCACTGATCACAGTCTTTAGAAAGTCTGGGTCGTGATTTGCACACTCCAACATGTCTTGAGCAAAACTCATCTGCAGAGCTCGTTGTTCACGTGAAAGGAGCTTTGGAACGAAATTGGCAGCAACTCTTCTCATGCCCAAATCATCCGATAAAATTTCGTGTGCTGATCCATTGCTGATTCCAGTTTCATCAGCAATTTCTCTGACAGTCAGCACACGATTTCCCATGACCAAATCGCAGTCTTTCCTTACATTTTCAGCACTCTTGCTTGTTGATGGCCTTCCAGTATATAGACTGCTTTCTACTGATTTTCGTCCACATTTTAAGTGACTGTACTATTCCTTTATTTGCGTTACCCCCATGGCTTCATTTCCAAAACCTACTGGATTTTCCTGATAGTTTCACCTTGGGTATCACCTAGTATTTGGCAGAATTTTATGTAGTAACTTTGTTCAACCTTTCCTGTCATTGTGACAAGCACGGGAAGCGGGTACGGTGCACGGCCATGAACACAGGCTGACTGACACCCACTAACTCACTCGTGGCGGCTGGCATTAATTACGTATGCGCACGAAGGCCTGCACTGCACTGCACAAAGCCATGTCCCTAACTCCCGACTAGTTTGTGAGAAAAAACTGAGGTCATATACTTTTTAAACAGACCTCATACATATTTATACATCTATAAGTATCAATCTATCTTTGTCTATCTATCTATCTATCTATCTATCAATCTATATAGAAGTGTGTGTGTGTGTGTGTGTGTGTGTGTCAAATAGCAAAGATGACTAACCGAATAAAAACAAATACGACTGGCGTGTAAGAGAACTGGGAAGGGTAGCGTGTGGTGACCGGAGTCAGTGGTACAATGGCGGTGGTAAGGAGGGTTATATGCTGCTCGTCATCATCCTGTCTCATCCCCCTCTCTTCAGTGACATCACTATATTCATGGACTATTGTCTGTCTGTGTAAGGGTTTATCCAACTACACCTGTTCGACGTGTGGGCCGCTTGTAATGAAACTTTGCAGGAACACTCACTACTGTCCCAGATTTTGTATAAAATTTTTTGACATCAACTTCTGAAAACCATTTTTTCTTTTTTTGCAAAATCTTTATATGTACCCCTCAGTAGCTTGTTCTCTGTAATGCAGCCAATGGAGCAAAGTCCATTTTCGTCGAGCCTTACCATACACTAGTTTATTCGTGCATATTTAGTTGATTTTACAGTCCAAAAAATTAAAGTGTGATGGATCAAACGAGCATAGGCTGCCATAGACGGTCTTAAGGTAGTGTATGAAATATATATTTTCCTCTTGTTTGTGTTTTATTGAGGGTTCGGCAGGAAACGGGTTCACTGTTCTCTCTACCATATATATATATATATATATATATATATATATATAGATATATATATATATATATATATATATATATATATATATATATGTGTGTGTGTGTGTGTGTGTGTGTGTGTGTGTATATATATATATAAAAATATATATATATATATATATATATATATATATATATATGTGTGTGTGTGTGTGTGTGTGATTTATTTATGAAGTGGAACATTTTTGTTGTGTATGTAAGCATTTACCTCGTCTGAAGCTACGGTATATATCAGTATACATTTTGTATGAATAAATGTAGTTTGAATGAATAACCCTCTCGGAAACTGATGAGTCAGGGACGAAAATATTTTGTCTGAATATTTAGGACATCTGGAGGGGCGTGATATGGGCATGACAGTTTTAGAACCAGCTCCAATCAAACACACAGACAGAAAATGTGGGAGTGTTTATCTTCATTTCTCTAATTGCAAGCCACAATTCCCAGTGGCATCTGCCTGGTCTATACCCCTGTGCAGTATCTGTCTATCTTCTATCTTTCAATCTGTGTGCCAGTCTGTCTGTCTGCTTATCTATCTGTCTATCGCGTTAAATATTGATCGATCAATCTTGTCGTACTTATCCATTTACATATATATTTCTTGACGCCATTTCTTGTGAATGGGTGTTGCTGTTGAGTATTCCTGGTCCGTCTGGCCGAGCAGATCCATGAACCGCAGGCAAACAATGACCCTTGCAGGGCCATCCCTTGAAGAGTGGCCTTGACTGATGGATCTCTAGGGATTTCTGTCCCTATTCAGTGACAAACCCCTTCCCATGACACGCCACCTACCTTAAACACTCCCATCTTTACCTCAGTCTCCCTCTCCTTCTCCAATCATTCATCTCTGGTCGTTCTTTTACACAACAGTTCTGTGAAATTTGAGTTTACAGTTGGAGAAACAACGATCGTCCCAGCTTTGTATAATGCGTATGAACTAATGAGAGAGAGAGAGAGAGAGAAACTTTAATGGGAGAAATCTAGCCACTGATACCTGACTGTCATTGACTGTATGTCTATGGTTATTATATGATCAGCCAGCATCCCGTATTGCAAAGTGCAGTCCTTGCCATATCTCCAAGACATATTATTATCATTATCACCACACATACTGTTCTTCATTCTCATAATATCCAACCATTCCCAACACCACCACCACCTCCAAATTCACATTACCCTGTCTTTGCGTACATCACACACAGCCCTCACAGTCCTCTACAGCACCACACTTCCATCCCTCACCAGCATCACATTCAACCAACACCACAACCTTCACCACGACAACTCTACACAAGGATCCGCACCATCATCATCACACGCAATAACTACCATCAACAAATTACAATTTAGAACCGTCTCCATCAACACCACAAACAACCATCACCACCACCACCACCACCACCACTACCACTCAAAAACCTTGCCAACATCAGCTGACAACCATCGCCACCACCACCTTGATCACACAAACATTACTACCTCCATGACCACACAGCCATCACTATACACAACCACCTCCATCACCACACACAACTACCACCATCACCATACACAACCACTGCCCTCACCACACACAACCACAATTTTGACAACCATCACCACAATTATCATCACACAATCACAATCACCATCATACATAACATTCCACCACAACTCTTTCTCTGCCGCACCCAACTACCCTCACCAGTACCACAGTCAACCATCTACACTACCACCAACACCATATCCAACCATCTACATCACCACATCCACACTCAACCATCCGCATAACCACATCCACATTCAACCGACATACCCAACATCCACACCACCACACTCACACTCAACCACCGTCATCACAGCCACACGCAGTTCATCATTACCACTTTTACAGCACCACACAACCATCACCATTACCATCACCGCACAACAATCTCCATTATCAACACCATACACAGTCGCATTTTTCACTGTCACTATATATATAATTTCACAATCTAACACAACAACTCCATCTTCCATCCCTATCAACACCACCACCACCATACGCAACTCACTACCATACCACAAATACCTTCCTCACTAACATCACACACACACACACACACACACACACACACACACACACACACACACACACACACACACACACACACACATCTAGCATCATCTACACTACCAGCATACTGAGTCACGTCACCATCAACACATAAAACCCCCTCCCTCACCAACACAACACAACATTCAATCACCACCATAACCCTCACCACAACCAACCACTGCCATCATCACATATGACTATCTAAACCTTCACCGTCGTGCACAATCTCGACCACAATCACCACACTTAATCACCACCACTATCATCACAACACTTCAATCTCCACTACCAAAACCAAGCACAACGACCTCTCTCACCACCACCACACTTAATCACCTCCACTATCATCACAACACTTCAATCTCCACTACCAAAACCAAGCACAACGACCTCTCTCACCACCACCACACTTAGCCACCTTCACCACACAGAGCCACCACCACAACCCACTTTCAACACACGCAACATCCCTCACCATCATCACACACAGCTACTATCATCACCATCCTCACCATACACGGCCAGTTTAGCACCATGTCACTCTTCAGTCTCCCACACTATCACAGCTGCACACAAACATCTGCACACAAACACCTCAGATACTTATTTCCACCAGAAAATGAAAATATCCACTGCCACCCCCACCATTTTCACTCTAGTTCATCACCAACAACACAGCACAAACACCTCAAGCATTCCACTCCATCACCAACACTTCATCTCCACCACCACCACCACCACCACCTCCACGCCATCCCACCACCAGCACCACATCACAAGCACCTTATTTATCTCCATCATCAACACTTCAAACCATCTCCACCACCAACACTTCAAACCATCACCACCACCACATTCACCCTGTCCAATCGCCAGCACCACAGCGCAAAGACCTCAAGCCTTCATCCCCAGCACCACACCACAAACCATCTCCATCACCAACACCACACTCACCCTAGTCCACCACCAGAATAACAGCACAAACACCTCAAAATTCATCTTCATCACCACCATTCTCACATTTTTCACGACTACCAGCACCACAGCCCATCTCATCTCTACCACACTCAGCCACTACCAACACACTCAACACTCCTCACCACCACATACACAACATCCCTCACCACCAACAAACTCACCCTATCCTACCGCCAGCATCACAGCACAAGCACTTTATTTCCACCACTCCCACCACACTCACCCTATCCCACCACCAGCCAGCAGCTCCACAACACACACAGCCCACCATTTATAACAGCATGAAGGGGTCTTTGAGTGCCTGTATATATATTGTATATTCCCCGACCTCCAATTCTGCTGATGGACCAAAAATACTGCAACGGTGTCTCTTGTTTCATATCCCCCATTTTGTGAACACGGGAGGTTCATTTTCAGGTGTATTTCTGCGTGTTCATTTTGCACTTTTGCTTTCCTGCTTTTAAAGAGGGCAAGCACAATTACCACCAGTGTTTGACTGCCCGTGCCTGCAGTATGTCTGGCGGTAATATGCTTTCCCCACTTCCCACGCTCTCATGCTTAGCCCCTTAGCATTTTTTTTCTTTCCAGCCAGATCTTTTTCTTCCTTTCTCTTTTCTTTTAGTAAATAGTGAGAGTGTATCTCTATTTACTTCTTTAAAATAAATGGAGATAATTCCTAAGCCCCTTATTATATGAAAGGTATCTCTTAAGCAAATTAATTAGTCATATGGAGGTGAGAAAATACAAATATGTCTTTCCACAGGCTGGGTGACTGGAAGTGCTCTGGTTTCTAATTTCTCCATTAACAGAAGTCTTTCCTCAACTGAAAAATAATGCCTCTCCGTAGTAAACGAACTAATAAAAGATAAGTCTATGCAAGATGATTATGTATTCACTTAGAGGAGCTTTCTATTACTCTGTTCCTGCAATTGTGATGTGATTTTATTTGGCCTATGAGAGAGATTTTTGACTAGAGGGATTGCGTAAAGCCTTCACTAACCCCTTCACTATTATCTCAGAACCTAGGGTGAAACTAGTCCAGTACCAGTTAGAATGAAGATATAAACTACGTCCTTGGTTGATAAGACATAATGTAGATTGACTCTACACCCTTCCCAAAAAGTTCTCTCTCATAAGATGAATAAAATCTCCCATCTAGGAAAATAGAAAAGAATGTGAAACCAATATAAAGAACGATTTTAGAATTTTTACCACCAGCGAACTCTTCTAGAAAGTGAAATTGCCTGGTAAAAGGAAAAACATAGGAAAACAGGGTCATTGTATTGTTCTTGCTTCAGCTTATTTCTCTCTCTCTCTCTCTCTCTCTCATTTCCTTCCCCTTTCCTTCTGCCTCTCGAGCATTGGATTTTCTTCTCTCCCCCCTTCCTTTATTCCCTTTACCTTTCTCGTTTCCTAACCCTTTAACTCTCTCATGGGTGAAACAACTCTATATTCCTTTCACTCCAACTTGGCCTAAATGTGCCATCTCTCCATCTTGAATGCTGTGCCGTGACAATAGATTAGCACTAGAATATGGTGCAACTCATGAAGAGGTGCTAGGAGAGGATGTACAGCAGTAGCACTGCCCTTTTCTGCCGCTGTGTTACGTGAAATGGTAGAGAAAAGGACGAAAATTTGCACCGTGTTAAGCTAAAAGAACCACAGTATTCTGCTCCTCCTAATGCCAGACGATTTCTTTAAACATCGAATTAATCATAACCATCTCATAATGCGGTATTCTGGTACGGTTAGGAAGGTTACTATATCCTATTTGATTGACCTGTGCAGCTGAGATGTATGGGGCGGGTAGGGTGTGTTTATTTTACGGCTGCTGATTGGCCGCCGATTATGAAAATCTACAGCTCTTCATATATATATATATATATATATATATATATATATATATATATATATATATATATATATATATATATATTGCCTGCAATATAAGCAGCCAGTTTAAATATGGAATAAATTCCTAAGTTAAAGAGGTCAAAGTTAGCTTTAAAAGGTTACTGTTATCAAAGAAAATTGATATTGATTATAAAGTTTCATAAAACGATAAGTGACGTTTGAAGTAATTTATCTACTCGATGGTGCACACCCACGTCCGCATGTTGCACCGCATCCACCCATGGTGTACACCCACGTCTGCATGTTGGACCATAATATCCACCCACGGTGTACACCTACGTCCACATGTTGCACTGCAGTACATGCCTGCATAATACAATGACATCATCGGTGGCCAATCAGCAGCCGCGAAGCAAACACATCCCATAAATCTAATGAGCACAGGTCAATCAAATAGACTATAACACTCTTCCTTACTGATTTATCTCTGATTCTGCTCCGTTACTATAATCTTGTGTTATGTGATCTGTGTCGATACTGAAAAGATATAACAAACAAACCAAGGGATACTGATAAGTAGTTTGTAAAATAAATCGGTAGGGAAAAGGTGTCAGAGCGCCTTACCAGACGAGAATACGGCCATGGTCGATGTATACCAGAATACTTAACGGACGATTTTATTCAGCTGTGAGTAAGCAATAGAATCTTCAGTTTTAATGCAGTCACTATAAACCTCCTTAATGATCAGAACAGTTCTAGTATTGTATTCCAGCCAACCCAGACGATTTTATTCAGACGAGTAATAAGAGCCTGCGATTGTTAATTTCTTCAGCTCTAGGATGTCCTCTCTGTTTTAAATTTGCCTCACTGGACTGTTTCCTGCAACTGAGGAAAGACGTTTGCTGATGAAGAGATTAGTTAAAATTATATCTCACTTCAGTTCGAAAAAGCTACCCTAAGCTGGTTTAAAACATCAAGCAGTAAAGAGATTTACTATGAATACCAAACATTTAATATAATACTGATGTAATTAAAGGCTGAAGATGATGTTGGAGATATGATTCAGTATTATATGGAACACAACTTTTGATGATGATAATAATAATAATAATAATAATATTAATAATAATCAACTAGAGAAACATTGTAGTCGTGTGTTTCTCCAAAGCGCCATTCTTTCAGAGGGATTCACTAACACTTGAAACACGTGTACATTTATACAGTCACATGAATTATGCCATTATTCACATGCACATAAAACTTTATCTGTAGAGGCGACAACAAACTGTAGTAATTTCATTTTCATCTGAGAGAACTAAGGTTTTACAAATAAAGTTTTCCGGATCCAGAATCTGTAATACGATCCGGATCGGTCCCAAAAGCTGAACCATTGTTCCCTGAGACATGTGCTATCTACCCACGAAATTTGTTCCAAATCTCCTTTTTAGTTTATGAGCAATCCTACTAACAAGCAAACAAATATGGGCGTAAATAATTATACTCTCAATGTCAGAGAGAAATATATGCTAGAGACGGAAGAGACCAAGGCATTTCCGCTTCTGGCTATCGAGTTGCTTTATCCAAAGTGCTTTTCATTCGTTTAATTGTCAGCTATTATTCAGAGATCATTTCTCTCTTCTAGCCTTTTCTCACATTTGTAGTCTACTTTTTTCTTCTCACCTGGATAAAAGTTTCCATCCATCCCTCTTGAATGTTAAGTTGTAACGAAAGACTAGCTAAAATATGGTGCTAATCACGAAGAGCTGTTGTGGAAATAATATAGAGCGATAGTATTTTCCTATTCTGCCCTTGAACTCTGGGAAATTTGCTGCCAACGGACGAAAATGTTTGCCAAGTTAAGGTGGACGAATCATAGCCTACTTCAGAAAAGGATTTCATTAAGGCCAATAGGCTGTCTAGTGTTTGTATTGCCTGCGTACCCTGCTCATATGTACTCTAATCTTGTACTTCTTTTCCTCATCTCTTTCCCTTCCCATTCTCATTTCCTCCCTTGACTCTTCCCGTCCCCTCTCTCTCCATCTTCTCCGGGTCTCTCTCCCTTCTCTCCTTCCACCTTCTCCCCTTTTCTCTCCCTCTTTTCCCCTCTCTCCTCCACTCCTCGCTTCGGGAACATTAGCAGAACATTCGAAGCCCATTTTGGCAAGTGGTGGACCTTCTCCGTCGGCGAAAAAAGACCTGATGGGGCTAGGGGAGAGAGAGAGAGAAGGAGGCGGAGTGTGGGCTAGTGTGAGAGAGAGAAAGAGAGATAGTGAGACAGTTGGCGAGAGAGTGAGAGAGGGAAGGAGACTAGGCTGAAATTGAGTGGGGGCGAGTGAGAGAAGAGTGGGTGAGACAGTGAGAGAGGGAAAGAGTGGACGAGAAAGTGAGAGACGGAAAGAGACAGAGAGTGAGAAAGGGAAAGAGGGTAAGGTGGGAGAGGGAAAGTGAGTGGAGGAGAGTGAGAGAAAGAGAGAGTGGGCGAGAGTCACGGAGGGAAAGAGAGTGAGAGAGAGACTGAGAGTGGACGAGAGAGTGAGAGAAGAAGAGTGAGCGACAGAATGAGAGGGAACGAGAGTGGGCGAGATAGTGAGAGAGTGAAACAGAGTGGGCGAAAGAGTGAATGAGAGAGAGTGGGAGAAAGACTGAGAGAAAGTGAGAGGGAAAGAGAGACAGAGTGAGAGAGAGAGAAAGACTGTAGGTGAAACAGTGAGTGAAAGAGAGTAGGAGAGAGACTGAAAGAGAGAGAGTGGGAAAGAGACAGAGAGGGAGAGTAGGCGAGAGAGTGAGAAAGGGAAAGAGAGTGGACGAGTGTGAAAGGGGGAAAGAGACTGAGTGAAAGAGTGGGAGGGAAATAGAGTGAGCGAGAGTGAGAGAATGAAAGAGAGTGGGACAGAGAGTGAGAGAGGGAAGGAGAGTAGGCGAGAGAGTGAGAGAAGGAAAGAGGGTGCAAGAGAAGTGAGAGAGGGAAAGAGAGTGGACAAGAAAATGAGAAAGTGAGAGAGAGTAAGAGAGTGGGGGAGAAAGTGAGAGAGTGTGAGAGGGTAAGAGAGTGGGCGAGAAAGAGAAACAATGAGAAGGGGAACGAGAATGGGCGAGAAAGTAAGAGAGGGTAAGAGAGTGGGAGAGAAAGTGAAAGAATGAGAGGGGGAACGAGAGTGGGAGAGAAAGTGAGAGAATGAGAGGGGAAACGAGAGGGGGAGAGAAAGTGAGAGAGGGTAAGAGAGTGGGAGAGAAAGTGAGTGTGAGAGGGAATGAGAGTGGGCGAGAGAGTTAGTGTGAAAGAGTGTGGGAGAGTGGGAGAGTGTGTTGGTGGAAAGAAGTTAGGTAAGTATGAGTAGAGAGAGAGAGAGAGAGAGAGAGAATGAAGGATAAAGAGTGGAGGAGAGAGAGAGAGAGAGAGAGAGAGAGAGAGAGAGAGAGATAAAGTGTGGACGAGAGACAGAGAGAGTGAGAGAGGGAGATAAAGTGTGGACGGGAGACAGAGAGAGAGAGAGGGTAAGGAGACAGGAGGAAGAGGGTGGGCAAAAGTGAGAGAAATGGAATAAGTCGACAGGAAAATTAAGAGACAAGTGAATGAAGGGATTTGGAACGAGTGACTGGAAAGGAATTAGGAACTGAGAGAGAGAGAGAGAGAGAGAGAGAGAGAGAGAGAGAGAGTAAACTGAGCGCAGTGGTTTAGATCGAAAATGACTGAGAAGGAAGGAGTGAGTCAGTGGGTGGTGAAGAATGAGAGAGAGAGAGAGAGAGAGAGAGAGAGAGGGGGGGGGAAGCAAGAGGAGAGGAAATTGGGTGAAGAGACGGGAAGTAAGAGTGAAGGAGTGTCCGAGAATGACCGAATGATTTAATAATTTATGAGGGAAGGTTGTAAAAATGTATATAGCTACTGGGAGGAGAGAGAGAGAGAGAGAGAGAGAGGAGGGGGAGGGAGAAAGGGAGTGACTGAAAATGCGGGAAGCTGAGAAAAGGAGAAATTAGAAATAGGAAAGACTGAGAAAGAGAGAGATTGAGAAAGGGAGACATTGAAAAAAGAGAGACTGAGGAAGGGAGAGAAGCCAGAGAGAGGGAGGAAAGAAAAGAGGGAGAAGGCCAGAGGAAGGGAAAGAAATGAAAGAGGAGGAAAGTGAGTGAAAAGATTACAAACGAGAGAGTGAGGAAGAGTTGGGAAATGATTGAGTGCTTCAGGAAGGGGCAGAAGTGAAAATATTTTAAGTGATTGGTGGCGAGAGAAGGAGAGGGATGGAGGGGGGAAGGAGAAGGGAGGGGGGGGAAGAGGGAAGGAGGAGAGAGAGAGAGAGTCGTGCGGGGTTTGAGAGAAGAAGTAAGAAGAGAGGAAGAGAGAGGGAGAGAGGGTTGCAGAGGTAGGAATGGATGGAATGAGAGGTAGATAGATATGTAGGTAGAAAAATAGACTGAGAGAGGGAGGGAATGGATGGAATGATAGATAGATAGATAGACCTAATGAGAGAGAGAGAGAGAGAGAGAGAGAGAGAGAGAGAGAGAGAGAGAGAGAGAGAGAGAGAGAGAAGGAGGGAATGAAGAAGTGTGAGGGAAGGAAAGTGAATGAAGAGATTGAGAGTGAGGGAGAGTGGGGAAATGACTGAGCGATTTAGTGTGGGAAGGAAGTAAAAATGGATGAAGTCATAGGAGGCGACAGACGGAGAGCGACGAGGAGAGGGAGGGAAGGAGATCGGAGGAATGGAGAGAAGGAGGGAAGCTGGGAGGGAAAAGTGGGTGGGAGTGGGAGAGATAGAGGGAAAAGGTGGGTGTCAGTGCGAGGGAGGTAGAGAGAGAGTGGGAGGAACGAGGAGAGGGAGGGAAGGAGATCGGAGGGATGGAGAGAAGGAGGGAAGTTGAAAGGAAAAGTGGGTGGGAGTGAGAGAGATGAAGAGATAGAGGAGAAAAGTGGGTGTCAGTGGGAGGGAGACTGTGTGGGAGGAACGAAGAAAGGGAAAGAAGGAGATCTTGAAGGTTGGGGACAGGGAGGGGAGCTGAATGGAAAAAATGAGAGGGAGTGGGAGGAAGGTAGAGTAATAATAATAATAAATAAATAAATAATAATAAATATAATAATAATAATGATAATAATAATAATTTATGATAAGTTTATTTCCACTAAAATATGGTTATTCTGTTTACATATTATACAGTAGTAATACATTGTTCATTTCCCTGCATATGCATACATATGTGCCAAAGTATACATATACTGCATACTAATACATATATGCATACATACAGGTATAATAAACATAAAACAGTATATTTTATGAATACATACACATATACATACCGGTATATATACATACACATAAATACAGATATAGTTATTTATTGTCTACTAGGTGTTTCGTTGGCATATATCTGAAGGACGGTAGACTACTGGCCCCTCAAATGGGTGCTGGCAGTTGGTTCCACAATTATGGACCGATTACAGAGAGCCGTCTCGCTCCTGTGCCAGTGTTTGTCTTGGGGATATAGAGATTACTTTCCTGTCTAGTAATGCTGTCGGTCTTCCTATGTACAGATGGCAGAGATAGGATGTCGTTAGGGTATTGGTTGGTTACTTGTTTAAATATAGTAACACCTTGATTTAGGGTGATTTATTCCTTTATGTTTAACCATTTTAATTAATTGAAAATAGGAGTTACGTGGACAAACGTCCTGGCTCTTCCATCTCCGAACTTTATGGTGAAGTTCTGTAGCTTTTGTAACCTAGCTATGAGGTTATATTGCGGTAATTTAGGATACTTAGTACTAGAGACTGTACAATTACTAGGCAAGTTGCACCATAAAAGTAGTGTTTTATTCTATTTATAAACATCAAGGTTCCCATGCCTTTTTTTGTTACGTCATTTATATGTTTATCGTACTGTAGGTCATATAGCGGTCAATGTAGACTCCTAGACTTTTTGCGTGTACTGAGGGTTGAATTGTGCTGTCGTGAGAGCGGAAAGCGGTGGAGTTTGGTATTTTAGAGATGAGTTGACGTGTTCCTATGAAACTACATTGAGTTTTGAGATCAACGTAAGACCATTTTTTAGGAAGGGAGAGAGAGAGAGAGAGAGAGAGAGAGAGAGTAGGGAGAGATGGAAGCAGTCAAGTAGGGAGGGAGGTAGGTAGGGAGACAGGGAGAGAAGAGAAGAAGAGCGCGAGAAAAGAGGAAGGGACAGAGATGCGGAAGGGAGAGAGGGATACAGGGAGAAAGACAGGTAGATGGGGAGGGAAGGAGGGCAAAAGGAAATGATACTCGTAGAGGGAGAGCAGGGACACACACACACACACACACACACACACACACACACACACACACACACACACACAAAGAGGAGGAGGGGAGAAATGCACGAGAGAGTAACTGAAAGAGTGAAAAAGTGAAACTGATGGGGAATTTTATAACTCTATGAACTTAGACCAATAACACTTCTATCTTGGTTATTTAGGCTAGTATTCTCGTCAGTGAAGGAAGATCCCTAACACCTTTTCCTAAGCGATCTCTTTTGCTTGTATATATTGTTACGGAACAGAGAAAGATAATGTACACATTAAGTGAGAATACTAAGAGTCACTACTGTCCCGTAAATTTCCAGGTTCAAAACAAAAGAATTAGGTAAAATTACAAGTTAAAGTTTAATGCTCAAACTAACAACAAAACATTCAGGACTCATAAGGATAATGTAATGGCAAAAAACAGGTTAAATATATGGTTAACTGCAATAGCCTCTATTAACACGAAATTAGCATGAGTAAATTTATCTAAGTCAGCCCTGTTAAAATGAGATACCAGATAATACTCAGTGAATGCCAGATATATTATTACAGATATAAAATATTATTAATGATGGCTGACAATAAGAACCTTTACATAAATTACAAAAACCCTCCTAGGCACAAGAATCAACATCTTACGCTACACAGTACAAGAAAAAATGCAATAACAGTTATACTCAAATTACACAGCTGCTAGATGGTCGGAGACCTCCTGAGCACTCACAATAATAACAACTGTACAGGGGAGGACAGAGATGTGAACAAAATGAGGAGTAGATCTAAGTTGCAATAATGCAGAGACTGAGCTCATTATATAGGGGCCAGCAGAGCTTGATACAACTTGTAAGAAGGACGCGCAAATGAAGCCATAGGGGACAAAGAGCTGACAATCCTACTCTGAACAACAGAAAGGACGACTTACTCTACTATAACGGTCGAAGGGGGGACCGAGGCAGAACACGCTCGTGATCAAACATGCAGCATACTGTGCGTTAAAATTACACAAAGGATGATGAAATCATAGGCTATGTAACACCTCCCCACAAAGAAAAAGAAATTTACGAAGGAAATTTCTTATTACTCTAAAACAATCTGTCTAAAGTCTAGATAAGCAATCTGCAATAACATTTTCTTTCCCCTTGACGTGTTGTATGTCTAATGAATACTCCTGAAGAAGTAGACTCCATCTTGTCAATCTCTGATTTTTATCTTTAAACTTACTAAGGAATTTCAGTGGGTTATGATCGGTATAAATGACTATGGGGTCAAAACCAGAACATAAATAAAATGAAAAATGCTGTAAACCCAAAATCAAGGCCAAAAGCTCTTTCTCAATAGCTGAGTAGTTCTTTTGAGGTGGAGTGAACTTCTTACTGTAATAAGATACAGGGTGTTCAATACCCTGATCATCCTCTTGCAGCAAAACAGCCCCAGCTCCTGTATCACTTGCATCAACAGCCATCTTAAAAGGCTTAGCAAAGTTTGGAGTAGCGTGCACTGGCTGACTTAATAGGATAGCTTTAAGTTTGTCGAAAGAGGATTCACAGTTATCGGTCCAGACAAATTTAACTCCCTTTTTCAGTAGGTCTGTAAGTGGTGATACAAGAATTGAAAAGTTAAGAACAAATCTCCTGTAATAACCTACCATTCCCAAAAATCTCTGTAGCTCTTTCCTATTTTAGGTCTGGGAAGATCACTTATAACCTGAACCTTAGCTCCTGGTGGTGCAACATGTCCATCACCAATTACGTACCCAAGGTACTGAACTTTAGCTTGACCAAACTTACACTTTGACAAATTAGCTACAAGATTATCACGAACCAAACGCTCAAGAAATTTACTGACATGGCATAGGTGATCTTTCCAGTTGTCACTGAAGATTAATACATCATCAATATAAACACACCCTGCCAAACCCTCTGTTACAACATTCATGAGCTTCTGAAATGTGGCTGGTACATTATTCATACCATATGGCATTACAGAACATGCAAAAGTCTTTCCTAGTGTTACAAAACATGAGATTTCCCTAGCACGTTCAGTCATAGGTACTTGCCAGTATCCCTTTAACAAATCAAACTCACTTATGTACTTAGCCTTTCCGATCTTGTCTATGCAATCTTCCACGCGAGGGAGAGGGTAAGTGTCTGCTTTGGTTATCTGATTAACACGTCTGTAGTCGATGCAAAGCCGCTGTGACCCACCTGGCTTAGGGACTAGAGTGACAGGAGAACTCCGCTCGCTCTGACAAGGCTCAATCATCTTGTGGTCCAACAGGTAGCCAAGCTCCTTCTGGATTAGAGGAACTTTCACTGGGTTCACACGGTAAGGAGGCAATTTAATTGGCTTTGCGTCTCCAACATCGACATCATGCATCAACACAGAGGTTCTTCCTGGAGTAGCACGGAACACTTGCGGGTACTCCTGCAGTAATGCCGAAAACTCCTGCCTTTCCTCGGGAGGTAGATGAGAAAGCTTAGTCTGGAGATCATTCATGATATCAGGATTCTTCCCCAAACTATCACTCAGGCTCATACTGCATGGGAGAGCTTCACTTGCAGACTCGGGTGGAATAGCTACAGTGCAGACTGGATTATTTTCGTCCCTCCTGTGATTTAACTTTACCATGTTGATGTGACATAGTTGCTTGTTCTTTCTACGATCTGGTGTGGCGATGACATAGTTGACATCACTGAGTTTCTTCTCCACGAAATAAAGACCACTAAACTTGGCTTGAAGAGGTTGCCCATGCACCGGTAGCAGAATCAAAACCTGATCTCCTGGCTGAAAGTGGCGTAACCTGGACTTCTTATCATACCAAGTCTTCATCTTCTCCTGAGCAGCTCCTAAATTCTCTCTCGCCAGCTGCAAAGCAGTGGACAGCCGTTCTTTGAACTTCATCACATACTCCAGCAGGTTGACGTCATCTTCCTTCGACAGCCAGCATTCCTTGAGTAACTTAAGGGGTCCTCTTACTTCATGTCCAAACAGTAGTTCAAAAGGTGAGAAGCCCAGTGATTCATTTGGAGATTCTCTTGCAGCAAACACAACAAATGGAAGACCTTTATCCCAGTCTTTCTGATGTTCCAAACAGTATTTCTTGAGCATCGATTTGAGTGTTTGATGATATCTCTCCAACGCTCCTTGGGTCTGGGGATGGTAAGCTGAAGACGTGATCTGGGTGATGCCCAACTCTTTCAGAGACTGCTTGAAAACATTTGACATGAAATTACTTCCCCGGTCTGACTGTACCTCCTTGGGCAGACCAAACTTTGTGAAGAAGCCTAGCATTTCCTTAACCACGTTCTTTGCTGAGATATTTCTAAGTGGAATGGCTTCAGGATAACGAGTAGCCATATCAATCAGGGTCAACACATAAGAAAATCCTGAAGAAGTCTTAGGAAGAGGGCCCACAATATCCACCAACACACGGGTGAATGGCGCCTCAAAAGGAGGAATGGGAACTAGAGGTGCAACCTTTTCGGTCTGATTACACTTCCCCACAACTTGACAGGTGTGACAAGACTTACAATACCAGGAAACGTCCCTGAAGATACCTGGCCAGTAGAAGTGTTTCAAAATGCGTGCCACAGTCTTCCTCACTCCAAGGTGTCCTGCCAAACTGGAATCATGAGCCACTCTAATGATATCCTGCCTAGAAACACGAGGGATGACAACTTGATGTACAACCTCCCATTCACAGTCGGCTGATGCTGTTGGGGGTCTCCACTTCCTCATAAGTACTCCTGACTTTATATAATAACAAGTAGAAGCACCAGCTGACTCTTCCTCACTGCAAGCAGAGTTAGCTAGACCTTTCAACTCAGGGTCAGCAACCTGCAACTCAACCAACTCTTGACGAGACAAATTATCAACACTACGGGGTACTGCCTCATCTGGTGAGTGGTCCAAATTAGCAAGAAAAGTGTCAGATAGGATAACATCATCATCATCATTATCCTCTAAATCACCAGTAACTTTAGACTTAGCCCTAGTGACAGCACATGCAGGAAACACATCAGGGACATCACAATCCTGGGACGCAGCCACTGGCTCACTAGACAACTGAGGAGCTGGACACACTTGACTTCCACCAATATCATTTCCAAGTAAGAAAGTTACACCTGACATTGGGAGTGTCTCAACCAACCCAACCATAACAGAACCATTAACAAAACCAGACTCTAAATTCACTCTGCACAGAGGGACAGAGAAGTAATTATTCCCTACACCTTGTAAGATTACAGTTTCATCAGAGGAATTAACATTAGAGCCTAGAACACTGGTCAGCATAAGGGAATGGCAAGCACCTGTATCACGATATATTTGAACTGATTTCCTGTCATTACTGTCCAGAGGACTGACAAAACCATCAGACAGGAAATTAGCACATGAACTCTTGAGAGTGTCACCCATGTTACTGCTCAAAAGAGGAGCTCCATCATGAGAATTTAAGTTACCCCTCAAAGCAGGTTCAGTTAACTCAATTAAAGAATTCTGGGAACTCTCAAGGGTGGACACTAGACCAATTGTCTGAATATTTAAAGACTCCTTTTTGTTCACATCACGCTGTCTCCTGAAACATTTCTCCGTAGTATGACCAAGCTTACTACAATAAGTACATTTATTTTTCTGAAATCTAGAGGTGAAGCTGGTATTTACTTCTTGAGAAACATCATCTTTATTCTCTTTCCTGTTACCTGTACTCTGAGTAGAGGCAACGTACTTACTTTCAGCTTTCCTTTTTTCTTTAGAATATCTCTTGTGAGTGAGAACATATTCATCGGCTAAAACTGAAGCATCAGAAAAATTATCTATTCTTCTCTCATCAAGATATAGGCTTACATCTTTATTAACACACCTCTTGAAGTCCTCCAGCAAAATCATCTGCTTAAATTTACCAAAATCAGAATCCACATTCTTAGAATTTAACCACTGCTCTAACAGATATTCTTTGATTTTTGCATACTCAACATGGGATTGCTTATCTTGCTTATAAGTTGTCCTAAATTTTACTCTATAGGCTTCAGGAACAAGTTCATAGGCCTTAAGAATCAAGCTCTTAACTACATCATAATTATCAGATTCATCCTGAGGCAAAGATGCATAAGTTACTTGAGCTTTACCGGTGAGAACAGTTTGAAGGAGTACTGGCCAATACTTTTTGGGCCAATTAAAACCTGTAGCTACCCTCTCAAACAACTGAAAACACTTTGTTAAATCAGATTCATTAAAAGGAGGGACAAGTTTAACATTTTTAGCCACATCAAAATCATCAGAGCTAGATGATCCAGTTCCATCTTGTTTCATGCGATACTCATGGTCTGCCTGAATCCTAGCTAGTTCAATTTGTGCCTGAGCCTGTGCCTGTGCCTCCTGAATCCGAGCCTGAGATTCAGCCTCCTTAGCATTTGCTTGAAATTCAGCCTCCTTAACACGAGCCTCCTGCAGGGCTAGCTGTAACTTAGCTATTTCAATCTACGTTTGCTCATTTGGAGGAGTTACATTAAACAAGCTCTTATTAATCATGCCAACAATTTGATCTTTAGAATGATGAGAGTGAACTGCAATTCCCAATTGTTGAGCAACAAGCTTAAGTTCATTCTTTGTTCTGTTTTCTACATCACACACTGTTTGCACATTTGACAAAAAATCTTTGGCTTCATCAAGTGTAGTAATAGTAGACATCATGAATAAATCACAGTCACAAAATATCAAGCAATATCCTTATGATAATATCCTGAATATCCTGGCGAGGTTGCCAAATTTATGTTACGGAACAGAGAAAGATAATGTACACATTAAGTGAGAATACTAAGAGTCACTACTGTCCCGTAAAGTTCCAGGTTCAAAACAAAAGAATTAGGTAAAATTACAAGTTAAAGTTTAATGCTCAAACTAACAACAAAAGATTCAGGACTCATAAGGATAATGTACTGGCAAAAAACAGGTTAAATATATGGTTAACTGCAATAGCCTCTATTAACACGAAATTAGCATGAGTAAATTTATCTAAGTCAGCCCTGTTAAAATGAGATACCAGATAATACTCAGTGAATGCCAGATATATTATTACAGATACAAAATATTATTAATGATGGCTGACAATAAGAACCTTTACATAAATTACAAAAACCCTACTAGGCACAAGAATCAACACCTTACGCTACACAGTACAAGAAAAAATGCAATAACAGTTATACTCAAATTACACAGCTGCTAGATGGTTGGAGACTTCCTGAGCACTCACAATAAAAACAACTGTACAGGGGAGGACAGAGATGTGAACAAAATGAGGAGTAGATCTAAGTTGCAATAATCCAGAGACTGAGCTCATTATATAGGGGCCAGCAGAGCTTTATACAACTTGTAAGAAGGACGCGCAAATGAAGCCATAGGGGACAAAGAGCTGACAATCCTACTCTGAACAACAGAAAGGACGACTTACTCTACTATAACGGTAAAAGGGGGGAATGAGGCAGAACACGCTCGTGATCAAACATGCAGCATACTGTGCGTTAAAATTACACAAAGGATGATGAAATCATAGGCTGTGTAACAATATAAATGCTATATGAATGCTCGTAACATCGCCATACTCTGCGTAAAGAACGGACAGAGGATAATAATCAACCAAAACCAAATTGCTGAGGAAGAGAGGTTAGGGAGCTCCGTTTACTCTCGTCTGTACCTGAGCATTTCATTCTACCACCAGACGATTTTCTTCAGCTACAGTATAGTGAAAACCCCGAGTCTGACTAGGATGTGATAGTATACCTTAAACGAATATAGGTATTGAAGGCGCTTGCTCTCTTCAGTGGTGGTAGGTCGACTCCTTGATGTAGTGCTACCTGCTTCTTTCACCTTTATGTTTTTTTTTGTGTGTGTGTGTGTATGTGCATGCGCGCGCGCTCCCTCCTATCCTATTTCCCACATCCATCCTGTCCCTTTTTATTCCTTTTCTTTTCACATCAGGTGGTTCTACACTGAGTGACAAATCTGTTTATTTCCTATAACCAGGAATGGCAACCACATAACTAAATAACGGAATGATGTAGAGACTAGGCCTACTATGGCACCACAGTTAATCGACTGGAGAGACACAAAACTGGCGTCCCTCTGAGAACCAAACCTCCACGCTATTCACTGCACCTTGCTGTGGCGAGTTGCTGTCAACCATAAAGGAACATCGGTCCACTATTAGGGACTGTCTTGCAAGGATGGTTTCTTGCCTCTGGCTGATGAGTCTGCTCGGCCAGACAGACCGAGGTTACTCAACAAGAATTGTCTTCAGTTAGGTGATGTCTTTTCTTTATAATTTTCTTACTGCTGTTGGGCAATTACATTCAGCTTATGAAAGCTTGCTAGCACTGAACGGATTAAAGAAGGCAATTAATAACCCCTCCAGTTCCAAATGCCTTTCTTGACCTTCACAAAATTGTCTGTAATTGCAAGATTATAGCACAATATACATAATCATACTGAAGGGTTAAGGGAGGAGGTTATGATGTGAGACGAAGATGAGTAGGAGTGACTGGACGAGTGGGAAGGTATGACAAGCACAAGATCAGCCACAAACACTGTGATTCTCCCATTTAATTTGGAGGACGTTTTTACCCTTTCATATGTTCTTTCCGATAGTCCAGTTGCAAAAAAAAGACAACACTACGGCTCTACATCCTCTACGTAGACCTTTTTTGTGACTGGCACCACATTCCACTCTTGCTGCACTTCAGTGAGAGAATAATATTTCGGCTTTACATTTTTTCTAAAGTACTTCTTCGTGACTAGTACTATATTCTGATGTTAATTTCCTGTTACTATTCAACGATCAGGATAGAATGACGGCCATTTTCTGCAGGTATATTAACAGGCGGAGCCACCTGTTTGAGAAAACTGGGAGTATACAGTAATGAGGAATAATTAATGGCAGAGAGATATGAGTAATTAGGAATCCACTACCGAGTGTGTATGTGTTTGTACGTGCGCGAATACGCGTGCATATATATATATATATATATATATATATATATATATATATATATATATATATATATATATATATATATATATATATATAAATATATATATATATATATATATATATATATATATATATATATATATATATATATATATATATATATTATATATATATATATATATATATATATATATATATATATATATATATATATATATATATATATATATATTGTTACATAGCCTATGATTTCATCATCCTTTGTGTTATTCTAACGTACAGTATGCTGCATGTTTGATCACGAGCGTGTTCTACCTCACTCCCCCCTTCTACCCTTATAGTAAAGTAAGTCGTTCTTTCTGTTGTTCAGAGCAGGATTATCAACTCTTTGTCCCCATGGCTTCATTTGCGCGTCCTTCTTACAAGTTGTATCAAGCTCTGCCGGCCCCTATATAATGAGCTCAGTCTCTGCATTATTCCCACTTAGATCTACTCCTCATTTTGTTCACACCTCTGTCCTCCCCTGTACAGTTGTTATTATTTTGAGTGCTCGGGAAGTCTCCAGCCATCTAGCAGCTGTGTAATTTGAGTATAAGTGTTATTACATTTTTTCTTGTACTGTATAGCACAAGGTGTTAATTCTTGGGCCTAGTGAAGTTTTTGTGATTCATATGTTTTGGGTGTCAGCCATTAATAATAATATTTTGTATCTGTAATAATATATCTTGCATCCACTGAGCATTATCCGGTTTTCTCATTTTATCAGGGCTGACTTAGATAAATTTACACTTGCTAATTTCGTGTTAATAGAGGCTATTGCAGTTAACCATATATGTAACCTTTTTGCCATTACATTATCCTTATGAGTCCTGAATGTTTAGTTGTTAGTTTGAGCATTAAACTTTAACTTGTAATTTTACCTAACTCTTTTGTTTTGAACCTGGAACTTTGCGGGACAGCTTTCTCTGTTCCGTAACATAAATTTGGCGACCTCTTATCAGGATATTCAGGATATTATCATAAGGATATTGCTTGATATTTTGCGACTGTGATTTATTCATGATGTCTACTATTACTACACTTGATGAAGCCAAAGATTTTTTGTCAAATGTGCAAACAGTGTGTGCTGTAGAAAACAGAACAAAGAATGAACTTAAGCTTGTTGATCAACAATTGGGAATTGCAGTTCACTCTCATCATTCTAAAGATCAAATTGTAAGCATGATTATTAAAGCTTGTTTAATGTAACTCCCTCAAATGAGCAAACGCAGATTGAAATAGCTAAGTTACAGCTAGCTCTGCAGGAGGCTCGTGTTAAGGAAGCTGAGTTTCAGGCTCGTGCTTAGGAGGCTGAGTCTCAGGCTAAGGAGGCGGAGTCTCAGGCTCGTATTCAGGAGGCTGAATTTCATGCAAATGCTCGCATTCAGGAGGCACAGGCACAGGCTCAGGCACAAATTGAACTAGCTAGGATTCAGGCAGACCATGAGTATCGCATGAAACAAGGTGAAACTGGATCATCTAGCTCTGATGATTTTGATGTGGCTAAAAATTTTAAACTTGTCCCTCCTTTTAATGAATCTGATTTAAAAAAGTATTTTCAGTTGGTTGAGAGGGTAGCTACAGGTTTTAATTGGCCCAAAAAGTATTGGCCAGTACTCCTTCAAACTGTTCTCACCAGTAAAGCTCAAGTAACTTATGCATCTTTGCCTCAGGATCAATCTGATAATTATGATGTAGTTAAGAGCTTGATTCTTAAGGCCTATGAGCTTGTTCCTGAAGCCTATAGAGTAAAATTTAGGACAATTTATAAGCAAGATAAGCAATCCCATGTTGAGTATGCAAAAATCAAAGATCTGTTAGAGTAGTGGTTAAATTCTAAGAATGTGGATTCTGATTTTGACAAATTTAAGTAGATGATTTTGCTGGAGGACTTCAAAAGGTGTATTAATAAAGATGTAAGCATATATCTTGATGAGAAAAGAATAGATAATTTTTCTGATGCTGCAGTTTTAGCTGATGAATATGTTCTCACTCACAAGAGATATTCTAAAGAAAAAGGGAAAGCTGAGAGTAAGTACGTTGCCTCTACTCAAAGTACAGGTAACAGGAAAGAGAATAATGATGATGTTTCTCAAGAAGTAAATACCAGCTTCACCTCTAGATTTCAGAAAAGTAAATGTACTTATTGTAGTAAGCTTGGTCATACTACGAAGAAATGTTTCAGGAGACAGCGTGATGTGAACAAAAAGGACTCTTTAAATATTCAGTCAATTGGTCTAGTGTCCACCCTTGAGAGTTCCCAGAATTCCTTAAGCGAGTTAACTGAACCTGCTTTGAGGGGTAAATTAAATTCTCATGATGAAGCTCCTCTTTTGAGCAGTAACGTGGGTGACACTCTCAAGAGTTCATATGCTAATTTCCTGTCTGATTGTTTTGTCAGTCCTCTGGATAGTAATGACAGGAAATCAGTTCAAATATATCGTGATACAGGTGCTTGCCAATCCCTTATGCTGACCAGTGTTCCAGGCTCTAATGTTAATTCCTCTGATGAAACTGTAATCTTACAAGGTGTACTCTGTGCAGAGTGAATTTAGAGTCTGGTTTTGTTAATGGTTCTGTTATGGTTGGGTTGGTTGAGACACTCCCAATGTCAGGTGTAACTTTCTTACTTGGAAATGATATTGGTGGAAGTGAAGTGTGTCCAGCTCCTCAGTTGTCTAGTGTGCCTGTGGCTGCGACCCAGGATTGTGATGTCCCTGATGTGTTCTCTGCGTGTGCTGTCACTAGGGCTAAGTCTAAAGTTACTGGTGACTTAGAGGATAATGATGATGATGATGTTATCCTAGCTGACTCTTTTCTTGCTAATTTGGACCACTCACCAAATGAGGCAGTACCCCGTAGTGTTGATAATTTGTCTCGTCAAGAGTTGGTTGAGTTGCGGGTTGCTGACCCTGAGTTGAAAGGTCTAGCTAACTCTGCTTGCAGTGAGGAAGAGTCAGCTGGTGCTTCTACTTGTTATTATATAAAGTCAGGAGTACTTATGAGGAAGTGAAGACCCCCAACAGCATCAGCCGACTGTGAATGGGAGGTTGTACATCAAGTTGTCATCCCTCGTGTTTCTAGGCAGGATATCATTAGAGTGGCTCATGATTCCAGTTTGGCAGGACACCTTGGAGTGAGGAAGACTGTGGCACGCATTTTGAAACACTTCTACAGGCCAGGTATCTTCAGGGATGTTTCCTGGTATTGTAAGTTCTGTCACACCTGTCAAGTTGTGGGGAAGTGTAATCAGACCGAAAAGGTTGCACCTCTAGTTCCCATTCCTCCTTTTGAGGCGCCATTCACCCGTGTGTTGGTGGATATTGTGGGCCCTCTTCCTAAGAATTCTTCAGGATTTTCTTATGTGTTGACCCTGATTGATATGGCTACTCGTTATCCTGAAGCCATTCCACTTAGAAATATCTCAGCAAAGAACGTGGTTAAGGAAATGCTAGGGTTCTTCACAAAGTTTGGTCTGCCCAAGGAGGTACAGTCAGACCGGGGAAGTAATTTCATGTCGAATGTTTTCAAGCAGTCTCTGAAAGAGTTGGGCATCACCCAGATCACGTCTTCAGCTTACCATCCCCAGACCCAAGGAGCGTTGGAGAGATATCATCAAACACTCAAATCGATGCTCAAGAAATACTGTTTGGAACATCAGAAAGTCTATGATAAAGGTCTTCCATTCGTTGTATTTGCCGCAAGAGAATCTCCAAATGAATCACTGGACTTCTCACCTTTTGAACTACTGTTTGGCCATGAAGTAAGAGGACCCCTTAAGCTACTCAAGGAATGCTGGCTGTCGGAGGAAGATGACGTCAACCTGCTGGAGTATGTGATGAAGTTCAAAGAATGGCTGTCCACTGCTTTACAGCTGGCGAGAGAGAATTTAGGAGCTGCTCAGGAGAAGATGAAAACTTGGTATGATAAGAAGTCCAGGTTATGCCATTTTCAGCCAGGAGATCAGGTTTTGATTCTGCTACCGGTGCATGGGCAACCTCTTCAAGCCAAGTTTAGTGGTCCTTATTTCATGGAGAAGAAACTCAGTGATGTCAACTATGTCATCGCCACACCAGATCGTAGAAAGAACAAGCAACTTTGTCACATCAACATGCTAAAGTTATATCACAGGCAGGACGAAAATAACCAAGTCTGCACTGTAGCTGTTCAACCCGAGTCTGCAAGTGAAGTTCTCCCATGCAGCATGAGCCTGAGTGATAGTTTGGGGAAGAATCCTGATATCATGAATGATCTCCAGACTAAGCTTTCTCATCTACCTCCCGAGGAAAGGCAGGAGTTTTCGGCATTACTGCAGGAGTACCCGCAAGTGTTCCGTGCTACTCCACGGATGTGGAGATGTTGGAGACGCAAAGCCAATTAAATTGCCTCCTTACCGTGTGAACCCAGTGAAAGTTCCTCTCATCCAGAAGAAGCCTGGCTTCCTGTTGGACCACAAGATGATTGAGCCTTGTCAGAGACAGTGGAGTTCTCCTGTCACTCTAGTCCCTAAGCCAGGTGGGTCACAGCGGCTTTGCATTGGCTACAGACGTGTTAATCAGATAACCAAAACAGACACCCTCTCCCTCGCGTGGAAGATTGCATAGACAAGATCGGAAAGGCTAGGTACTTAAGTAAGTTTGATTTGTTAAAGGGATACTGGCAAGTACCTATGACTGAACGTGCTAGGGAGATCTCATGTTTTGTAACACTAGGAAAGACTTTTGCATGTTCTGTAATGCCATATGGTATGAAGAATGCACCAGCCACATTTCAGAAGCTCATGAATGTTGTAACAGAGGGTTTGGCAGGGTGTGTTGTTTATATTGATGATGTATTAATCTTCAGTGACAACTGGAAAGATCACCTATGCCATGTCAGTAAATTTCTTGAGCGTTTGGTTCAGGCTAATCTTGTAGCTAATTTATCAAAGTGTGAGTTTGGTCAAGCTAAAGTTCAGTACCTTGGGTACGTAATTGGTGATGGACATGTTGCACCACCAGGAGCTAAGGTTCAGGTTATAAGTGATCTTCCCAGACCTAAAAGTAGGAAAGAGCTACAAAGATTTTTGGGAATGGTAGGTTATTACAGGAGATTTGTTCTTAACTTTTCAATTCTTGTATCACCACTTACAGACCTACTGAAAAAGGGAGTTAAATTTGTCTGGACCGATAACTGTGAATCCTCTTTCAGCAAACTTAAAGCTATTCTATTAAGTCAGCCAGTGCTCGCTACTCCAAATTTTGCTAAGCCTTTTAAGATGGCTGTTGACGCAAGTGATACAGGAGCTGGGGCTGTTTTGCTGCAAGAGGATGATCAGGGTATTGAACATCCTGAATCTTATTACAGTAAGATGTTCACTCCACCTCAAAAGAACTACTCAACTATTGAGAAAGAGCTTTTGGCCTTGATTTTGGGTTTACAGCATTTTTCATTTTATTTGTGTTCTGGTTTTGACCCCATAGTCATTTATACCGATCATAACCCACTGAAATGCCTAAGTAAGTTTAAAGATAAAAATCAGAGATTGACAAGATGGAGTCTACTTCTTCAGGAGTATTCATTAGACATACTGTACAACATGTCAAGGGGAAAGAAAATGTTATTGCAGATTGCTTATCTAGACATTAGACAGATTGTTTTAGAGTAATAAGAAATTTCCTTTGTAAATTTCTTTTTCTTTGTGGGGAGGTGTTACATAGCCTATGATTTCATCATCCTTTGTGTAATTCTAACGTACAGTATGCTGCATGTTTGATCACGAGCGTGTCCTACCTCACTCCCCCCTTCTACCCTTATAGTAAAGTAAGTCGTTCTTTCTGTTGTTCAGAGCAGGATTGTCAACTCTTTGTCCCCATGGCTTCATTTGCGCGTCCTTCTTACAAGTTGTATCAAGCTCTGCCGGCCCCTATGTAATGAGCTCAGTCTCTGCATTATTGCCACTTAGATCTACTCCTCATTTTGTTCACACCTCTGTCCTCCCCTGTACAGTTGTTATTATTTTGAGTGCTCGGGAAGTCTCCAGCCATCTAGCAGCTGTGTAATTTGAGTATAAGTGTTATTACATTTTTTCTTGTACTGTATAGCACAAGGTGTTAATTCTTGGGCCTAGTGAAGTTTTTGTGATTCATATGTTTTGGGTGTCAGCCATTAATAATAATATTTTGTATCTGTAATAATATATCTTGCATCCACTGAGCATTATCCGGTTTTCTCATTTTATCAGGGCTGACTTAGATAAATTTACACTTGCTAATTTCGTGTTAATAGAGGCTATTGCAGTTAAGCATATATGTAACTTTTTTGCCATTACATTATCCTTATGAGTCCTGAATGTTTAGTTGTTAGTTTGAGGATTAAACTTTAACTTGTAATTTTACCTAACTCTTTTGTTTTGAACCTGGAACTTTGCGGGACAGTTTTCTGTGTTCCGTAACATAAATTTGGCGACCTCTTATCAGGATATTCAGGATATTATCATAAGGATATTGCTTGATATTTTGCGACTGTGATTTATTCATGATGTCTACTATTACTACACTTGATGAAGCCAAAGGCTTTTTGTCAAATGTGCAAATAGTGTGTGATGTAGAAAACAGAACAAAGAATGAACTTAAGCTTGTTGCTCAACAATTGGGAATTGCAGTTCACTCTCATCATTCTAAAGATCAAATTGTAGGCATGATTAATAAAAGCTTCTTTAATGTAACTCCCCCAAATGAGCAAACGCAGATTGAAATAGCTAAGTTACAGCTAGCTCTGCAGGAGGCTCGTGTTAAGGAAGCTGAGTTTCAGGCTCGTGCTAAGGAGGCTGAGTCTCAGGCTAAGGAGGCGGATTCTCAGGCTCGTATTCAGGAGGCTGAATTTCAGGCAAATGCTCGCATTCAGGAGGCACAGGCACAGGCTCAGGCACAAATTGAACTAGCTAGGATTCAGGCAGACCATGAGTATCGCATGAAACAAGGTGAAACTGGATCATCTAGCTCTGATGATTTTGATGTGGCTAAAAATTTTAAACTTGTCCCTCCTTTTAATGAATCTGATTTAAAAAAGTATTTTCAGTTGGTTGAGAGGGTAGCTACAGGTTTTAATTGGCCCAAAAACTATTGGCCAGTACTCCTTCAAACTGTTCTCACCGGTAAAGCTCAAGTAACTTATGCATCTTTGCCTCAGGATCAATCTGATAATTATGATGTAGTTAAGAGCTTGATTCATAAGGCCTATGAGCTTGTTCCTGAAGCCTATAGAGTAAAATTTAGGACAACTTATAAGCAAGATAAGCAATCCCATGTTGAGTATGCAAAAATCAAAGAAGATCTGTTAGAGCAGTGGTTAAATTCTAAGAATGTGGATTCTGATTTTGACAAATTTAAGTAGATGATTTTGCTGGAGGACTTCAAAAGGTGTATTAATAAAGATGTAAGCCTATATCTTGATGAGAAAAGAATAGATAATTTTTCTGATGCTTCAGTTTTAGTTGATGAATATGTTCTCACTCACAAGAGATATTCTAAAGAAAAAGGGAAAGCTGAGAGTAAGTACGTTGCCTCTACTCAAAGTACAGGTAACAGGAAAGAGAATAAAGATGATGTTTCTCAGGAAGTAAATACCAGCTTCACCTCTAGATTTCAGAAAAGTAAATGTACTTATTGTAGTAAGCTTGGTCATACTACGGAGAAATGTTTCAGGAGACAGCGTGATGTGAACAAAAAGGACTCTTTAAATATTCAGTCAATTGATCTAGTGACCACCCTTGAGAGTTCCCAGAATTCCTTAACTGAGTTAACTGAACCTGCTTTGAGGGGTAAATTAAATTCTCATGATGAAGCTCCTCTTTTGAGCAGTAACGTGGGTGACACTCTCAAGAGTTCATGTGCTAATTTCCTGTCTGATGGTTTTGTCAGTCCTCTGGACAGTAATGACAGGAAATCAGTTAAAATATATCGTGATACAGGTGCTTGCCAATCCCTTATGCTGACCAGTGTTCTAGGCTCTAATGTTAATTCCTCTGATGAAACTGTAATCTTACAAGGTGTAGGGAATAATTACTTCTCTGTCCCTCTGTGCAGAGTGAATTTAGAGTCTGGTTTTGTTAATGGTTCCGTTATGGTTGGGTTGGTTGAGACACTCCCAATGTCAGGTGTAACTTTCTTACTTGGAAATGATATTGGTGGAAGTGAAGTGTGTCCAGCTCCTCAGTTGTCTAGTGTGCCTGTGGCTGCGACCCAGGATTGTGATGTCCCTGATGTGTTCTCTGCGTGTGCTGTCACTAGGGCTAAGTCTAAAGTTACTGGTGACTTAGAGGATAATGATGATGATGATGTTATCCTAGCTGACTCTTTTCTTGCTAATTTGGACCACTCACCAAATGAGGCAGTACCCCGTAGTGTTGATAATTTGTCTCGTCAAGAGTTGGTTGAGTTGCGGGTTGCTGACCCTGAGTTGAAAGGTCTAGCTAACTCTGCTTGCAGTGAGGAAGAGTCAGCTGGTGCTTCTACTTGTTATTATATAAAGTCAGGAGTACTTATGAGGAAGTGAAGACCCCCAACAGCATCAGCCGACTGTGAATGGGAGGTTGTACATCAAGTTGTCATCCCTCGTGTTTCTAGGCAGGATATCATTAGAGTGGCTCATGATTCCAGTTTGGCAGGACACCTTGGAGTGAGGAAGACTGTGGCACGCATTTTGAAACACTTCTACAGGCCAGGTATCTTCAGGGATGTTTCCTGGTATTGTAAGTTCTGTCACACCTGTCAAGTTGTGGGGAAGTGTAATCAGACCGAAAAGGTTGCACCTCTAGTTCCCATTCCTCCTTTTGAGGCGCCATTCACCCGTGTGTTGGTGGATATTGTGGGCCCTCTTCCTAAGAATTCTTCAGGATTTTCTTATGTGTTGACCCTGATTGATATGGCTACTCGTTATCCTGAAGCCATTCCACTTAGAAATATCTCAGCAAAGAACGTGGTTAAGGAAATGCTAGGATTCTTCACAAAGTTTGGTCTGCCCAAGGAGGTACAGTCAGACCGGGAAGTAATTTCATGTCGAATGTTTTCAAGCAGTCTCTGAAAGAGTTGGGCATCACCCAGATCACGTCTTCAGCTTACCATCCCCAGACCCAAGGAGCGTTGGAGAGATATCATCAAACACTCAAATCGATGCTCAAGAAATACTGTTTGGAACATCAGAAAGTCTATGATAAAGGTCTTCCATTCGTTGTATTTGCCGCAAGAGAATCTCCAAATGAATCACTGGACTTCTCACCTTTTGAACTACTGTTTGGCCATGAAGTAAGAGGACCCCTTAAGCTACTCAAGGAATGCTGGCTGTCGGAGGAAGATGACGTCAACCTGCTGGAGTATGTGATGAAGTTCAAAGAATGGCTGTCCACTGCTTTACAGCTGGCGAGAGAGAATTTAGGAGCTGCTCAGGAGAAGATGAAAACTTGGTATGATAAGAAGTCCAGGTTATGCCATTTTCAGCCAGGAGATCAGGTTTTGATTCTGCTACCGGTGCATGGGCAACCTCTTCAAGCCAAGTTTAGTGGTCCTTATTTCATGGAGAAGAAACTCAGTGATGTCAACTATGTCATCGCCACACCAGATCGTAGAAAGAACAAGCAACTTTGTCACATCAACATGCTAAAGTTATATCACAGGCAGGACGAAAATAACCAAGTCTGCACTGTAGCTGTTCAACCCGAGTCTGCAAGTGAAGTTCTCCCATGCAGCATGAGCCTGAGTGATAGTTTGGGGAAGAATCCTGATATCATGAATGATCTCCAGACTAAGCTTTCTCATCTACCTCCCGAGGAAAGGCAGGAGTTTTCGGCATTACTGCAGGAGTACCCGCAAGTGTTCCGTGCTACTCCAGGAAGAACCACGGTGTTGATGCATGATGTCGATGTTGGAGACGCAAAGCCAATTAAATTGCCTCCTTACCGTCTGAACCCAGTGAAAGTTCCTCTCATCCAGAAGGAGCTTGGCTTCCTGTTGGACCACAAGATGATTGAGCCCTGTCAGAGAGAGTGGAGTTCTCCTGTCACTCTAGTCCCTAAGCCAGGTGGGTCACAGCGGCTTTGCATTGGCTACAGACGTGTTAATCAGATAACCAAAACAGACACTTACCCTCTACCTCGCGTGGAAGATTGCATAGACAAGATCGGAAAGGCTAGGTACATAAGTAAGTTTGATTTGTTAAACGGATACTGGCAAGTACCTATGACTGAACGTGCTAGGGAGATCTCATGTTTTGTAACACTAGGAAAGACTTTTGCATGTTCTGTAATGCCATATGGTATGAAGAATGCACCAGCCACATTTCAGAAGCTCATGAATGTTGTAACAGAGGGTTTGGCAGGGTGTGTTGTTTATATTGATGATGTATTAATCTTCAGTGACAACTGGAAAGATCACCTATGCCATGCCAGTAAATTTCTTGAGCGTTTGGTTCAGGCTAATCTTGTAGCTAATTTATCAAAGTGTGAGTTTGGTCAAGCTAAAGTTCAGTACCTTGGGTACGTAATTGGTGATGGACATGTTGCACCACCAGGAGCTAAGGTTCAGGTTATAAGTGATCTTCCCAGACCTAAAAGTAGGAAAGAGCTACAAAGATTTTGGGAATGGTAGGTTATTACAGGAGATTTGTTCTTAACTTTTCAATTCTTGTATCACCACTTACAGACCTACTGAAAAAGGGAGTTAAATTTGTCTGGACCGATAACTGTGAATCCTCTTTCAGCAAACTTAAAGCTATTCTATTAAGTCAGCCAGTGCTCGCTACTCCAAATTTTGCTAAGCCTTTTAAGATGGCTGTTGACACAAATGAAACAGGAGCTGGGGCTGTTTTGCTGCAAGAGGATGATCAGGGTATTGAACATCCTGTATCTTATTACAGTAAGAAGTTCACTCCACCTCAAAAGAACTACTCAACTATTGAGAAAGAGCTTTTGGCCTTGAGTTTGGGTTTACAGCATTTTTCATTTTATTTGTGTTCTGGTTTTGACCCCATAGTCATTTATACCGATCATAACCCACTGAAATGCCTAAGTAAGTTTAAAGATAAAAATCAGAGATTGACAAGATGGAGTCTACTTCTTCAGGAGTACTCATTAGACATACAACATGTCAAGGGGAAAGAAAATGTTATTGCAGATTGCTTATCTAGACATTAGACAGATTGTTTTAGAGTAATAAGAAATTTCCTTCGTAAATTTCTTTTTCTTTGTGGGGAGGTGTTACATAGCCTATGATTTCATCATCCTTTGTGTAATTCTAACGTACAGTATGCTGCATGTTTGATCACGAGCGTGTTCTACCTCACTCCCCCCTTCTACCCTTATAGTAAAGTAAGTCGTTCTTTCTGTTGTTCAGAGCAGGATTGTCAACTCTTTGTCCCCATGGCTTCATTTGCGCGTCCTTTTTACAAGTTGTATCAAGCTCTGCCGGCCCCTATATAATGAGTTCAGTCTCTGCATTATTGCCACTTAGATCTACTCCTCATTTTGTTCACATCTCTGTCCTCCCCTGTACAGTTGTTATTATTTTGAGTGCTCAGGAAGTCTCCAGCCATCTAGCAGCTGTGTAATTTGAGTATAAGTGTTATTACATTTTTTCTTGTACTGTATAGCACAAGGTGTTAATTCTTGGGCCTAGTGAAGTTTTTGTGATTCATATGTTTTGGGTGTCAGCCATTAATAATAATATTTTGTATCTGTAATAATATATCTTGCATCCACTGAGCATTATCCGGTTTTCTCATTTTATCAGGGCTGACTTAGATAAATTTACACTTGCTAATTTCGTGTTAATAGAGGCTATTGCAGTTAACCATATATGTAACCTTTTTGCCATTACATTATCCTTATGAGTCCTGAATGTTTAGTTGTTAGTTTGAGCATTAAACTTTAACTTGCAATTTTACCTAACTCTTTTGTTTTGAACCTGGAACTTTGCGGGAGTTTTCTCTGTTCCGTAACAATATATATATATATATATATATATATATATATATATATATATATATATATATATATATATATACCAAATAGAACCCATTCACCTGAATTATTTTTTTTATTGTAATTGCTGTTTCTATATGATTTAATTTGGTTTTTGCAAGACCTCTCAAAACTGAGTTATAGGTTCCACATTTCCTTTATTAACCTTTTTAGCTAGTGGACACCCTACAGGTACCTAGTTTAAATGAACCATCTCATGGCAGCCTGATCTAAGCGATGAAAATGTCGTCACAGTGGTGGAATGAAGGCTTTTGTGCTTAGATCTGAAACCGCAAATTGGGATGCTGACTCCATATTTTTGATAATGATTTTTGAAGTACGTGATGACAGTGGAAACTGGAAAGTATTGGGCTTTCCTATGTGGCTGCTGACTGCGTTGTTATATGGGATGCATTAAACATATCTAATAATCATTGAGTTTCTATAAATGACCTCCTCAATTAATTAGGGGTTTGCATTTCACATTGCGATATTTTTTCGAAGAACACTGTCCTTTGCCTGAGGTTATAAAAGTGGGATTTAATTACCGAATGTGCACCGTGTGATGACAAGGGTGAGGGAGAGAAGGGCTCGTCTTAGAAGTAATTGGGAGGGGTGGAAGAACACAGGTCAGAGATTTTTCCTTTTTTTTTTTTTTTTTAATAGGTGATCTAAGTAGAAGAATTAGTACAAACAGTGAATGATTTATTTGATTATATTGGGGTACCAGGGGAAAATGATAAGGGACGTTATTTGAAGGACATATGTCAGGAAAGAAAGTAGTTGAAAGAAGGATGTTTGAAGTGAATTTGGCAAGAGAACTGTGAAAGGATGGGGACTGTCCGATCAAACGATTAGTAAGGTGAAACTGAGGGAAGAATGGAGAGAGATTTATACAAGTACTTAGAGAAAACGAATAAAAAAGTTGAAAAAAATAGATATGAGGAATATATAGAGGAGAAACAGAGATGGATGTATGTATGTATGTATGTATGTGTATATTATACGTAGAGAGAGAAAGAGAGAGAGAGAGAGAGAGAGAGAGAGAGAGAGAGAGAGAGAGAGATGGAGGGAGAGATCACACTTGCCTGAAAAAAAAAAAACAGTCGTGAAAGAGGGAAAGAAAGAGAGAGAGACAAAGAGGAACTCTTATTCGTATTTACAGAAGACGATGAGGAAGAGCAAAGGACACAGAACAGACGATGGGGAAAATGAAGGTAATGATGAGGGGAGAAGTGCGTAGAAAAATGAATATGAAGGAAGCAAAACATAACAGACCAAAAAGAGGAAAAATGATAGGATGATCAACATAAAAGAAAGTGATATAGGATCAAATAGAGGATAGAAATGGGGAAAATTATTTTAAAGTTGCCATAATACTATACTACTGACGAATAAAGTACACGTGGAAAGTCTCACGTTAGTCAGAAATATGAAAATCGTCACACTGAATGGATTGTGGGCTATATAATTATTTTTGCTACTGTGCATTAGTTTGTTTGTCCTATTATATTTTACTTCTTGCAAGTTTAATATTACGCTTAACAGTGTATTAAAAGTTAAAGAGAACAAACAAAGAGACCTGAAGACTGGGAAGCGTGAAGGGTTTATTGTAGACGCTTTCGCTAGGATGTATTAAAACTATATGATTATGAAGGACATATGCACTTAGTAAAACCTTAGGTGTTTAGAGACAATAGTTAAATAAGGTGGATGTTATTGAATTGGAGTGAATAATGAGAACGGAATTTAAGTACTTCTACGTAATAACTTTTCATGTTTCATTATTATATTCAGCTTATCGGTGGCTTTTCGACTTAGTTGCGTTAATTAAAACATGAACAATCCATTCACTACTAATATCTTTTTTTTTTTTTTTAACTTTAATATAATTGTCTGAATGCTTCACCACTAAAATGAAATGTAGGTTATCACTGAAGAAGCTAGACTTCTCGCTATGAACCAGATAAATGGGTTTGGCGATACTAGAATTTGCAGAGAGAGAGAGAGAGAGAGAGAGAGAAAACGTAAATGGATAAAACAACACAGACAAAAAGTTACTTTAGAAATTGTGTAGCCTAGTATTTTGGTGGGGAAGTAGGATTGGAAAAATGAAAAAGTTAGTCGGAGACAGTTTCTACCCCGCCCACTACAAACTAAATTAAAATATGTCATTTGCAGAATGGAAATAGAGGATAACAAGTGCTCATGGAGGACCCCTCGCACTTGCTCCTGCGGAGGGCTCTCTCGTTTATGTGCTGTTATAGTGTAACGTTGTCACTTGGATTTTTTTGCAGCTAACCAATTGATTGTGTTACTTGCATCTTCGGTAATGGAACCCAAGTTGTCCGACCGCAAGTCCGAAACACTTCAGTTGTACCTGTGGGCAAAAAATTCAACGGAGATCCTATGCCGGGAGCCGAGAGCAGCGTTTTTTGGTCAAAATGTGATCGCTCATTAAATATAGTAAAAGTTTTTCCATCGTGATGGGACCAAGTATTTTCACAGCGAATTTTTTGTGATTTCTGTGCCAATTTTGGTGCGATTTGAATGCGTAGTTTCGGCTGCCCAAAATGCACACACACACACACACACACACACACACACACACACACACACACACGGCTAGTGCTGTAGTATATTAAAAGCAAGAAAAAAGTACACAGAGATAGTGACGAAGGTGTGATATTTTAGCGAGGAAGGAAGCGCAAAAGGTCAATGGAGAGAATGCCTTTCCTCCTCATTACCTGGGCTCTTTCCGAAGTTAGATTTAATCACCTTGTTCAGGGATAAGGTTTAAAAGGTGAAAATGGAAATGAAGGGATTAAGTGCATAAGGAACTGCATAATATCCCTTAATGATGGGAGAGTTATACTAAAAAAAAATCGTACTGAAAGAGATAATCTAACGAATGTAAAAAAACAGTGACCAGAGAAATGGTATATTTTAGTGGGGAAAGATGAATGAAGTGTTATGGTGACAATTCTAAAATTTCTAAGCTCTCCACTTCAAGCTGTATATAATCTACAATTGTCTTCCTCAGGTTGTCTTTTCCACTGCCCTCAATCATTTAAACGTAATGAATTCAGGCACCGCGAAATGAATGGATCATGAATTTGGCTCTAATTACTCTTGTTTCCTGTAGCATGGAAAAGTTTTGCGGGCTCTTAGCTTCTGGTTAATTCTTTTTTTTTTTCTTTGTATTAAGAAAGTGGGATAGGAAGCGACAAAGTAGGAAAGAGATTACGTATGGAAACGTACACACACACACACACACACACACACACACACAAAATGACCTGAGAAATGGTGTAATATTTTGGATGTTAAAGAAACGTGTAAATTCCCAGTTAATCTGTGGAGTGCTGCTGGTTGGCCCCACTCTCATAAAAACACCCACTCTTACTGATCCTCTCCTCCCCCCTCCCCCAGCCAGTGTACCTTACCCCCTTCTTATCCCCCGCAACCACCCTCACTTTTCCTTTCCCCCTCCTTGCCTCCAAACACCCAACCTTACTAACCCCCACCCTACTACGTTCCCCAACCCCTACTTACCCCCAGAAACACCCATTATCACTAACCTCCTCCTCCCCCCTCCTCCCAACCAGTGTCCTCCATCCCCTCCTTATGCCACAAACACGCACCTTCACCAACCACTTCCCCGCTAACTCCACAACGTTCCCCAACCCCTCCTTACCCCAAAACACCCACCTGCACAAACCCTCTCCCCACATCCCTTACTATGTTCTCCAACTTGAATCTGTAGGGAGGTGGCCTGCAGTTCTAATGAGCCCAAGGTCGAATCCCCGCTAGGGCAGGGAACAGTTGAAGGATTTGAATTTCATAATGCAGGCTTCACTGATCTACCAGAAGCACAGCCGGGGTGTCATAAAAATACCCCCGCTAATACCAGTACACCAGTCCTGTTTGAGACAGCCCCAGGATGAGTTCAATATAGACGGTGGTTGTTAGTGCCAAAATGGTGACATGTAGAGGTGTATGGTATGTAGGAGGACAACTGGACCCTGGGGACAGGCTGTAAAGCCTAGGCACAAAGTCGGACTGACAAAAAAACAAAAAAACAAAAAACAACTTTTCCCCAAAACACCCACTACCACTAACCGCCTTTCATCCTACCCCCAGTATGTGTACCCCATCCCCTCCATACCCCAACTATCCACCCTCACTAAACGACTCCCCCCACAATGCTCTCCAACGCCTCCATACTCTCCAAACACCCTCCCTCAATAACTCCTTCCCTAGCTTCCCTAACCAGTATCCCCCATTCCAGCTTACCTCCTTTTCTGTGTCTGAATATCCACCCTCTGCTTGCTTGACCCTTCCCTATTCCTCCCTGTTCCATCTTTATTCATTCTCTTCTTTAGTTTCTTCATTCTCACACAAACTAGTCACCCCTTCCTTCCTCTCACCCCCTACCTTCCTCTTCCCCTCTGTCATGCCTAAAAACTCTCCTCTTCCCCCCATTCCTTCAATATATTTCTCCCCTATCCCCTCCTAACTCCCACCCTCAGCCAGTTCTTCCCAATCCCCCTCCTCCCGACCTCCCCAACCCTTCCTAACCTCCCTTATTCCTCTTTGCATCCCTAGCACTTCCCTAAATTTTATCATGTATCTGACTACCCCTATATTTGAATCTCCCCTTCCTCACCTCTTCCCTCCTAACCTCTCTTCCCTCCCCAACCCCTCCTCCCCCACCCAACCTCTCCTCAACACCCCCTGCCATGTTTAACTAGTCTCCCTCTCCTTTAATTCTCCCTCACGTAACATCTACTAACCCACCCCTACCCAACACATTCCAGCTCTCCCTCACCATATATAAATTTATACATCCTAGACCATCCCCCTTTTCCTCCTTCCTCCTCCAGTATTTCTCCACACTGTATTCCTTCTCTCTCTCTCTCTCTCTCTCTCTCTCTCTCTCTCTCTCTCTCTCTCTCTCTCTCCCCTCTGCTCAGCCCTTATTCTACCACCCAATCTAATATTCTCCCCTTGACCAGCTCGTTCGTTCGTTCATTCGAAGATTTCCTGCACGTACAGTGCAGGCCGGGCCATACATTAGCCCGGTCAGTGGGGTATGGGCTGGTTAAAAAATAGTAAGTGGGGAGGACAGGACCTGGGGATTGCCCAGCACACACGTCCTGTCTCCTGGCGGACTTTGTGGTGTGTGTCGTGACCAGCTCACCCTAATGGCAATAAAGTAGCATGAAAACTGAGTCCATTGTGGTGTAAACATCCACCAAATATTTGTTGAGACTTCATAGAGCACCGGCTATTGCTAGATGAGGCCAACCTGCATCCTACATTACAAAGTATAGTCAGGAACGATAGAGAAAGACTGACATTTTTAAACATTACTAAGGCTTATGCTTCAGAAATTAACGCTATAGATTCAGGGTTTGACCACACCTTCCAGCTGTGTTCTCATAATACAAACTTAACTACGGTGTTACATCTGTCCTACTTCCTGTTTATCTTCCTCTCCAGATTAATGAATTTTCGTTTGATCCTCCCCAATACTTCAGGTCTGTATTCTTTCCTTCTCTTCTCTCTTCCTTCCCCCCTTTTCTTCAGTTCTTCTCCCTTCCTTCTCTTCTCTCTTTCTTCTCTCACCTACTTCAACTCATCGCCCTTCCTCCTCTACGCTTTTCCAGCATTCCCTTTTTTCAACTCTTCTCCTCTCCTCCTCTTTTCTCTTCCTCCTCTGCCTTCTTCAGCTCTTCTCCCCTTCCCCTCTTCTCTCCTTGTCTCCTATTTTGCAGCTCTTCTCTTCTCCTCTCTCTTCCTTCTCTCCCCATCTTCAACTCCGCTCCTCCTCATCTCTTATCCTCCTCTCCTTTCCTCAGCTCTTCTCCCTTTCTCGTCCTGTCATCCTCCTTGCACCTTCCTCAGCTCTTCTCAACTCCCACACGTCTTTCTTCCACTCCAGGTCTCCCCTAATCCCTTCTCACCCCTTCAGGCCAATCTACTGTAATTATCTTCCTGCAACCTAATCGCTTCTAACTACCATCTCTCTCCACCCACTCTCAAACCCAGTCATTTTCAATTAGGGGAGGGGAGTGCTCGGGAGAATGAAAGATGGGCAAGCAGCTGCTCAAAAGGCCTCTAGTTCTAGCCAAGACTGGGACGAAGAGCAGTTTATTTATTTAAGATTAATTTTCTTATACTTACCATAACCCACTGACAATCAGAAATGACAAGAAAGAAAGAAAGAAGAGAAAAGAACGCCCCACTAATTCTGTAACACAGTTCCTGAATGGAAGAGCGATGTCTTGTATTCAGCACTATCTTGTTTGTATTCATTATAAACGGTGGGCATCATCGCCGAAGTAGTAGCATGTGAAGGTATATGGCACGTAGAAGGACCGCCGAGTCAGAGCGAATTGCCTATAAACTCTACTGTATACCCAGAGGCAAACACTTAAAACAATACAGGTACCAGTCATGTCCATCTTCCTCTCCATGACTATCTTCCCCCACTTTGTTCTCTCTAGTTCAATGTATCTTTTACCCAACTCCTCTCCACACTTTTCCTTCTTTCCAATCTCCGTTTATCTATTCTCTATTCCCCTCACCCTCCACCGTACCTTCACCTTCACATTCCTCTCGTCTCCATCTCCTTTCCTTCCTTACACCTCCCTCTCGCCACACCTCCATCACATCTATCCTTCCCTCGTCACTTCTCTACCCTTCATTTTCACATTCCACCTCCACCCTTTTCCCTTCTTTTACCCTCTCTGTCTTCAGTCTTTCCACCTCTCCACACCCACTCCATCTCCACTCTCCCTCCCACTCCCATATACCCCTGCGTACACGAACACCCATACACTACCCTCTTTATTCGCCTCTTCATGCCCTGCTCCCCCTCCCCTATTTCCACCCTCTCCCTCGCCAATTCCTTTTCCCTCTACCCCCAGTTCCCTTCCCCCTCTCTCTCCCTATCCACCTCATCCCTGCTTCCACCCTCCCTACCACGCCCCCCTTCCCTTACCACATTCTCCCTCCCTTCCCATCTACATCTACTTCCCAACACATCCTCCCTCGCAAACACCCCTCCCTTCACTTTCACCTCTCTCTCTCTCTCTCTCACACACACACACACACACACACACACACACACACACACACACACACACACACACACACACACACTTTCCTTCCATCCCAGCTGGGAGGTCTATGAGAGCAATAAAAACATGTGCTTCTGGTCTACCATTAAATGCAGTTTTTACCATCACTTGGAGAGAGAGAGAGAGAGAGAGAGAGAGAGAGAGAGAGAGAGAAACAGACAGACAGACAAACATAGTGAGAGAGAGAAAGTGAGAGAGTGAGAGAGAGAATGTGAAAAAGTCAGTCAGACAGACAGACAGAGATGAAGAGTTAGACAGAATGAGGCGCAAAAAAGCTGGGAATAGAGAAGAAGAGAAAGAAGGAACCTTAAAAAAAAAAATGATGAGACAAAAATATAAATAAGTTGAACCTGATACAGCAGACCAAATTCTGACACAGGCACTATAGATTAAAAAAATGCAGATTATGAGTGAAAAAGAAATAGAAAGAAGGAGGCACACAGATAAATAGACCGACTAGAGGTATAAAACCAATATAAAGGCAGACAGAGAACCAGAGAGAAAAACTGTATATGACTGAAAAAGTAATGAAGCACACACACACACACACACACACACACACACACACACACACACACACACACACAATTCAGAATAAAGATCAGACAATATTTACGGAATGTATTAAAAAAGCCTCATTGTAAAAAGTACAGGAAATGTTTAAATAATAAGAACAACAGAAAAATAAATGAAAAGGATGGATAAAAATATATAGAAAGAGAAAACCTGAATCCCACAATAAAATAAAAATACTTGTGTCTGATATCTGTCACCCTTGAAGCAAAAAAGGAGTGGGAAAAGAGCAAGGGTGTTTTATGCCTGCCACAATATGAAAGAGAGAGAGAGAGAGAGAGAGAGAGAGAGAGAGAGAGAGAGAGAGAGAGAGAGAGAGAGAGGAGAGAGAGAGAGAGCAAACTGCCAAAAATGCACACTGAGGGTGAAAAGGATTTTCATTTCTATATTTATATTTGTTTATGTACTGTATATCTAATTATCTGTCTTTCCCTCCCTCCCTCCATCCATCCATACGTTCATCCATCCATCCATCTATCCGTCTATGTCTATCTCTGTCCATCTATCGAACTATCTCTCCTTATAAAATGAATAATCCATAAAGTGTATATGTAAACATTCATAAATGGATTTGAATACATGTATACTGTATATCCCGTACTGAACATTCCCATTCAAAATGAGCACTCGTTTTCTTGAGAATGGGTATCACACACACACACACACACACACACACACACACAATATCTGTCGAGCCCTTACAATTTAGTGAATACTGAAAGATCAGTGTGGTGTGTGTATAGATGACACGTGGATTTTTTGTTAAATTAATCAGTCTTATGAAAGCGGGCTTAAATGATTCAAATATCGCTTCCTCACTGTGGAACCCCCCCAAAAGTAAGGGAATGTTTACCGTAGTGTTAAGTCTCTCTCTCTCACACACACACACACACACACACATTCACACACACAAAGGAAAAAATAAGCAACATTCTAGTGCAAAACTTTCTGGAATACTAGATGAAATAAAATAATAAAGGACATGTCATTTACGACGATAAATCGGTCTCCTTACCAGATATATATACTAGAGGTAATTTTCCTAATATTCTGATGATATGGAGGCTTAATTATCTGTAAAAAAAAAAACGGATTAATTGTATTATGATTTATTGCTGTCCAGGTTTCGTCGACGAAAATTTACTGTGTTTAGAACTACTAGCGAACTTTGACGTAATTTAATGTAAAAGTTTCCGCGATAAATCTCCTTAGGCATGTGACTGAAGTGGCACTATGTTGAAATATAGTAAAGGAAGTTGCTGCGGAATATAATCGGGGGCGAATTTTGCCCCTTCAGTGATAGAGTCGAGGGTGTTAAGTGATACTGAGATCATAGTAAATAAAGAAGTTTAATCAGTGAGATTAACATATAAGTGGGAAGCAGGTAAAAGATATCCAGTCATATTATATAACACATCCTTATCGGTATCTGATTACGTAACATTAACGTCCAGTATTTACAACAGTGCTTCGTATAAATACATTGTATTGTCTGATGAGTCTTTGTGGATATATACTTAGACTGCATTGGACTTTAAATACCGATAGACCCATACAGATAAAGGAATAAGTCAGGATAAAATAAAACCTTCACGGAAAAAGGTTTCATACATATTGGACTGAGTTCACTCACTTTGCATCGATGATATTCCTTGTTATATCAATTGACTCGTTTTAATGAAACAAAGCATAATGTATTCCATTCATTTATACTGCCACTAACAATCAAACGATATAAGAGGATAATTTTGAGAGAGCGAGAGAGATTAAATATGAACAAGAGTATCATCTATTAGTATCACAGACCATTAAACAAGACTGCGTTGGTGATACTCAGGAATATCTGTCTCTTATACTCTTATTTATATTGGTTTTTAAATCCCAGCCTTACCCCCCCCCCTCTCTCTCTCTCCCTCTCTCTCTCTCTGGTACTGTGACTACCCTCCACCACAACTCAAACACAACCTCTCCCCTCTGTAAATGTATAAAATAGACTATCGACCACACACACACACACACACACACACACACACACACACACACACACACACACACACACACATTCAGTTCAGAAAAAATGTGAGAAAAGCTATGTATGCACATTTCTCTCTCTCTCTCTCTCTCTCTCTCTCTCTCTCTCTCCTTCATATTTATCGAAAAGATCAGAATCAAACTTCTAAAACATTACAGAAACACACACGCAGGCTTGCAGTAATAGCTGTATAAAATGAGAAACGAGGCAGCTTCTGAGAAAACACCAGTATGACCAACACACACACTCACACACACACACACACACACGAGAGAGAGAGAGAGAGAGAGAGAGAGAAGCACAAGGCCAAAGACAAACACACAAGTATGCAGACGCAGAAAGAAGTGACATACACAAAACAACATTCTTTACAAAAACGCCCAAACACATATGCAGGCACACACAACGCCATCATTTTCACCACTCTCCTGACCCACTTTTCCTCCTAAGGATTATGTGAGGTGGGACTCAAAAAGGCATGTAGAAAAAGGCTGGCATAAAAATTAATATACAGAGACTTATATACTGTTCAAAACTACAAATGCAGTGCAGAAAAATGCAGTACAGAAAACACATTCAAACGATTTCAGACATAAATAATATTCCCTGAAAATAAATGAAAACTAGAACAAAGAAACATACGTGCAAACATCAATTGCATACACAAACACTGACATACATGCACACACCTACACTATCGTACATTCATGCACTAATTCAGGCGCACACACACACACACACACACACACACACACACACACACACACACACACACACACAGGAAAAGAATAGAATAAAAAGGGCCCATCATACAACTGTCTCTCTCTCTCTCTCTCTCTCTCTCTCTCTCTCTCTCTCTCACGCACAAGTATGTGTATTTGTTTATCTGTCTGTCTACAAAGTGCCTTTATTTTCATCCTAGCACTGATCCCTTTTCATGTTAGGGTTAACAGGACTCAACAAAGTGAAATACATAAATCATGAAGAGTACAGACACTCAAATGACAAGCTGGATATTAGAGAAAAGAAAATGAAAAATATATATGAAATGTAACAGACAAAGAACTTAAACTGCTTCCCTTTGATGTTGCCCTGTTCCTTTTTTTTTTTTTCTTTTTTTTTAATTTTCAACGATTTCACTCAGCTCCGGGGAAACTTTTAAACTTCAGGGGTTAACTGCGGCCTTCATTGATCCCTTCAGTGAGAAAGAGTTGTTTGGAGGCTGAAAAAGCAAAAACACTAACCAAAGATGTTAAATACAAACACAGTTTTGGAGAAAGTCTAATGCAATACCGAAGGTGCATACTATTACCCCTGTCATTCTGTCACGAGTTTGAGGTACGAGTGACCATGAGTTTGCAACTCGTGGTAACTAGTTGACGATATCGTAGTATCTCTTGATAACTCTTAGGTTATGGTAAGAACTCGTCCTACATCGTGAGGAGCCACGAGAATTTTGAGCATGTTCAAAATTCTCGTGGAGCAGCCACGAGTTTAGGGTTCTCGTAATGCTATCGTAACTCACTTGGGCCTTCTGGTACGGCACTCGTACAGACAATCGTGGTATATAGTAGATACTCGTGTTGACTCGTAGCCAGAAGTTTACGAGATACTACGATGTAATGCGAGTGTGTGCGAGTGTTCTACGGTATTCATATGAGTTAGCTGTGAGTCCAGTTCGATAACAGCACGAGTATCCAAGAGTTGTGATGATAGCAGTACCAGTTACGCCAAGTTACGCAGATATTACTACGAGTCCGCTACGAGATCGATACGAGGTGGTACGAGTCATTACGAGTTCTGAGCGAGTTTGGTACGAGTCGCTACGAGATGGTACGAATTTCGTACGAGATCCCGAAATAGTAGCCGCGCCGCTGCTCAACGTCAGTTGCAAAGAAGATTTCAAGCTGTAAACATTTTTCTACGGTTTTTATTCAATCAAGATGGCTCCAAAGAAGAAAGGTAACGGTGTTGGCCAGAAGGCAAGGGCCTGTACCCCTTCCCTCGATGAAAGTCCAGCAACACTGCCCGAGGGAGAATACCACTCTGACCAGGAAAGCCGGGATGCTCCAGTGAACCAGCCTGAGTCTCAGGGGAGCCAGGAACAGCAGCCCCAGCAGCGTGACGATGAGCTAGACAAGAAAACGAGGAAGCAGCACCTGAACCTGAGCGATGAGCAGGAAGCTGGCATCGTGGAATGGCTCGAGACCAACCCCATCTTCTACAACGAGGGCCCCAAAGAATACAGCGATATTCAGAAGTAGAGGCTGTGGAAGAACAAGGCCAAGGAGCTGGATATCCCCTGTAAGTGCTTTTGTATGGATTTTGAGAAGTCAAATTCGTCCTTATGTGCTTACAAGAAGGATACTTCGAGCACTGTTTCTCTCTTTTTATTTTATTTTTTTTTTTTTTCAGTGGAAGACTTGCAGCTGTTGTAACAGAGCATGACGGCCATTCATGGGAACCTGTGCCAGCACAATTTGGTTGATGGTACCAGGGAGTTCACGGATTGGGAAAAATGGATCCTTGACTCATTCAGTTTCCTGGCTAACCACAAGTTGAGGACTGAGCAGACAGGCTGCCAGCATTAGTTCTCAAATTATAAAAGGACCAAAGTAGAGTACATGCTATTATTTTGTGCTCACTTGCATATATCTACATCATGGCTTGCCTTTTGTCTGTATTTTCTCTACAGCTTTGGTAGAAGCTTGGTCTGGCAGCAACAGCAGCAGCAGCACCCAGGCCTGACATCCCCCAGACAATCGGTGGTGATGAGAAGGGAGAAAGCAAGCCTATCACTGCCACAGCCACAGCTACAGCCACAGACACAGTGACAGCCGCCAGCATCCAGACCTCCAAGATCCAGACCTCCAAGAAGAAGAAGGCACCCCCAGGAGGCCAGACCCCAGAGACAGAGATTCTGAAGAAGTTAACCCTTTGAGATTTTTGACCCTCTGCCGATTGTGTCTGTGCTAGATTCAGCCTGGCGCACATAGAGTGTGCCGTTGTGCTTCGATATTTGTACTTATTCGGCCACTGTACGCTGACTTTATGGTAAACCAATGAATGTGGTATCGTTTTAAAGCTTAATAGTTGCTCTTTATCGTTGTATGGTTTAAAAAGGTAAATACGATAGCTGAAAGGCCAATAGAACGAATAGAATTTAGCCGAGAAGGACAAATCGCACACCCTTCTGCATAAAAATGTAAAAAATAAATATTATAGTTACTTGAAATTTGATAGCACCATGTCAGTCTACAGTAAGTTCCCTTTATTGATATGTAGGTTATGGCAATTTATGTTAGTTTTCACAGAGAAAAGCGAAAGCTCTTGCTGTCATGCTGGCAAATATCCATGCTGGTAATACCGATATTATTCATAGTAAAAACCTATTTATTATGCATATCAATCTGATGTACTCGTCACTGTAAAAACAAATAGTTGGAAAAGGATAAACAGGATAGTGTATGTGGAACAAGGCCAGGAGGGAGATGGAAAACATGCAATATATATATATATATATATATATATATATATATATATATATATATATATATATATATATATATATATATATATATATATATATATATATATATATATATATATATATATATATATATATATATATATATATATATATATATATATATATATATATATATATATATATATACAATTTCGTATGACTCGAATTCGAGTCATCAGAATCTCAACAGTTGGATTTATGATGACACAAAATCGCATCATTGGAATTTAAAAGGGTTAAATGAAAGGGCGTAAGGGACAAAAGGGCTGCAGAGCAGGATAGAGGACTTGATGAAGTCAGCAGATGATTCCAGAGCAGCTTGGGCTCACTGGATGGTCACTATGCATCGTTACATACACAATGATCTCTGGGAACAGAACTTTCACTAGTCCTTTCAGAGCCTCATGTGATACTACTCTGAGTCCAACAACTCCACCAGCGCCAGCAGCAACAGCAGACTCCTCAGCCTCAACCTTTCTTCACTCAGCATGTTCAACCGACTGCCACCAGCACCCAGTTTCAATATCATCAGCAGCAGCATAGTGGACTAAGTCAGCAGGTGTGCAGTCGTGGTGGTAGTGGTTTCATCCCGATCTGTAGGGACACAGTTCAGCCAACCTATGGACAGCAGACTCTCCAGTCCACTCCCAGGTTATTGCTGCATCTTAGGCCCTTTTTTAGAAACTTTCCAATAGACCTGGAACAGCAAGGACCTGTGCAACAGCAAGGACCTATCCCAGCAATGAAATATGGCTGCTACATTGACACTCATTTCCCCCAGCTCAGGACCAATGTGACAGTGATGACTGATGTGTGTATTGTGACTTTGTAAGAGTCCAAGGATACCCAGCTGATGTGCTTTGTGCTTTAAAACATGTGACTTTCTAGAATTCCCTAGAATTATTCCCAAAACATGCAATAAAATTGTTGGACAAGTACTTGTTTCTTTTAATTGTTTTAATTAATCAAAAACTAGATAGACTTAGGCACAATATGAAATAAATTGGATCATGATGTTCTGCCATGAACAAAAAATCCATTTAGTTTTGTTTTTATTATCATTATCACATCATAGGTACCTTGTAATATTACAATTACACATAAGAATAAATACAAATACAATACAATTTCTTAAGGTTAATTACATTCCAGTATCTAGTCCCAGTACAGTCTACAATATTCAGTATCCAGCCACAATACAGTCTACAATATGGAAGCACCTAGATCATGTATTTTCTGTCATGGAACTGATCTTGCAGGAGAACTGTACTAGTGTTTCAGGTAAAGTTTCCGAGTCTTGGCTGCCCTAGTTGTACGGTTGCCTCCCACGATGTTGTCCATGTCTTGCAGGTTACCATCATTCCTGCAGGCCTATGGAATCACTTGATGGTTTTCGTCCTCTTCATATTCGGCAACATTCTGAAGAGCAGGGAATCTCATCCTCATCAGGTTATGTAGACAACAGCAGACCAACACGATGGATTCCACTGTCTTTGGCTCTTGAGGCATGATGCTTAGGAGACAGTGGAATCTGTTGGCCAGGATGCCAAATGCATTCTCTACTATGCACCTAGCCCTGGAGAGTCTGTAGTTGAAGATCAGATCCTCATTTGATAGGTTGTGTCTTGAGAAAAGCTTCATGAACCATGTTCTGAGAGGGAAGGTGTCATCTCCAATCAACCCTGAAGAACTTTTAGTCAGCATCCGCCAGTGTCATCAAGATGATGGAATGGGACCCCTTGTGGTTGAAATACAGAGATCTGCCATTCTTCAGACACTTGAAGGCTATGTGTTTGCCTTCCAGAGCATCAAGGGCGTGGTGAAAGTTCCATCGGGCTCCAAACTGCTCAGCTATCTGCCGCCACTCTTGAAGTGTAGTGGGACAGGCAATGACTTCTATATATTCATCAGTGATGGCTTGACAGACTTAACGGACCAGCAAGGAGATGGTGTTGTGTGGTACTCGGAAGCCATACATCAAGCTCTTGTAGGTTTCTCCTGTTCTTAGGTGCCTAAGGGGTATGGTTATGGCCAGCTTCAGCCCAGGTTCCAATGCCTTTCTGTACCATGTGTCTTGCTTATTAATCTAGGACCAACTCTGGCAACAAGCTCTTGGAACATTGCTGGTTTTGCAATGAAAAAATTCTTGAAAGAAACTTCATCTTCAGCTTCTAGCTCTCACATGAGAAGCTCATAATGTCCATGTTTAGGTCTTCTCAGGATCCACGCCCTGACTCAGAATCTCCTTCTACATCTTTTTCTTCTGTTCTGTAGCAGCTGGGAGATGGCAAGAGCATTTTTAGCACATCTCTCTCCAGTTGTACTAAAATTATGTTGAGGCAGCCGCAGCCTTTTGAGTTACCAGGACCATGGTGGAGATGTGACCTCCTCTGGAACCAGTAGATGAATGAGACTGACCAGTTTGTGTCCATCTATAAATATCGAAAATCACCTGGACTTCTGGACTTCTGGTAAAGCCCCCTTCACACTTTCACAATTATGATAACGACAGCTCAGCGACTTGAAATCGCCCTGAAATCGTGCGATTTTTTTTATCCAATCTGATAACACTACGCACACACTGAGACGAATGACGATGGTGTCCAGATGGCACTGGGAACCCCCTACGCCTGCATCCGAATGGGTACAAAATTGAAAAATAACGGTCATTTCCGGTTCCCGACTACACACCGACAGTGCATGGATAAGAACGATGGCATCAAGACAATAGGATGACGACACTGCGCTTATGAGACGACCATCAGTGGAAGCCCCGGCACAATATAAAAAACCCCCCATGCCCCTCCTTGAATCAGATCAGCTGTGACCACCATACTAGCAAGAGTCCCTGAGACAGCCATCATGACAATCTATAGCCATGGTGACACCAACAGACAGGTATGTTACGGTCAGGGCATGCGCGCACTAGGCTGTGAACTTGAGGGAGTCACACGACACACATTTTATGGCTGTGTGCGCCTATGCCAATTGTATATACGCTGTTGCCACATCTCGTTAACGTTTTTTTCCCGGCGATGAAACCACGATTTATCAGGACTGCAAATGGACTGTATCACGATGATACCCGATTGTACTCCGACTGCTCTCTGATGGATTTGACAATCGCCTAGGTCCACGATTTTTTTATGCAAGCATTAAATAATCCTGAAGTTTCAGAACTCCATGGCGATGTGCTAGACTGCGTTGTGATGCCAAACGATGACTACCTGACCGCAGCACGATTCCTAATCGCGCTGTGGTCGGTTAAAAGATCGTGTAGATGTGAAGGGGGCTTAACTCGTGGGAATGTCATAGCGATATCTTACTGCATCGTAATTACTCCTACTACTCTCGTGATTTCTCGTATCTACTCGTGTATTATCGTACAGACCTTGTAACGATATCGTAAATTATCGTACTAACTCGCACCACTATCATAAGGACTCGGCTTAATCCTCGTACAAATATCGTACATATTCGAAGTAATATCGTACCACTATCGTATTAACATCGTACGAAACTCGTGTCCATCAACCCACATGCCCAACTCGTGGTCCCTCCGTCCCGAGTCATTACGAGTTATAAAATTTGTAAACTCCTGGGGTATCGTGGCCACACTTGTGTTACGAGGAGAAAACATTAAAAAACCTAGGCAACACGCATATACCTTTAAGTATACCGGTACAGGACAGAAAACGCGGTACACAGAAAGCACCAGTCATAAAGAAATACATCCGATGCCCAGTATACCAGTTGGGAAAACACACACACACACGCGCGCGCACACACACACACACACACACACACACACACACACACACACACACACACACACACTCAAAATAAGAGACAGACAGACAGACAGACAGACAAACAGAAAGACAGACAGACAGACAGACAGAGACAGAGACAGACAGACAGAGACAGTGACAGAGAGAGACAGACAGACAGAGGAATGAGACACATAAAAAGTACATAAAACAGGAAAGAAAAAAAAAAATCTGATACATAAAAAAAGATGTCATATCACTATCTATCTATCTATTGCCAGACGCCTCAATCCCGTTCGGGGTGGCCACAAACAAATCGCCTCCACGTCGCCCTGTCCCCCGCCATTTCACTGCTCTGCTCCCAACTCACACACCCCTCTCTCATATATCTCTCCACCCCATCCCTCCATCTCATCCTCGGCCTCCCCCTCCCTCTCCCTCCCTCCACCTCATTTACATACACTCTCTTCGTCAGTCTTTCATCCTCCATCCTCTCCACATGGCCAAACCACCTCAGTGTATTCCTCCTAACGCTTCCTATCACATCCACATCCACATCACAACTCTCCTTTATATCCTCATTTGTCATCCTGTCTCTACATGTGACTCTAAAGGCTCCTCTTAAATAACTCATTTCCACTGCTCTCACTCTTGACTTGTCCCCTTCCAACAACTTCCAAGCTTCACTTCCATACGTTAGAGTTGGTATCACAATATTGTCATGTAGTAACTTTTTCGCTTCCATGCTCACTTCCCTGTTTCTTATCACTGCTTTCAAGGAACCAGCAACCTTTCTTCCCTGCTGAACCCTTTCAAGCACTTCACCCTCCAAACCTCCATCCTTACTCATCACACTACCCAAGTACTTAAACGTACTCACATTTTCCAATTCCTCACCATCCAACCTCGCTGTACATTCACTGACTTCACCTCTCTCAAAGACCATCACTTTACTCTTCCCTACATTCACCTTTAGATTCCGTTTCTTACACACTCTCTCAAACTCATCCACCAAGCCTTGCAGTTCCTCTTCATCTTCACTGAACAACACAGTATTATCTGCAAACAAGAGTACAGGGAGTTTCCAAACACTATCCTCTCTCACCAGGGCCACTCCAACATCCACTACCCTACCTTGTACCTCTTTTATTACCCCATCCATGTACAGATTGAACAACCATGGAGACATGACACATCCCTGTTTCAACCCAACCCTTCAAAGACAAAAATTCACTCAGTTCACCATCCACACGCACTGCAGCCACCATCATACATACTCTTCACGGCATTCAACAACTTCCCCAATTACTCCATATATTCTTAATTCTTTCCACAATCCTTGTCTATCCACCCTGTCATATGCTTTCTCCAAATCAATGAAAGCCACATACAACTTCTTTCCCTTCTCTAGAAACTTTTCCACTAAAGATCTAAGAATGAATATCTGATCTACACAACCTCTTCCCTTCCTAAAGCCTCCCTGTTCTTCTCCAACTAATTCCTCTGTTCTTTCTCTAACTCTGTCAATAGGTATCCTATCATACACTTTTCCTATTATACTAAGAAGACACATGCCCCTATGATTACCACACACTTCTTATTCCTCTTTTCCTTTGTACAAGGGAATAATTATACCTGACTTCCAATCCTCCGGAACTCTACCTTCCTCCCAGGCCAATCTGCAAATCATCCACATCCATTCTACTACTATCTCTCCCCCATGCTTCAACATTTCACCACACATTCCATCAATTCCTGGGGCTTTCCCCAATTTAACTTTCTTCATTGCTTCCACAACTTCTCTCCTACTGACTTCGTCCTGTCTTCTCACCTCCCTCCTTCTCCCAGCCATTCCCCTGCCACTTATACTCGCATCACTTCTATCCTCTATGTTCAACAATTCCTTAAAGTGTTCTTTCCATATGCTCACTTTTTCTCCCTTCTCCACTAGTAATCTACCATTTTTATCTTTCGCTCCCCTGCTACCTTCACTTCCACCCTGTCTTACTCTCTTCACCTCTTTCCAGAATATTTTCTTTCAGTCCTTCCACTGTACACTCAAATTCCTTCCAAATTCCTCATCCACTCTCTTACTAATCTTTTTACCTCTTTCTTTCTTTCTACAAATAACTCTCTCTTCTGCCTCTCAACTTCTTCCACACTCCTATTTCTCATCCATTCATTGTATGCTTTCTTCTTTTGTGCCACAGCCTGTCTCACCTCTTCAGTCCACCACACTGTTCCTTGCACCCTCCCTCTGTCTTCTCTTCATCCCACACAGCACATCACATGCTGCACATATTTCTTCTGTGAATATCCTGCACACATCTTCCACGTCCCCTATCTGCTCCAATTCATATTTGCCCAATCGTTCTTCCACTTCTCTCTTATATTCTTTTTCTCATCCTCTTGTAACCTTTCTACTCTCCTTGCAAATACTCCTTCTTCCCGTCCTTCCCTTCTTCTATTACTCCATCTTATTTGTATCTTGATTCTGGCCACCACCAAGTAGTGGTCAGAAAGTCCACTCCCTTAATCTCTATAAGCTCTTGCATCCATTACACATCTTCCCATCCTTTCATCCACACACACATAATCAATCATTGCCTTCCTTTCATTCAGTTCACCACCCACTCTTCTCATCACTCGCCATGTATACCTGTGGATCATTTTGTGCCTGAAGAGGATATTGGCTATCACCAACCCCCTCCCAGCAAAAATGTCCACTAACGCACTGCCATTCTCATCTATCTCAGCAGGCACACCCCACTCACCAACTATTCCATCCACCTTCACATTCCCTACTTTACTATTCATATCGCCGATCAAAAAACACTCTCTCATTCCTTCCAAACTTTTCCATGCACACTTCCACATTTGTCCAGAACTCTTCTCTCACTCTGCTTGCACGATCTTGCGTTGGCGCATACATGCACACAATCGCCCACATTTGTAGACCAACTTTCAATCTTACCCACACAATCCTTGACCCAACTGATCCATACTCTCTTATGTTCTTCTTCCATCTTTTACTCACAACTATACACACTCCTTCTTTTGCCCTCTCATTCTCACCTACTCCTGCACATATACCCCATCCAAACTCCCATTCTCTCACACTCTCACCTCTCCACATATTTCCATGTACTGGTTTTGCTGGTGGAATGTTACCCCCTTCAACCAGAGTACGTAATTTTTGTCGTTTTATTCTTGCGGTCAGGCGATTTTGTTCAACCATAGGGAGATTTTTCTTACTTCACTTTGCTACTTGAGCACTCCCTTAGGCCATTATTCTCGTTAGTTAAGGAAGCTCCTTAACGCCTCTTCCTGAGCGATTTATTTTGGGTTATGGTTGGCTAATGTGATTCTCTACGTCATTCATGAGGAGTATAGAGATACTGGAAGGATTTATGTAACACAGAAGACTACAGTAAGGTGTAATAAACAATATACAGTAGATAGTTTAGGAAAAGATGGTAGGGAGCTTGAAGTTCCTGACTAGACTATCGCAAAGATAGGTAATCTGGGTCTCACAGATCATTTTTTTTTTTTTTGACAGTGTTATAGGGGAGCTGCAGCACAGACAATTGTGCAGCTGCATTTGGCACCCAGATGTCACGAGGAAAGTAGCTGTCGCCCGGCTGTCTAAGTACTTATTTACCTCCTAGGTAGATGTGGGTCTTCTAGACCCATGATTACTTTTACAGTACAACCAATTTTGGCCACCTAACTTGAAGTAACAAGTGCCCCAATGATCATAATCCTCTAACAGCAGTAAATTCATCCTTTCATCTGAAAGATAAAAGACTGATATTCTCTTTATAATAAACCATTTCCCTGTGGAGGTGGACTAAAAATGTAGTTTTGTTTGCTCAGAAGAGTTTGAGAACATTTTTCATTTATTTTTTAAATTACCAAATATCAAAAATTTCCCTCCATTTTCGGAGGTGAGGTCCTGTATGCATTTCATTTTAGTCCTATATCAGTTAAAAAAAAAAAATGTAAATATGCAGTATTCTCTAATTTTGAGCTGGGTCTCCTGGACCCTTGATTACCTATTGCATACCATACAATATGATTACCTATCCAGGGTTAAAGTGAATGAATTGAAATAGTGTGCCAGAACAAGAGGTAAAAAGATAAAAAGAACTGAAGATAAAAGCATGTTATTACAATGAAGGGGTTAATCAGTTTAATCAGAAGCATTATTTGTGTTACCTTTATTTAGATGATCCATGCGATATGTGGGAATGTTGGGTCGGAGAGAGAAACAGACTGGAACATTGAATTCTTTATAATTTTTCTCTGACTCTTTGAAGATGGATATTGTGTAGCCCGAAACGTTAATGAAAATAAAGAATACTAGATCTAACCAGTGTTTCTCTCCCACCCAACATTCCAAGCGTTACTTGCCTTTTTATTATCTTCAGGCAGTTTTTCTTGTATTAGAGAGGTGCGATAGTGAAATTGTTAGAGACAGATCCCATTAATTCCTTAGGAGAAGAAGACAAAGAGAAAGAAGGAGCAGAAGGAGGAGGAAGAGGGGGGGGAGGAGGAGGAGGAGGAGGAGGAGGAGGAGGAGGGGAAAGAGGAGGAAGAAGAAGATGTAGATGAGGAAGAAGTAAAAAAAAAAATGATGAAGAAGACTTGGATTAATGCCTATGTACTAATCAAGAATCATTTACACAATAAATTGCAAGTTTCAGTCTTCCACTAAAATGTTGCCCACTATTAGAATTTTACATTAAAGTGCCCTGTTACACATTTGGGCAAACAGGGTCAAAGGGAAACATTTGAGGAGTTAATGGTTCACTAATATTCAGGTGATGGTGGATGTAATGTATGTGAAAGCACTATAATAATTTTACCTTAACTTGGCCTACATTTTTGTCCTTTTCCAGTCTATTTCTCTTAGTTCAGTGGCAGAATATGACAATACATTAGCTGCAGAGCCTTTTCATAGCTCCTCCTTATGACTAGCATCATACTGTAATGTTCATTTATGAAGGTCTCCAGGATTAAAGAAATTAATTTCTTTTTATTTCAGAGTATTCTTTTTTGCGCTTATGAACACAATAAAAAGCACATTTAGAATGTTCTCATCACATCTTATGTTAACACAAAATTAAAAAGAAACTTAACTAAAATATAGTAAATAATAAATTTCAATAGATCTGTACCTTATTGTTCTAATTTACTGAAAATGAAAATATTTGTCAATGTAATTTTTTAAACACATACTGTACATAAAGGAAATTACACCATATATCCCATGACTCATATAACTTTTCTAGTCTTTGTAATTTGTAAGTTCTTTTTACTCCAAAGCTTCATTTGGTGACTAGTCGTTTGTACACTTTTTCTGGTGTGCCTCTATGAATTATTCAGTAGTAGTTCTCCATCATACTGACATCCAAGCATCCCTGGTACATGCTTTCCATGTCCTTGATATCCTGATGCAATCTTTCACCCTGTTCTTCACCCGCCGCTCAAAAATCTTCGGGGAAAAATTCCAAATGCAAATCCAAAGAGTGAACTTTGAGAATCATGTTCCAACCCATATACTTAATTTTGATGAACAAATTTCTCACAATTTTTTTCGTAATTTGAATCCTTATTGTTACCTTCAAACTTAGAAACAACTTCTTTCAATGATACTCAAGCCTCTCGTCCCAGGTCGTTCATTGCACCACCAAATTCTGCATTAGAAACCAATTTTCTAATATCAGGTCCAGTAAATACCCCCTCTTTCAATTTAGCTTCAGACAAAGCAGGAAACTTTTGGCACAAGTGCATAAAACAGGTTCCATCTTTTGATAGGGCTTTGACAAACTGCTTCATTAAGCCAGGCTTAATATGAAGCGGTGGTAGCAGCACTTTATCTGGATTCACCAAGCTAGGTCTGATGATGTTTTTGGGTCCAAGCTGTAGATTTTTTCTGTTTGACCATTCCGTCTGAACACAGTGTAAATCCTTGGCTCTGCTGTCCCACTCACAGAGAATGCGTGAGAATTTTGTATACCCTGACTGATGACCCAGTACGTTACATTGAACTTTCAGGTCCCTCACATATGAACCAATGGTGTTCATTGTAGCTGATTTCTCGAGAAATTTTGCACAGAATGAGCAACAGGTATTGATGAAAATTTATTACCATTATGAAGAAGTATCCCTATCAGGCACTTTTAGATGAATCTAAAAATAATCTTCATTCTTCATCATTCTTAATCTTTGCCAAGTTTCTGCACTAGGCCATTTACATCAGTGCAATAACCCATGGATTAGTGCAATAAACCACTGTTTTCAATAAATATTACTGTGAAAAAAAAAAGAAACACTCCACTGAAAGTAATTTACAAGTGCACCAGTCAACTGAGTCACAGTGAGATATGTTTGTTACACTCCAGTACTCATATGCCTGATCACTGTGTTGTGTTCCAGGTATATTCTGGCTTATTTTCAAATAAGATAAATGTGTTGTTTCAAACAAAGGTTTTAACCCATACCGTGCTAGCGACGTAGATTGTCCCCTTCAAAAACGCCAGTGACATAGATATGTGTCCTGCAGCATTGAGAAGTCATTCCAAGCAACTGAAGTAAATTGGAAGGTAATAATGTATCTTGCTAACTTCAGACATTTTTCGACTATGCTTCCAACACTGATATAGGAATGTGGGAGACAAGTGAGTCTTCACAGGCTCACAGCCACTCTGCTCTGTAAGTAACCTTGAAGGTTTTAGATGTCTAGTGGCACCAAAATGACTCGATTTCAATCTACTTTCTGTCTTTGGTGATTACTTTTTTTAGTGCCAGGGATCTTATATTGATGTATTAAGCCCATTTACTCACAAAAATAATCCAAAATCGGTTCACAGGCTCACAGACGCTCTGCTTTCTCAGTAACCTCTAAGATTTCAGAGGTAGAGTGACACCAATCTGACTCTATTACACCAACTTTCTGGCTTTGGTGATTACTTTTATTATATTAATGACAGGGAATCTTATATTGTATTAAGCCCATTCAGCCATAAAAAAAAAAAAAAATCGGCCGGCGTACAGGGTATCATTTTTTTCCCTAGCACGGTAGCCAACGGGTTACTAATAGAAAATACTAAATTCCAAATATTTTATCATTGTAATAAAAAAATCCATATGTAAATAATTACAAAGCTCCAAGTGATTAAAGAATTATTTGAAACTAATAAAGTGTTTTGCGGAAAGGAAATGTTACGTGATGGAGAATAATGGTTATCATTTTTTTAATTCAGCGCCCCAAAATGTAAAGAAATCATATGGAAAAAAAAAAGTAATCTGTATAACTGTGTTACCATTGCAGCACTGTATTCAAGATGGAGATATGTCTAATATAGGCCAGGTTATAATGAAAAAGGGTCATAGCTGTTAGCCAAGTGACTGAAGGGACAAGAAATAATATACCTGAGTCTTCAGTCCATCAGTGTTCTTCAGAGCATAAAAGCTGAAATACAGAAACAGACTTTGAGAACAGTAGGACTGAGATACGAGTATATGAACAGGCATAAGCATCATCTCCCCTTCATAGTAGCTTCCTTACGCTTTAATCTGAATGGAAAACATGAGACTCACTTGAGTCTATTGCACCAGTTCCTTTTTGTTCTTGCAAATACAGTTCCTAGCTACGAAAGGAAGCTGGTTATATGTTTGTTCGTCAATCTTTCAATCACAACCCTAGGTGAGAAAATTCTAAAGTGCACAGTACGAGATTATTCCTTTTAGTTAATACATTGGATATTGTGATATTACAACGGCACAAAACTAGCACAATGCCACTTGAATGTACATAATTCCAAACTCAGCAACCCAGTGAAGAATCAGGCAGATATACACATAAACATACATATAACCCTACTGATATAATTTAAGACAAGGACAACGCAGGAAACAAGTATAAATTAATCTCACAAACATTAAAAAAAAAAAAAAAAAAAAAAAAAGAGACCCCCAAAGGCATAGAAAAAACGGCAATGACAAATCCGAGGAAAAAATACTAATAAAGTTTGAATCACTAAGGCAAATGTACATAAAACAAGAAACCAACAAGCAATGGAATGGGTATAACTCCTCTGGCAAAACTGTACATGGACAAGTAGAAAGAATTCAGAGCGTGTATACCTCCACCAACACCAGCGAAATCTAAGATTTGCCACTGAGTAACTACGTATAGGGCCAATGTCATAAACAAGAGTTTCCAAATGTTAAAACATCACTAACTAATGATAACCATTACCACATTGTAAAACAAAATCACTAACAACAACAAAAAAAACAACAACAAAATGTTGGATTCAGATCCGCCTGAAAGTCTAATTAAATCATTCTTGGCCAACGGGCTACTCCTCCAGAAAACTTCGTTCAAATCCGATTGTAACTTTTTGAGATATTGGCATGGACAGACAGACAGCAGACACGAGTGATTACATACCTACCGACCAACCTTCGTTGGCGAAGGTAATAAAAGAGACAGGGACCAAGCTATAACTCTGAATTCCATTGCAACATGGACACAGCACACAAAGATTCAGACAAACTAATGCATCCTACTTATATATAAATTGACACAAATAGAAAAACAGAATGAGAGAGATGTTACTGTGGTCAAACGGTTGGTGGTAATGATCTGCTGTGTGAATGGACGTGAATTCACGCAAGACTGGATAGGGAATATTTGATGAGTTGAAATTCCCTGACACAGACCCTATTGTTGTTCTTAATGATCCCTTGATGTCTAGACACATTGACACAATTACAGCCGTTCTGAATGTTTCAGCCCTGCATGTATTCCAGTAAGGATGGTGCCTATTATCTACAAAGTGGTGATATATGAAGAAGTATATATATATGAAGACTGCTTGGCTTCAGGGAAACGAGATAAACTATTTGCTGAGAATATAACACATCAAAATAATAATGACAGAAAAAATGTAAGTGGAATTCTACTACCGGAAGCAAGGTAGAATTTCAAACTAGCGGTAACACAACGACACAAGCAAAAATAAAATAACGGAAAATGTTGGGGTGGAAGGAGACACAGGCTGGGGTTTGAATTCTTTATTTTCTCTAACGTTCCGGCTACACAGAACTCTCTCTGAAGATGGACTTCTGCGTAGCCTGAAACGTTAGAGAAAATGAAGATTCTACTATCTAAACTGTGGTTCTCTCATTCCCCGAACAATTCCACGAGTTGCAATGGCTCATCTCCCTCCCCCCCCCCCAAAAAAAAAAAAAAAAAAAAGACAAACATAGCCAAAACACCCATTAGGGAGAAATACAAGAATAATCAAAAACAAATCGGGCATAAAACGACACTCTAACACACGCGCATGCACACACACACAGACACACACAGACACAGACACACACTGACGCAGACACACACACACACACACACACACACACACACACACACACACACACACACACACACACACACACACACACACACACACAAAAGCTGTACTGGAAAATTTGCACATTGAAATCTGTTTCTCAGTGTCTGATCATACTCCCTCACGACCCACTTATCATTACACACCAGCTTCTTCTTTTACAGCCTTCCTCACCATATAAAAATCTCATTTAGATTTCCTTCTCTTCCCATCACTCACCTAACTCGCATAATTTATAATCATATACCTGCACACAGAATCAAGAGAAAGAAAAAACTAGATTCACGCACACCCTATACACAAGAATATCGACCTCCTTCCCTTTGCTACCTCTCACTTAACTCACAAATACTCTTATACCTACAAACAGAATCAGTACAAACAAAGGTAAAACCATACACACAGACGAGAAACAAATAAAAGGCATGTACATATAAACTATCTCACACAGACAAAATAAACAGGTGAATCACGAAGCAAAGTAGATATGAACACCATGAACTGGATAAATAAATACTCTAAATAGGCATATGATTAGTTCTCTAACTATTAACTGAAAAGCAAAATGGAAAAAGTACAGGAAAAACGCAAAACACATACACCCACATGTATAAAAATGGCTACACAGGCATATACTGTACAGTATATAAATAAAAACACAAATACACACATACAGAAATTGTCCTAAGATAAAAAGTAAGTAAATACAACAAACGACATAATACACAAATACAAACAAGAAAATTACATAAGCAAATACACACACACACACACACACACACACACACACACACACACACCAAAAAAAACACTGACATAATTCCACACACACACACACACACACACACACACACACACACACACACACACACACAAACCAAAAATAGAGAGCACTCAACCCAGTCAGTGACAACACAACACACACACACACACACACACACACACACACACACACACACACACACACACACACACACACACACACACACCAAAAATAAGGTCACTGACATAATTCCACACACACACACACACACACACACACACACACACACACCAAAAATAAGGTCACTGACATAATTCCACACACACACACACACACACACACACACACACACACACACACACACACACACACACACACCAAAAAAAAAAACACAACAAAAAAAAACACACACACACACACACACACACACACACACACACACACACACACACACACACCAAAAATAAGGTCACTGACAAAATTCCACACACACACACACACACACACACACACACACACCAAAAATAAGGACACTGACATAATTCCACACACAAAAAAATACGTGTAAACACAAACGCCTGGAAAATAGAGAAGAAGCACAACTTCCCAGAAAACATGCTAAAAAAAAAATAACAAAAGAAAACGCAGTGAGAACAGTCCATAAACACAATGAAATCCATGAGCTCTAGAAAAATACAGTCCCACAAAACAGAGCATCACACAAACGTTAAACCAATAAAGCAAAAACAAACACACACACACACACACACACACACACACACACACACACACACACTAATGAATCCCCCACGGTAATCCCACGATAAGTAAAAATGAAACAAACATTAAAAAAATCAATATATACCAATGCATAAAACGGAAACACACACACACACACACACACACACACA
>NC_136955.1:6789934-6792434 GCF_032717465.1 Coenobita brevimanus | reverse complement strand
ATGATTTTCTTAGATGGATTATACTTCTCTAACCTGGCCCAAATTTTCGCACTTTTGCAGCTTTTTTCGCTTAGCTTTGTCGGGGAAAGAGACAATGCTACCGACTGCATACTTCCCATAGCACTCCTTGTGACTGGCATCATAATCTAATGTCAATCTACTCCTGCAACTCAACATTCAAGATGGAGAGATGGGAAAATAAGGCAAAGTCAGAGTAAAGAGAGTATAGTCATTTATTAACAGTAATCCGTATATATAAGAGCTGCGTTGCATGTTTGTCCTTCAGTCACGCTCACACCAAGGGCCAGAGACCCCCAGATCATATATATTCTGAATCAGGGTGATCCAAAGGGTGGTTTTAGGGGTCAAAATTCAGATCTGGGTCATTTTAAGTCACCGGTAGTGTGTTAGCCTTTTTTTTTGCCCAGGCAACGCCGGGTAGCCCTGCAGCCCAATTTTTGGCATGGGGACTCACATGACCTTCAGTTCGGACATAGTCTATGTGAGGTTGACCTGCGAGGTCATTTGAGGTCACCGGTAATACATGCTCGCACGCCTGGACCCAGCAGCCCAATTTTTGGCATGGAGACTCACATGACCTCCAATTCGGACATAAGCAATGTGAAGATGACCTTTGAGGTCATTTGAGGTCACCGGTCGGAGGTTATTTTAAGTCATCGGTAATAGCAAACAAGTGCGTACAAATATTGTGCGTTAGTCTGTGAAAGTTGAAGTAGAAAGTACCTGGATCTCTTATTATCCCTCTTCAGTAGCATAAGAGGTACATGGTCTTTCTGGAGTAGTAAAAAGACTGATATAGAACTAATAGGATTAATATTCATCTTTTTGGCCTGGCAACGCTGGGTATCCTGCTAGTAATTTAATATAATAAAGACACCGCTGAAAAGAAAAGGGTAAGAAAACAGAAATAAACCATATCAACTGTATAGTAGAAACTTCATATATATAAAAGCAATGAAACGAAAATTACTATACCCGTTTTGCTTTAACTTGGTCCTCATTGCCTCAACAACATCTTCAACAGTGAATTTTAAGTTCTGAACTCTAGAGTATGATGCAAGTCATGAGAAGTGCTGTGGAAAGGATGTAAAGCTTCATTATTGTGTTCTGCCGGTGCTGAGCTACGTAAATTTAGCTGCATAAGGACAAAATTCTTGGCCAAGTTAAGGTAAAAGTACTGTACAAATGAGAGAGAGAGAGAGAGAGAGAGAGAGAGAGAGAGAGAGAGAGAGAGAGAGAGAGAGAGAGAGAGAGAGAGAGAGAGAGAGAGAGAGAGAGAATCCTTATTAACAAGGAGCAGTCAGACAATACAACTCCATCACGCAAAAACTGGCTTCTTGACAGGTCGAATATTTGACTTTGTCCTGTGACCTTGACTTTCGCCCGATTAATCTCAAAACTAATTTCCTTCACTCGCCTCTGATCCTTAATTCTTCCACCAAGTTTGGTTCAAACCCGATGAAAACTGAGTTGGCTTTGTCCTCTGAGTATGACATTTGATCTTGCTCTATGACCTTGACATGTGGTTGACTGTTTTCAAAATCAAATCCCTTTATCCTAGCCTTACCCTGAGCTCTGCCACAGAGTTTGGTCTAAATAGGATAAAAGCTGCTTAATTTGCCTTGCCTGACCTTGATCTATGAACTATGATTAAAAAAGAAAAAAAAAAAAAAACACTACATACCTCTTGGTTGATTCTCAACATTTCTACCAAGTTAGGTTTTAAGCAAATGAACGCTGTTTAACCATTCTGTTCCGACACAGACATACCAGACTATCTTTGGCCTTGCTCTGTTACTTGACCTTTGAATGGTTGCTCTAAGGATCGAATCCCTTCGTTCTTGCCTTATCTTCAGTCTTGCACCAAGTTTGGGCTAAATCAGATAAAAAATGTCTATGTTGACATTTCAGTATTTTTTAACCTCTATACCAAATGCATGCCGGGAAAAAAAGCAGACCTACAGAATACCATATTGTAAACAGTGTTTCTTCCATAAAAATATAAGTCGGAAATTAGCTCTAATTACCTTAACATATTCGTGTTTGTTGGTTCTGAAAATGGCTTCTTTCACAGAGGCCACCATTTCCATGCTGTGCAAGGACAATTAGTTAGGTTGGATTCGTATTTTTATTCGGGGGAAATGGATGACAAAATGAACGTTTCAGCCCCAAACTCAGTACTCTCCATTCATGACTGAGCGTGTAAGGTGTAAGGTAAATTAAAACGATGGAGTGGGAAGGGGTGAATCTGGAAGGTCACAGCCCCAAAGCCAAAGCTGAACGCATCCCACTAAAATTCCTAGAAACCCAACATTTCAAATCGTGTAAGTGAGTTTGTGATGAAGTGTACTGTAAATATTCCGACTCTGCCGTATCAGAATGTGACCAAGTTTTGTAGACCTGACCTTTGACCCATTGGTTTCTTGCTTTGCTATCGCAGGTGTAATGTTATTACAGTAACATATAACAACAACGACAA
>NC_136955.1:6734220-6789834 GCF_032717465.1 Coenobita brevimanus | reverse complement strand
TTATGAAACTGCCTGTAGCCTGGCGTCAGTGATCGAGGCCTTGTCATGTTTGGTTGTTTGGTCTGCCTGCTTTCGGGTCGCGATCGATTTTGTTCTCTGTTTGGGGTCGGTGTAGATGTTTTCACAGCTGATACTGTCTCAGGTACCCTCATTCTACCAGAATGTGGATGTGTGTCGACCATACCTGCTTTACTGCACTGCATCTCTACCTCATTCATTAAGTCTAGCAAGCACATTCCTGGGGTGTATGCGATCGTCTTGGCGATCTTAAGGGTCCTATCAGGTAATTTACACAAGGCAGCTACATAACCAATGATGTCCACAACGAGGTCTGGGGACATCTTTCCATCATCTGTTATCCAATTTGAGTTTTCCAAAGTAACTAACAATGTTCTTTTGATTGTGGAGTCATCAGCAGTTATTTCACTGAGCACATGGTTTGTAGTGTGCTCCCTTACAAGATCTACAATCTTATGTAATTCTGGAATTATACCTGGCAAGAAGTTCATACCTCCAGAAAATTTCTTCAAAAATTCAGTTTTAAATTCATCATATGTCCTAGCCCTATGGAGCTTGTCTGAGCGAAGTAAATTGCTTGCTGGACATCTTTCCTGGCTTATGCAAGATGAAAAAATAGCAATTTTCTCTTGTTCTTCTAGTATGTGGCACTTGATGAACATTTGTTTGCATTGACTGACTAATGAAATGACATCAATGCAATCTTTGTCTGTGCCAGAGAATTTTGGGGGAGTTTTATCCTCGTGATACACAAACACTTGAGGTGTGGTTGTTAGATCAGCTGTATTTGTTTCTTGATTCATTTTCACTGTGTGCTCTGTTAATTCAACTTGGACGTGTTTATCGTTGTGTGAGGGAATGGTGGAATATGTACGACCGGACCGGTGAACCCTGTTAAGTATATTGGCATACGTGTGCAAGTCAGCAACAAAGTCCGCACTTGCTACGTCAGAGGGGGTTTCCCACTCATCATCTGAAACTGCCGTATTTGTTTCTTGGTCTTTAGTTTGTGGTGAGGTTTGTACAAGGGGTGGGGTGGGTTGCCTTGGTGCTCTCTTAATTGTGAGTCTGTTGTTGTGGCAAATTGTGTGTCATCTGGTGTGTTGCCTTGGTGCTCTCTTAATTGTGAGTCTGTTGTGGCAAATTGTGTGTCATCTGGTATTAACGTGGGTGGTGGCGAAAATATTCCTGTCATTAAGATATGGTGTTATGAAATACGCCTCTTGTTTATTTATGTCCTAACAAAATAGATGAGTAAATAAGTTGAAATAAGTGATAGATAGTGAGTGTATAAGTGTATATATGGAAATAAGTAAAAAAAAAGTTGAATATAGCTAATTTTAGCACTGAGAAGAAATGAGTAAGTATAATTTTACCCACTTGATACAGATCGTAGAGGTGTGTAGATACAAAAGTCGATCTCGGAAGAAAAATGCAGGTTTGATTGAAGATCTCTTGATAATTCTAGTGCTGTGTTGATGGACGATATTACTCAGGAAATTCCATGGCCTGGTGCTTGTGGTGGTTAACAGCTGTCCCAGGCAAACCTCAGCATAGAACGTCGAATTTCCAACTCCAACTGTGAAAATAAATGAGTATGAGTAGGAGCTATGTGAATAATGAGTAATGAGTAGTGGGTGAGAAGTGCCTGGTGTCAGTCACACGTTGCTTGGCATGGCAGACTCGCGTTGTGATGTCATCTCAGCACATGGTGACGTCGGCTTCCCACACTGGTAGCTGTGGTGAGTGAATGAGTAGCGATGAGTAACTTGAGTGAAGATGAGTGAGTAAGATGAGTTGTGAATATGGACTTGGTATTTGCTTCGTCGTCTTGACCTCTTCACTCCTGCGTCAGCGGTGGAGGTTGGGTGGATGTAGCAGAGAGAGGAGGATGAGGTCTGGTGGTTATGAGTTATGAGTCGTGTCTCACTCTTCGTTTGTTTGTTTTGTATTTTCTTACTTGATGTATTCTTGGTCCTTTTTCTTGTGATTTACTCGTTGTAGGATGAAGACTGCCGCTACTTGTAGGTGCGTGTAGAAGATTATACAGACGACTCGTAGAGTTGTTACTTGTAGTTGATTGTAGATGGTTGTACTGTAGTTCGTTCACTGTAGAACTGAAGTTAATCTTGTAGAGTGTCGCCTGCTTTTGTAGAAATTCACTGTTGATTCGAAGACGAGGTGCGTTCTTTCCGCTGCTACCAAATGTCATAAAAAGACTTTGTAGTTACTTGTAGAGAAGTTATATATATTAGACTTGTGGACGAACGGTTGTTATACATGAGTAGCTTTGTAAGTAGATAATCTTCTTTCCCATTTGTCATTCAATGACAGGAGAGGTAAAGAATAGTATGGGACTATTTTTATTTGTCTTCGAAATATTAACAAGTCTCTCACACAGAGCGAAGTATAAAGTAGAGTCCCGCTAGCTATCTCCCTATCTCTCTCTCTCTCTCTCTCTCTCTCTCTCTTCCAAGTTGCTAAGCCTTTCTTCCCACTCCCTGCCGCTTCTATGGCCTCTCTCCTTCTGAGCTCTCTTTCCTAAATTCTGGTGAAACAGGAGTCGTGTCATGTGTGTTCACTGTGGTTGGAAAGTTCTAGAAGCCTGTGTGTGAGTATGTGTGTATGTGTGTGTATGGTCAACTAGGCTTTGTTCTCCTGGTGTATCGCTGACAAACTAACTGCATCATCTCCTGACTGGCTACTTCGTAATCTGTCGTCAGCTTTTCCTCAGTGTAACTTGCAAGATCATTTCCCATTCCCAGGCTCTCATAGAGCTGTCTATCTGTCTATTTATCTATCTATCTATTATGATTTGTAAATATAATATGGACTCATAACAATTATGCCTCCCCAATAAGCATATATATTACCTCCTGACTGGCGAAAAAATCTCAAAGTGCTCGATGTAATGCACGATGCTCTACCCCCTCAGTGCCAGGACGTAATTTCTCTTTTGTTTATCATTTTACTTAGCTTAAGAGAGATTTTCTGAAATGCTGAGGTAAACTGAATGTTCAATAACCCTTTTTCCGTCTATATGGACAAATTATAAAGTGTTCAATAGCCCCTCTCCAAACTGTAGAGGATAATCTTAAAGTGTTCAGTTACCTCTTTGCCAGATTATAGAGGCAAATTATAAGGTGTTTAACGACCCCTTTGCTATATGTATGTGTAGATTAAGGGTTCAGCAGTTCCTTGAATCTGTGGACGTATTGCCGTATCCATAATATCTTTGGTATCTCTGGGTGATGCTATTCAGTTTCTGGGAGAAATCTTGGGTCCGTATTCTCGTCGGTTAATGAAGCTACCTAGCACCTCTCCCATAGCAATTCATTTTGGAAAAAGGAGGATAATGTAAACCTGTATGTTATTTTTGCAGAATATGGTGGTATTTGAATGATTTAAACGACATGGAAGAGGAATATAAGGTTAATAAGCAAAATAAATCGCTCTGGAAGAGGTGTTACAGAGCTTCCATAACCGACGAGAACACCGGCCTTGGAATGAAGATGTTAATGAAGGCAATATCCAAGGCCTCCTCAGCTCCAAAAGTCACCTACCGCTCCTGCCTCCACCTGGAGTACCGAACTACGTGTTGGTGCGGCTCCGGCGATTACGGCTGGGATTCCCCTGTTACAGTCAGGTCCCCGGGGCCGCACCAAAGCCATGCCCCCACTGCCTTGAGAGGGCTGAAGAGCCTCTACTACATTACCTACTCCACTGCCCAGCCACTGCTCAGCTCAGATCTCGCCCAGATGTGGGCCGCGCCGGTTTGATAATGCCTTCCATACAGCAGCCAACATCATTGCTCAGTCCCCTTTCAGCACTCTTTTATTCTTAGTAACCAGTTACCCGCCCCCTAGGTAAATCAGCAAGGGCATTGTTAGCTCTACCCTGACGGGCTCTTTGTTTGCCCGTACCCCACCTAGTGTGGGGAAATATCCAACAACAACAACACATCAGTGCTTAACCCGCCCAGTCCCGGCCACTTTTCGACCACTGGTACCCCCCAATCCCGGGCAATTTTCGACCTTTTTTTTTTTGCTTAAACTTTCGCTTTTGGTGAGAAACATCGAAAATTCATAGAGAAATCGCTCACCTGAGGTTTAAAATACTCATTACAGGTAGGAGAGCCTCCTTACCTTACTGGGTTTTCTATCAGGCTGGCACCAAAGAAAACGAGTTCTATGGGAGGATAACTATTTCACACCATTCATAAACGGTATTTATTTATTTACTGTTACGAATTTATATGTAGTACAAGAGTATATTGGTTTTCAAGCAGTAATATAGGCATTATAAGCATTGTTTCACTCACTAATACCTGACCTTTTTTTGCCACATTACCTGATCATCATTTCTAACTGTTTCTTTCTCTAATGCTATGTAAAGTTTGTCCTCCACATTGTCATTGATTGGGGAATCACTCTGGCCCTGAATTTCGTACCGTGGCATGACATGGCTATACTGGCCAGGTCACTGATAACAGGTGAATTGCTGAGAAAAGGGCATGCAAGGGGGGGGAGGAGGTCGTGCTGGGTAAGGCATTGTCTCTGCCTGGCATCTTGTTGAGGCAGGTGTCCCGTGTATACGTACCAAAAATGACTCGCAAAAATTGAAAATTGTGGAAATTATGAATCTTGCAATTGCAGGACGTTGAAGTACGTCCTCGGGATTAGCTGTGACAAAACGTGAGGACGTGGAAGTACGTCCTCGGGACGGCGCGGGTTAAGACATCGGTCCACATTCCCGTCGCTTGGGGGAACTCTCTAACACCTCTTCCTAGCAGATTTATTTAGCTTATTAGGCCTTATTGCCCTTTCTTTGTTATATAATCCTTCTAATATCGCCATGCTCTGTCATATCTAAAAATGAATCACTCAGGAAGAGGCGTTAGGAAGCTTCCTTGACCAACGAAAATACTCACCCTGGAGTCACGGTGTTAACGGAGGCTATATCGAACTCCTCCAGGCCCAAATGTCGCCCTAGTGCTGAAGATATCGTACGAAATTAAAAGGATTAGGATATATAGTCTATTTGATGGACCTGAGCACCTGAGATGTATGGGGCAAGTGGGGTGTGTTTGATTTACGGCTGCTGATTGGCCGCCGATGGTGTAATTCTACAGCTCTTTTTATTTTACCCTATATCTATCTGTCTATCTATCTATCTGTCTATTTATCTATATAAATCTATCTATCTATATAAATCTCTCTCTCTCTCTCTCTCTCTCAAATTTTAAATTTCCTGCAATAGAAGCAGCCAGTTTAAATATGGAATAATTTCCGAAGCTAAAGAGGTAAAAATTAGCTTTAAAAGTTTGCTGTTATCAATGAAAATGAAAGTTGATTATAAAGTTTAATAAAAGTATGAGTGACGTTCGAAGCTAATTATCCACCCACTGTGTACAGCCACGTCCGCATGTTGCACTGCATGCACCCACGGTGTACACCAACGTCCGCATGTTGCACTATAATATCCATCTACGGTGTACACCTACGTCCGCATGTTGCACTACAATACATGCCTGCATTTACTTCAGTGACATCATCGGTGGTCAATCAGCAGCCGCAAATCAAATACACCCTACTTGCCCCATACATCTCAGGTGCACAGGTCAATCAAACAGACCAGGGCTATTCAAGTACTTTAGGAGTAGGGCCGGATTACGAAGCTCAGATTGATAGAAGGGCCATATATTTATTTAGCTCCATTATTTCCTCCAACACTTGTGCATAGAATGAAACACTTATACACAGAACAAATCGAAAAAATTCATATAAAGCACATAAATAAAAAGATAAATGCAAAATTTCTTGTTTTATGTTTGTTTATTTGCATTCTCGCCAGTCTGTCAAAGGGCCAATGAAAAATGACTTAAGGGCCGGATTTGGTCCGCGGGCAGCTAGTTGAGTAGCCCTGAAATAGACTATAGCAGTACATATGCCAGTATCGAGCAACATTCCATAGGAGTCATCCCCTCACCATTTATTTTCCCTCATATACTTATTATCGCCCCATGGACTTATTTTCCTCCATGGACCCATTTTAGTCGGAGGACCTATTTCCCCATGAACTAATATTCTCCCCTGGACGTAGTTTTTCCTCTATGAACGTATTTTCCCTCATGGACCCACTTCATCTTCAGTGACCTCTGTTCCTCATGGACCTATTTTCCACACGGACCTATTTTTCTTGCAAGGACCTATTTCCCCCACGGATAATTTTTACCTGTTGAGCCTACTGCATGTTTGCAATTGTGCCTATTTCCACGAAGAACGTATCCCCCTATAAATTTGTTCATCCCACTTGGATATATTTCATGGACCTATTTACCTCATGGACCTCGTCATCAAATGGATCTATTTTTCCCCATCCAGCAACCCATCAACCTATATACCCATCCACTCACCCAGTGTAGAAAGCCTGTCTTCTGTCATGCTCTCCAGGAAGCCACGCATTTACCAGTCCATTTACAAAGCCGTCATCTAACAAAGCCTACTTACAAACTCTCCCATCCCTTCCACACAAAAACCCAACCCACCAAACCCGTCCTCCCTCTCATTCACCCTATCCTGCCCATCTACCCCACCCTACATGGCCACCAACCCCACCCTACACTACCTACCTGCCCACTCATCCTGTCCTATCCACCCATCACACCTTTTCCACCCACCCACTCACCCCTCCCACACAGCACCCACTCGCCCCAAGTACTCCCTCCACCCATTTCTTCTAACTCATCCACCCCACTTGTCCTCCCACCCTACCCATCCACCCAGCCCAACACAGCCCACTCCACCTGTCCACCAACCCTGCCTACTCTACTCACTCTACCTACCCCACCTACTCATACCCCGTCCACATACCCACCGACCCACCTTACCCATCCGCCCATTAACCTACCCACCCATCCCTCGACCCTTGCCACACACGCACACAGAGACAGTCACAGCTGCCTTTACTGTATAGATTGTAGGATTATACAACATGGCATTCAAATAAAGCAGTTAATTCTCTTTTCCCAGAACTCATTCTATTTTCAGTCATGCTTCATTCAGATTGTTTAATTCAACGTAGGAGAGACTTCAGCCTTCATTAATACGTTCATCAGTAGAGTCTTCCCTAAACTCAGAAGAAATCGAGAGTAAGTAGCAAGAATGAAATAAAGAAGGTGTACTCGTACTCTGTATCAGAAGATTAATTTAGCACACACACACACACGCACACACACACGACGGTTTTCAAATTTAAGGGTATATATGAAATCGAACATTACTGTATACTCAGATGGCGTATTATTTTAGCCATACTTTTACTGTGAGTTGTATTCAGTTTGGGCATGATATCTAAAGAAAAGGTAGTCATTATTAGTATCTTCACAAGGATTATACTATTATTATTATTTATTATTATTATTACTATGGCTCAATTGGTAAGCTGCTGTACTCACGCAGTTGCAAGCGCTGGTTCGAATCCTCGCACCCCCCCTGGGGGTAGGGGGTTTCAAGAATACTCCCCCAGTATCCCTGCTTGTCGTACGAGGCGACTAAAAGGGTTGGTGGTGGGTTAGTGCCCCACCCCGTAAAAAGAACCAACTAAAAAGGCGAATAAAGCGCCTCGGACCCGGACGGACCATACGTTGACGACTAAGGAACGGACAAAGGACATTCTTAGGGTGGGAACATGGAATGTGAGAGGAGTGAATGATGAAGTGAAAGAGAGAGAGATTGTTCAGGTGCTTGAGGATGCAAAACTGGATATATGTGGATTGACTGAAACTAAATGGTAAGGTGAAAGGGTGAGAGAATGGGAATATGGTGTAGGTATATGTGCGGGAGTCAGTGAGAATGAGAGGGCAAGAGAGGGAGTATGTCTGATGATAAGCAAGAAGTGGAAGGAGAATATAAGAGAGTATGGAACAGTGGGTGCAAGGATTGTATGGGTGAGGATGAAAGTAGGTATACAAGCATGGGCGATTGTATGTGTGTATGCTCCAACAGAGGATCGAGTGACAAGAGTGAAAGATGAGTTTTGGGCAAGAGTAGAAGCATGTATGGACAAGTTTGAGAGGTGCGAGAGAGTGCTGTTGATTGGAGACATGAATGGCAAAAATGGGAATGTACGAGTGGATGGAGTGGTTGGTCAGTGGGGTGTGCCAGCTGAAGTAGATGGGAATGGTAGTGCTTTGGTGGACATCTGTGCTTGTAAGGGGTTGGCAATAGCCAACACCTACTTTCGTCATAAGATGATCCACCGGTATACATGGAGAGTATTGAGGAGGATGGATGGTGAACTTGTTGAACGAAAGGCAATGATAGACTACGTGTGTGTGGATGAGCGAATGAGAAGACAAGTGTTGGATGCAAGAGTGTGGAGAGGGTGGGGGAATGGAGTCTCGGACCATCACTTAGTGATGGCCAAGGTAGAGCTGCAAAGAAAGTGGTTGAGGAGACGAAGGGGAAGACAGGAGGACGCAACTCCTGTGAGAAGAGTGGAGAAATTGGAAGATAGTGAGAAAATGACAGCGTATAAGAGCATAGTGGAAGAAAGACTGGGAAGGTATGGGCTAGAGCAGATGGAAGGGGTGGAAGACGTATGTAAGATATTCACGGAAGAGATAGGGATAGGCGCAGCGTGTGAGGCGGTTTGTGGAGTGAGGAGGAGATGCAAGGGTGTGCAAGGGACAGCATGGTGGAATGATAAGGTGAAACGAGCTGTGGAACAAAAGAAGAAGGCATATAGTGAATGGTTAGAGAGTAGAGGTAGGGGAGAAGACGAGAGAGAGAAGAGAGAGGTATATGTGAGCAGGAGAAGGGAGGTTAAGAGACTGGTGAAGGAGAGTAAAAAGAAAGTGGATGAGGAGTTTGGGAGGAATCTGAGTGTGAAATGGAGGGAGAGTAAGAAATTGTTTTGGAAGGAGGTAAAGAAAGTAAGGCAGTGTGAAATAGTAGGGGAGTGAAAGATAGGAATAATAGATTGTTGGTGGAGAAGAGAGAGAAACTGAGGAGATGGAAGGAGCACTTTAAGGATTTGTTGAATGTGGAGAGTGAGAGCAGTGCGACTATAAGTGGTTGGGGAATGGCTGAGAGAAGAAGAGATGAGAGGAGGGAGGAAGAGATCAGTAGGGCGGAAGTAGTGAAAGTGATGAAGAAGATTAAGTTGAGAAAGGCCTCAGGAATTGATGGAGTGTGTGGTGAAATGCTTAGGTATGGGGGTGAGATTGTTGTGGAGTGGATATGGAAGTTGTGTAGATTGGCTTGGGAAGAGGGAAGGGTTCCAGAGGACTGGAAATCAGGTATAATTGTTCCTTTATACAAAGGAAAAGGGGAGAGAGAAGTATGTGGTAACCATAGAGGTATTTGCCTACTTAGTGTGACTGGTAAAATATATGGTAGAATACTCATTGATAGGGTTAGGCATATGACAGAGGAGCTAGTTGGAGAAGAACAAGGGGGATTTAGGAAGGGAAAAGGGTGTGTAGATCAGATATTTGTTCTAAGATGTTTAGTGGAGAAGTATCTAGAGAAGGGAAGGAAACTGTATGCTGCCTTCATGGACTTGGAGAAAGCTTATGACAGAATAGATAGGCAAGGTATGTGGAAGGTATTAAGAATATATGGAGTGAAGGGGAAATTGTTGAGTGCTGTGAAGAGTATGTACGAGGGAGCTAGGGTTACGGTGCGAGTGGATGGTGAGCTGAGTGAGTTCTTTGATCTCAATGTGGGACTGAAACAGGGTTGTGTGATGTCTCCATGGCTGTTTAATATATACATGGATGGGGTTGTAAAGGAGGTGCAGGGTAGGGCAGTGGATGTGGGGTTGGCTCTAATGAATGAGGGTGAGATTTGGAAGCTTCCGGTGTTGCTGTTTGCTGATGATACAGTACTGTTGAATGAAGATGAACGGGAGTTGCAAGGTTTGGTGAATGAATTTAGGACAGTGTGTAGGAGGAGGAATCTGAAAGTTAATGTAAACAAAAGTAAAGTTATGGTGTTTGAGAGGAATGAAGTCACAGAGTGTGCAGTGAGGTTGGATGGTGAGGATATGGAGAATGTGAGTGCATTCAAGTACTTTGGGTAATGTGATGAGTAAGGATGGAACTTTGGGGGATGAAGTGCGTGAAAGGTAACAGCAGGGAAGGAAGGTTGTTGGTACACTGAAAGCAGTGATGAGAAATAGGGAAGTGAGTATGGAAGTTAAGAAGTCACTGCATGATAGTATTGTGATCCCTACCCTGACGTATGGAAGCGAGGCATGGACCTTGCAAGAGGGGAACAAGTCAAGAGTGAGAGCAGTGGAAATGAGTTGCTTGAGAGGAGCATGTGGAGTGACGTGGAGGGACAGGTTGACGAATGAAGAAGTGAAGGAACGCTGTGGGGTGTGGATGTGGTTGAGAAGATTAGGAGAAATACACTGAGGTGGTTTGGACATGTGGAGAGAATGGAGAATGAAAGACTGACTAAGAAGGTGTATGTAGGTGAGGTGGAGGGAGGGAGAGGGAGAGGTAGACCGAGGATGAGGTGGAGGGATGGAGTTGAGAGGTATATGAGGGAGGGGGGGGTGAGTTGGGGGGAGGGTAGTCAAATGGTAGGTGACAGAGCGACTTGGAGGCGTTTTGTCTGCGGCCACCCTTTGCGGGATTAGGGCGTCGGGCTATAGATAGATAGATAGATAGATAGATTATTATTATTATTATTATTATTGCTATTATTATTATTATTATTATTATTATTATTATTATTATTATTTGTTATTATTATTATTATTATTATTATTTGTTATTATTTGTTATTATTATTATTATATTATTATTATTATTACTACTACTACTATTACTACTACTACTACTACTACTACTACTACTACTACTACTACTACTACTACTACTACTACTACTATTACTACTACTGCTACTACCACTTTTACATTCCTTGTACCACCCACACAGTTTTACTGAAGGTAGGTAAGACTTCAAGTTGTCAAAGGGTTAATGAAGGCTACAGGTATACCTATTTGAAAAAAAATTGCTCGTAAACTTCTCGACAAAATTTCATAATTGCAGAAGAATGAATATCAAATCAACGCCGTTGGGTGCAAGAGGTTAACAACTTCACTAATTTTATCTAGCCAGTGAAAAATAAACTCATAAATTAGTACTTAGAATAAAGTGGAAAGTAAATGTCATTGTAGTGGTGACTAAAGTAGGGTCCAGATAAGGATGAAGGATAATATATAATCATTATTATCATCATCATCATCATCATCATCATCATTATCATCAACCAGATCATACATCACCATCATTATAATCAGCATCATTATCATAAAAACTCAGTCTCCAATAGGATACAGAGAGCCACAATAAGAGGCGATTAAAAAAGGGAAGAAAATGTTTACTCTCTTTCATTCTTGCATCAAGAAGTAAAATCGAGACGAAAAACTGTGGAAGTATAAATCAGTAGAAATCTTACATAAAAAATTCAACACTCAGTTAAGAAAAATAAAGCAAAATAAAAGAAAGTCATCTAAAAATCAAGGTACAATACGTTTCAAAGCAGCAGCAGGAAATACATCCATTACCAAAGTTCAGCGCAAAGTAAATATTTCTCGCATGTATCAAGATCTGCGGAAAAACTACACACACACAAAAAAAAAAAAGAAAAAAAAAAGAAAATGCAGAACGACAATCGCCGATCAGAAAGCACGTACCTTAAAATCAATTTTTCTCAAAAATGGATCTGAAAATATAAAGAAAAGTTGTTGAAATAAGCTCACAATATGCAGTGGCTTTCAGAAATAGTCCATAATCAGTAATGTCGCATGGAATACAACATAACATGAAAGAATGGCTCCCGTCCTCCTCAAATATATATATATATATATATATATATATATATATATATATATATATATATATATATATATATATATATATATATATATATATATACATAAAGGCCAATTAAAATAATGAAAAAAAAAAAAAGCGATAAAGTGTGCTCAGGAAGATCAGGAAGGTGAAAACTGACAGAAAAATGTACCATTTTAAAGGAAAGACATCCACAACAAAACCAGGTTGAAAAATGGCATTAAAAACGCTAATCAAAAAGTCACTCAGAAATAAGATCGTATAATGGCACTCAGTAAAATATCTTTACATTTTGAAGACGAATGAGACTGCAAATGTATTTGCAACAGAATAAAATTACTGTAGATGAAATGATGCAGCTGAAAAAGGAACGCTAGAGCGCTCTCTCTCTCTCTCTCTCTCTCTCTCTCTCTCTCTCTCTTATTGTGTGTGTGTGTGTGTGTGTGTGTGTGTGTGTGTGTAGTACAGAAAAAAAAGTACTCAAAGACAAAGAGTAAAGCAACCAAAGATACAGAAAAAGAGGGTCAAAGCTTGTAATCCCCTCCATTATTCCATATGGTTGGGATATAGGAATCGCCCCTGTCCGTCCGTCTCTCCATCTGTTCGTCTTTCCGGCCGGGCCTGTATCTCGGAAACTATCAAGTGGATTAGCTTCATATCACACACAAAGTTAGCGTATGTGTCGCAGTTGATGCTTGTATATGTAAAACTGCCATATTGTCTGTACTTTACGAGCTTTGACCATATAAGAAAAAAATGTGTCGTGTTACATTTTGAAAACTTCTTGCTGGATTCTCTTCATATGTTACAGAAAGATAGAGTATAAGTCCTAGTTTATGTTCTTATACATGAAACTGCCACATTGTATTTTACGAGCTACTACCATATAAGGAAACTAATCTGTAAATATCTGTATCTTGGAAACTACTTCCTGGATCAACCTCATTACTTAAAGATAGTGTACGAGTCCTAGTTTATGCCCTAATATATGAAATTGCCATACTTATTCACACATACTTATATGTTCTTTACCACATGTTGATAATACGTGGTTAGTAAAGGCTCGCTTCCTTTGCCACAGTGAGAGAATAAGACAGCACTTTAATATTGATCTACATTCTTTCCATAACACTTCTTTGTGACTAGCGCCATGTTTTAGTGTTTAATCACAACTTCCAGCTCAGTGACAGAATATGGCAGTATTTCAGATGTCCTTTCCTTCCATTAACACTTCTTCATGTCTACGAATAGTACCATATTTTAGTGTTAGTCTCTTGATAGAGCTCAGTGGCAGAACAAGACCATACTATCCCTCTACATCCCCATAGAACTTCTTCGTGACAGGCACCTTATTCTGGCACTGGTTTTGAGTTAAGTTCAGCATTCAGGTTGGAGAGAGGCGCAATTTTAGGCTTAGCTAAAGTGAACAGAGTATAGCAAAGGGTGCTGATTTAGCAACCTGGCACTCAGACAAACTACTCGTCCTCATTAAAAAGAACGGCTCAGGCAGACTAGGAAATCAGAATGTGTGTGTGTGTGTGTGTGTGTGTGTGTGTTAGACAGGGCAGGAATTTTATCAGAAATGTATTACCTGATCAAAATAAGCAATTGGCATCCAAAATAAAATACGGTAGCCTAAATTATTTTCTTCACAGTTGCTTTCTTCTCCTCTGTTGATGTTAGAGTAGACATATTAAAATGTCTCTCAGCTAATCAAGCTTGTCTTGTGCTGGTCTTAAATAATTCGTCCCAGTACTTTTGATTTATACATAACTCTGTGACCTTACTTTTGTTGCATCCATAACTCTCTGACCCTACCTTTGATGCATTCTTAACTTCCAGACCCCACTTTTGATGCATTCTTAACTCTGACGTTACTTTTGATGAATCCTTAACTCTCTGACCATACTCTTATTTCATTCTTAACTCTCGACCATACTTTTGATACATTCTTAAATCTGCGACCCATCTCTACACTTTTGATCCATCTTTTTACACTGATCCATCCCTACGCTTATGATGCATATATAATTCTTTTCCTAATTAATATATTCTAACTCACCCTCCATTTTTTGCCCATACATAATTCCCACTGCTTCTTTTGCCGATTTTTATTTTATTTTATTTTATTTTGAGTACGTATTTCACCCTTATTCTTCCATGCACAAACTCCAATTGATCTTCACAGCGAATGAGTTCCCTTTCAGCTCATAATGTCCTGACAGTAGTAAAATTATAATACAAACGGAGTAATTGCACTGAAGTGGTTAATCTTGATATATACAGCAAATAAGTGCGGGATGAAATATCATCATTATCATTATTATCATCATCATCATTATTAATAATATTATCAGCATTATCATCGCTGACACCATCATGAGTTTCATCAGTGGCCTCATCGTCATGTAATAAAATAATGGTGATCATGATGATGATCATAATGATAGCCCAATTTCCTTATATTTCTGTTTGTCGCAATTTTAAAAAGTTTCTTTAAAATCTTTTATTCCAAGAATGACACCAAGAAGTGAAACAGACAACAAAAACAACGGAAATAAAGAAAAAGGATCCTCAGAGCCAAAAGCCAATACTCAATAAAAATAATAAATATGGCAAAGGCCCGTAGAAAAATGTCACCAGTAAGTAAGTGCCTAATTAAGATCACACACACACACACACACACACACATACACACAGACCGAGAATCAAGATATGTGGAAAAATGCCACTAAAAATGTATAATGCAAAATGGTGGAAGTATAATCTTGATGAGTAATGGCATTCATAAATTATATCTTTTAATGTCAGCTTAAAATATTAAAGCTCCATCAAATAAAAATATACTGAAGAACGTCACTTAAAAGTTAGTGAAAGAGTGTACTCTAAAAAATGTCCGAAAACTGGCAGTCAAGAATAATGCCAGACAGAAAACAGCACTCAGAATTTAATCATGTTGAAATACTGCCACCTGGAAATCCCTAATGAAAAAGGCATTCGGAAAAAATACCATGATTAAAAATGGTCTCCGATCTCTGGAATAAAGCCTCGGTGTTTTAAAGGTTAACGGGATCTAATATTATATTTTGACCCGATTACTGCCAGAAAAACTACATGCTGATGAAGGGGAAATAAAATAAACAAAAAAGAGCTCTGAGAATTAGTGTCAAATTAGTACTCGCAATTCAGTGTTTGTAAATATGTTCTGAAAATTCAAGGGTTAGAGCTTGTTACTTTGACCTACTCTACCCATCCTACCCACCCTAGCTGACAGTACTCTACCCACTCTAGCTGACAGTACTCTACCCACCCAAGCTGACAGTACTCTACCCACTCTGGCTGACAGTACTCTACCCACTCTGGCTGACAGTACTCTACCCACTCTGGCTGACTCTACCCACCCTAGCTGACAGTACTCTACCCACCCTAGCTGACAGTACTCTACCCACCCTAGCTGACAGTACTCTACCCACCCAAGCTGACAGTACTCTACCCACTCTGGCTGACAGTACTCTACCCACTCTGGCTGACAGTACTCTACCCACTCTGGCTGACTCTACCCACCCTAGCTGACAGTACTCTACCCACCCTAGCTGACAGTACTCTACCCACCCTAGCTGACAGTACTCTACCCACTCTGGCTGACAGTACTCTACCCACTCTGGCTGACAGTACTCTACCCACCCTAGCTGACAGTACTCTACCCACCCTAGCTGACAGTACTCTACCCACCCTAGCTGACAGTACTCTACCCACCCTAGCTGACAGAACTCTACCCACCCCAGCTGACCGTACTCTACCCACCCTAGCTGACAGTACTCTACCCACCCTAGCTGACAGTACTCTACCCACCCTAGCTGACAGTACTCTACCCACCCTAGCTGACAGTACTCTACCCACCCTAGCTGACAGTACTCTACCCACCCTAGCTGACAGTACTCTACCCACCCTAGCTGACAGTACTCTACCCACCTTGGCTGACAGTACTCTACCCACCCTAGCTGACCGTACTCTACTCACTGCAAGACCCATAGTCTCGTCGGTTAAGGAAGCTTCCTAACTCCTCTTCCTTAGTGATTTATTTGAATTATTACATTTTGTAGTCCTCTTCCGTGTTACGTATATCATTCTAATATCACTGTACTCTACATATATACCATACAAAAATATATTAGCTAGCCGTATTAAAAAATAAATCGGTAAGGAAGAAGTGTTAGGGAGCTTCCTTACCTGCCGAGAAAGAAAGCCTAAGGCACCCCGCACACGGGCCACTTTTCAGTGGACGGTGGCTACCGCTTTCTCGTGGCTCCATTTAATAATGGAGAGGGATGCCATGACATCCAGCCCATGGGTCACTTTTTCGAGGCAACCACAGGCAGTTCCATCATGGATGTCGAGTAGGTGGCATGTGTCATCGCTGTGCTCCTCAAAATATGAAAAGAAGGATGTACAAGAAAGTACTGAGTGCATCTAATAATCAGCCATAGGCTTATCAGGGGTCAATTTTATACCCTATTTGAAGACTTAAAAGCGTACCCAGAGAAGTTACAAACTATTTTAGAATGACATGTGCTTCTTTGGATGACCTGCTGACTGCAACTGGGCCTCCAGTTCCAGGTCTGAACACAAACATGAGGAAGTGTGTACCAACAAAGAAAGACTTGCAGTTATCTTAAGATAAGTATAGAAAAACATATACACGTTGCGCAAGAATTTTAATGAGAAAAGTCGTGAGTAAATTAACCAAATTTCATAAACTAAATGAGACACTGTATTTTTGCAATTGTAAAGATGTTACACTGAAATAAACTGTAAAACACAAAAATACTTTCCACAGATATTTAAGAAAATGGCATAATGTTTTGCTTTTCCGAAAATGATGAAACCTAGTGGCATACATACTGATATTAACAAAACATGCAACACTGATTTATCAGAGAACTGTGTCACTGCTAGGAAAAATTCACCAACATGCTACCAATAAACAAAATATATAAATGAATCAGACTGTTTTGCTTCGCTTGGAATACCGGAGATTCTGTCTGGCACTGGGGAGGACACATAACGTTACCTGGTACAAACTGTAGACTTTCGCGAACTTCAAGCTCTGAACGACTTTGTAGTGTGGTGTAACTTTTATTTTGGAAATGATCTTGTGTACGCATGTAACCTTGGGAAGGAAAATGGCCTCGGTTAGGGAGTTGACCTAGGGTAGACACATGACCTTGGGTAGGGAATGAACCGTCAACAATGACAGTCCGTCCGCCAGTGTCACCACAAAGTGGCTCGTGTGCGGGCTGCCATTTGAATTAACGGCATCCATCATCGGTCACCAGTGGCGAGCCACCGTGTCGCGGCGGGTAAAATGGACCCGGTTACCATTTTTTTGCGGCGGCCACTAAAAATTGGCTGGTGTGCTGGCTTTCATAGAACCACGTGCGTTTTATTTCTCGCCACGAAAAAGTGGCAGCCACCATCCACTGAAATGTGGTCCGTGTGCGGGGGGCCTAAGGCTCCCCGCACACGGGCCACTTTTCAGTGGACGGTGGCTGCCACTTATTCGTGGCACCAATAAAAAGTGGAGAGGGATGCTATGACATCCCGCACACGGGCCACTTTTTCGTGGTAACCACAGGCAGTTCCATCATGGATGTCGAGAAGGTGGCATGTGTCATCGCTGTGCTCCTCAAAATAAGAAAAGAAAGATGTACAAGATAGTACTGGGTGCATCCAATAATCAGCCATAGGCTTATCAGGGGTCAATTTTATACCCTATTTGAAGACTTAAAAGCGTACCCATAGAAGTTTCAAACTATTTTAGAATGACCCTGCTTCTCTTGATGACCTGCTGACTGCAGTTGGGGTTTCAGTTTCACGTCTGAACACAAACATGAGGAACTGTGCACCAACAGAAGATAGACTCGCAGTTATCTTAAGGTAAATATAGAAAAACACATATACGTCAGAATCAAGGTCCAAGTAAAATGGGGAAATAGAAGAAGGGAAGGACGGGAGGAAGGAGTAGATAAAAGGAGAGTGGAAAGGTTTCAAGACGATGAGAAAAAGGCAAAATATAAGAGAGGAGTGGAGGAACGATTGGGTAAATATGAACTGGAGCAGATGGGGGACGTGGAAGGTGTGTGCAAGATATTCACAGAAGTAATATGTGCGGCATGTGAGGTGATGTGTTGGGTGAAGAGAAAACGAAAGGGGGTGCAAGGAACAGCATGGTGGAATGAAGAGGTGAGACAGGCTGTGGCACAAAAGAAAAAGGCATATAATAAATGGATGAGAAATAGGGGCGTGGAAGAAGTTGAGAGACGGAAGAGAGAGTTATTTGTAGCATGGAACAGAGAAGTGAAAAGATTAGCAAGAGAGAGCAAGAAGAGACTGGATGAGGAATTTGGAGGGAATTTGAGTGTCAGTTGGAGGGAATGTAAAAAAAAATGTTCCGGAGAGAGGTAAAGAGAGTTCAGACAGGGCGGCAGTGAAGTTAGTAGGGAAGTGAAAGATAAAAATGGTAGATTACTGGTGGAGAAGGGAGAAAAAAGTGAGTAGATGGAGAGAATACTTTACGGAATTGTTGAACATAGAGGATGGAAGTAATGCACCTCTTCATTGGCGATTTGCTTTTGGATACGGCTGGTTAATATTACATTTGTATGTTATTTATTCTTAGTGTGATGGTACTGGAATGATTAAAATGACACAAATGAGGAGAGTAAGGAGTAATGGGCAAAATAAATAGCTTAGGAAGAGGTGTTCGGGAGCTTCCATAACCGACGAAGTTACGGGCCTAAGTCTCAAAGTACGTATCACTTGACTAATACAGGGCGACTTATATGTAACAATTTCCACTCCACAGGGCGATTTCTGGTGTGTTGTGAGAACGACTCAGTGTTGACTGAATCTACCCATCATTTATTCATTTCCTACTCCTACTCCCACTGCCACAACCATGCCCACACCAGCCGACTGAGCCGTCCCCACAACATATAAGATACTGCCAATTGAGTTTCTGATGGAGAGCTAGATACGTGTCATCCTGTATCGCTCCAAACATGAGGGAGTTAATGATCAGTAATAACACTCTTAGGTTCCGAAGACTCACTCCCAGTTAAAGGAAATCCCATGATGCTGGCGGAAATAGGGTAAATAAAGTTGTTCCCAGCGTTCAAAGAGTAACTTGGCTTATAATAGCAATGACTCCATGTTGAATGGTGCACTGTAACAAGAAATTATGGATAAAATATGGAACTAGTTTGGAAGAGTGCTATGGAGTCGGTGTAGAATCTTAGTATTGTCTTATTCTGCCTCTGAACTACGAGAAAATTCTGCAAAAATATGAAAATCTCTGCCAAATTAACCCTCTCCTTGTAGGGACAAATGAAGTATTTTCTTCCAGCTAACGAGTCACAGCTGAGAATAAACTAGGATACAACACTGTCACTATTAACCTTATCATGATGGGACAACTCGTGTTTTTTTTCTAGCGAGTGTCAGATGGTTAATACTTAGCTGTGAGTAAACTGCAGGAGTCTTAGTGAATTAACCTGCCGGAGATTTTGGTTCTGTAGTAAATTTCACGTACCTGGCACAAGATAAAAATAATACGGCTCTGCATCCTTTTCAAAGAACGTTGTGACTAACATTATATGCTAGTGTTAATATAATATTGCAGCTGCAATTCAAGTCGGAGAAATAGCATCTTTAGGTCGAGAGAAACTAAACGAACAGAGCAAAGTATACCAGTGTGTGTGTCGATATATCGAAGGTCATACTACGATCTGGCACGCAGACTAATTACTTCCCCTCAAGAAAAATAATGGCTACAGCAGACTAAGAAATAAAAGTACGAGTGTTCTCTGTCTGTCACTGGTTTTCTGTGTCTCTCAGTCCCCTTGTTTGGCTGTTCTGTCTGTCTGTCTGTCAGTCTGGACGTGGCAGGAAGAGGACATGTCTCTGAGGAGCTCAGTGTTTACTCTTTCTTCAGCGTTAATGGCATTATCGTCACAGTTCTATTCTGAGACTTGACATACCTATAGCAAGCTGTCATGTGCTTCCAGAGACAAGGTGAGAAGTAGGGAATCCTGGAAATATATTAAGTACAGTAACATTAATCCTGCCTCATATCTAGCCAGGAGTAAGCTACACCAGGCAGCATGCACATAAACAAAACGGCTCGAATCACATGAACCTTGGAGTGTTTATTTTCTCACGGGAGCACCAACCTTTTATTAAGTGTAATGCCATCAGCTAAAGTGACGCAAGAAGTGCTAATCAATAGTCTCTTGGCAACAACGGGAGAAGAACACGTTTTGCAGACAGTCAAGGAGGAATTACATATTCTGAAAATGGAGGTAGTCGAATTAAAAAGTTTGGCAACATTCCCAGATAGTTTCTTCAACAAGAGATTCGCGGAACGGGAGACTTGGGCAAAAAAACAAGCAGGGAAAATAGTGAAGCAACAGAAATTTTTGGAGGTGATCGATCGTAGAAACAGAAACAGAGACAGAGACGGGAAGAGAAGAGAGAAGAAAAGAGAAAGAAAGAAAGAGAGAGAGAGAGAGAGAGAGAGGCGGGGAAATGTAGTTGTTTTAGGTGCTCAGGATCAACACGAATCATTGGACGGAGCAACTACGGACGACAAGCAAGCAAGGATATGGGAGGAGGAGGATGTGAATGGCATGAATGATGCGTACCGAAGACTAGGCGGTGGTGGCGAATCAGGAGCACGACGCCGACGACGACCCACACTTTTCACACTAAATAACAACAGTGATCGGCAATAAACCTTGGAACACGCCATCTGCCTCAGGGCATCTGGAAAAACATACAAGAAGCTTTATATTTAGAAAGACTTGCATCCGCGTGTCCTAAGCAAGTGGCGCAGGCTATGGAGTGCAGAGGCTGCTGAAGAGGAACGTCCGGAGAATGCTGAGTGCACCATCCGACTCAACACCAAGAAGCGCGAGTTGTACAAAGACGAAGCTGTTACTGATACCTGGAATGCTCAGTTTTTATGAATGCATCACAAGTTAAAACAAATAGCTATAATGTCGTGGAACACAGATGGAGTTTGTAGCAAACTAGAAAAGCTAAATGTGCGTTAGTTGCTACTCATATTTGACATTATTAGTATAAACGAAGCAATAGCCCCTTTGCCAGTGCATTTCCTAGGCGGTTTCATTTAAGAACAAGATGATGGGATCAATTTACCAGGGTGGAACAGTGTTGTTTATGTATATATATATATATATATATATATATATATATATATATATATATATATATATATATATATATATATATATATATATATATATATATATATTTATTTATTTATTTATTCAAACAAGTAAAGAATGTTGAAAGTTGTATCGGGGACCAGATCTGTTTATAGTTTAGTTGCATGGCAGATGTCAGCTATGATTTCATTTATGTCCCTCTTTGCGATTCACAGTATTATTCTTACTACCCATTTGCTGTAAGTCAAGAGAAACTGATATCTTCGAAAGAACGGAGGAAATTCATATTGCTGGGTGACATGAATGCCAGGTTTGGCTCTGCCATTTGTGAAGTGATAAGCAAGGGCGAGCTATGGTACTATTATCTTTGATGATATTAGATCTTTTTATGATAAAACAGATCCTCTGTCGACTGTCAGTAACGGTAATAATCTCTTAGTGGTAAATAATCTTAAACCAGGAAGTAGCCACCGTGTCAACAATAAAATTTACAGGAAACTTGGCTTGTGGATGTCAGAGTTGGACACGTGTAGTGTCCCCACACTTGTTGAGCTACTTGAGTGTGTTTAATATTATACAGCGATATGATATCCCATTAGATCACGCCCATTTTGCAGAGTCTTTAACCACAACTGGTCATGGCATGAATAACATTTTGTCTCGGACGGCATCAGTGGTCGGTCATGTTGCGCGTTATGGAAATGCGGAATCAAATTGTTTGTTGAATGCGTAGTGCAGTCATAAATGTTCTTTTTTTTTTTCTTTTTTTTTATAATAGTGACATTCAAAGCATGGCAAGCAGTGTGGCTAATGTACTGTACCGATGTGATGGTGGGAGTGTATGCAACAGAGACGATAATGGTGATACATCACTTAGATCACAGATAATGGTGATACACAGATCCTTTCTCTATAGGTAAGTTAGATCACTGGGTTTTTTCTCAGATGGATAAAAAAAAATCTAGTCTGTCAGCAAAAATTTTGTACGACGTACCTGGATTAATAACGTTAATAATAATAATATTAATAATAATAATAATAATAGTAATAATAAAAAGAGATAATAATTAGTAAAAATATATAGTAATAATAATAATAATGATGGTGATTCTTACTATTATTATCATTATTTTCTTTTGTAGTAGTTGTAGTAATGGCAGTAGTAGTAGTAATGGTAACAATAATAATTATAATAACAACATCTAATATCATTCTAAGTAAAACACCTATGTTCATATTAAGCACCTCTCGCTTTGTAGATGGGACAAATTACGAAGAATCCTTTTAGATGAACAAAAGAATTAAGTGACAAATTGAAATATCGAAGAGTGCCCTTACCAACATGATCAACAAATGTATCATCGCTTTTGATAGATTCCAATATTTTGATTTACCTCAGCACTTTGATCCATCCCTATAACTGATCCAGCCCTACGCGTAGATCATTATAGCTTATTCGATCTACCTGACTGGCTTGCTTGTTAGACTTCCTGGTCTGCTATGCGAATACCCACAGCTAAGTGCCCTGTTTCAGTGTTTTATGCGAGTGATTACAATAGCGTGATAGTCCTGCGTCTAGGTGAGTGATCTAGCTGACTGTCTGGTCGCTGAGTGTGTTTGATGCAGTGTAAATACTGTACTGTTTGTTCAACGTCTTTGAGTTTTGCTTGTGTTTGAAGGTTTTATTTCCAGTAATTGCTTTGTCTGACAGACGGTATTGAATAAGAGACTCGTTTTATTTCTGTGAGATCTCTGTGACTGAGTGCTGAGTGGTTTAGATAGTCACCTGCACCGATGTAAAGTAACAAAACAATTTATATCATAGGTAAATAGTTTTGTTTTTACCTTGGCGCCCACCCGGGAAAAGTTCATTCCTCTGAAGAAGAAGCCTCTGTGTGAAACTAGTCAGGAATAAATTTCTGTCTCAGATTCGTGTTTCTCTGCACCACTCATATACATCTCTACGTTTATTAAAGGAACTACAGAATTAAATATCACAACCCTTATCTGAACTTTTTAACTTATCACTAAAGAGCAGTAAGGTGCCACACGAATGGAAGCTTGCAAACATAACTCCAGTATATAAAAAGGACAACAGAGCTCAACCAGAAAACTACCACCCAATGAATTTAACATCAGTGGTTTGCAAATTACTTGAAAGTATTATCAGATACAAGTTTGTGAAACAGAAACAAAAACTCTCACATCAAAGATTCACAACATGGTTTTCGAAATAATCGCCCTTGCCTCAGGAATCTGTTGGACTTTTTCAACGATATATTGAACATGGACGACGAAACTAAATCTGTTGATGTTGTCTGCGTCGCTTTTCAAAAGGCTTTTGAAAAAGTTCCACACAAAAAACTCCTTCAGAAGCTAAAGGCACATGGTTTAGAGTTGTAGTAAACGGAAAGGAGTCAGACTAGATAAACGTTACAAGTGGAGTGCCACAGGGTTCATTGTTAGGTCCTGTTCTTTTTTTTAATATACATATATGATGTTGATGAAGGATTATGTAAAATTTCAAAATTTGCTGACAATACTAAAATAGGTAACAGAGCAAACACAGAATTGCAAAGGCAGGTAATTCAGAGAGATCTTGATCAACTGCTTAACTGGGGCCAAGCAAGGCAAATGGATTTCAATATTAAACAGAGGGGCACTCAGAGAGCGCATATCTTCGCCAATGCCGGATTCGGATCCGAATCCTCCCCCAAATTTAATCAATTCTTTTCTAGTCCATGGCCCATCCTTCCACAAACTTTCATTGAAATTCATTGAGATCTTTTGGAGATACTGTGCAGTAGGATTCGGATCCAGATCCTGTCCAAGGTTCAAAGAATTCTTCCCAGAACCATGGCCCACTCTTGCACTAAATTTCATTGGAATTCATTGAGAACTTTTGCAGATACAGTTGGGTAGGATCCCGATCAGCTCCCAAATTTAATCAATTCTTTCTTGGTCCATGGCCCACCTTTCCTCAAAATTTCATTGAAATTCATTGAGAACTTTTAGAGATATAGTGTGAACAAATAAACAAAAACTTCCGGATCACAACCAAAATCTATTCGATTGTTCATTGGGCCATACCCAACCCCTTCAATAATTTCAGTAAAATCCTTTCATAACATTTTAAGCAATCCTACTAACAGAGACAAACAGGCAAAACAACCAACGCGGGCAAAAACATGTACCTTCTGGAGGAGGAAAATAAATGTAAAGTGCTAAACAATGGCAGTAAAAATGCAAGAGCTAGTTATAACATGAATAATGTCCAAGTTTTTTTTTTTTTTTTTTTTTTTTTATGTGACCGACTCTGGGCATAGGCTTCACAGCCTGATTTCAAGGCCCACTAGTCCTCCTACGTATAGCACACCTCTACATGATAGCGTAAACCATGAAAAAGACGTACCAGTAGATGTTGAAAAAGCAAACGATTTGAAACCAAGCAAACAATGTACAGAAGCTGTAAAAAAGTAAATAAATAAATTGATTGGATTCATAGGTAGAACATTTGAATATAAGTCTGTTAATATCGTCCTCATTTTCTATAATTCATTGGTACTCCCGCTCTTGGAGTATTGCGTTCAATTTTTGTCACCGTATTTTAGAAAGGATGTGGAGAAACGTGATAGAGTACAACGAAGGGTGACAATGATGAAACCTAGATTGAGAAGTAAACCACACGAGGAGCGTCTAGAAACCCTGAATCTCTTTACCCTAACTAAATGGAGGTTAGGAGGAGATTTAATTCAAGTATTCAAAATAATCAAAGGACACTATAATCTGAACATCGATAAATATTTCAGTTTATCTCTCACACTATACTAAATGTCTATCTGTCTATCTATTGTCCGATGCCTTAATCTCGTAAGGGGTGGTCACAAACAAATCGTCTCCATGTCTCCCTGTTCCCCGCCATTTCACTGCCTTGTTCCCAGCCCACACCCCCCCGCCCCTCTCATATACCTCTCCACTCCATCCCTCCATCTCATCCTTGGCCTCCCTCTCCCTCCCCCTCCTCCTCCTCAAATACACTGTCCTCTTCAGTCTATCCCTATCCATCCTCTCCACATGGCCAAACCACCTCACTGAGTTTCTCTTAACACTTCCTATCACATCCAAATCCGCACCACAACGCTCCTTCACTTCCTTATTTGTCAGTCTCTCCATGTGACCATATGCTCCTCTCAAATAACCCATTTCCTCTGCTCTCACTCTTGACCTGTGTCCCTTTAATAAGGTCTAAGCTTCACTTTCATACGTTAGAACTGGTATCACAGTATTGTCATGCAGTAAGTTTTTCACTTCCATGCTCACTTCCCTGTTCCTTATCACTGCTTTCAAAGAACCAGCAACCTTTCTTCCTTGTTGTACCCTTTCAAGCACTTCACCCTGCAATCTTCCATCCTTACTCATCACACTACCCAAGTACTTAAACACACTCACATTTTCCATTTCCTCCTCATCCAACCTCACTGTACATTCACTGACTTCATTTCTCTCGAAGATCATAACTTTACTCTTCCCTATTTTCACCTTTAGATTCAGTTTCTTATACTCGTACGCTTCCCCAAACCCAGTCACTAAAGGTAATGGGCATAAAATTATTGGTAAACTATTTCAATCATTTAAGCTAAGTATTATTTCCTTTAATAGAGTTGTAAATATACGAAACAAGTTGCCCTGAAAAGTAGTAAACTGTGATACAGTACTAACCTTTAAAAATCTCTTAGATAAGTATCTGTCATCTGACCCCCAGCTTAGTATGTTCACTCCTGAATAACATTTCTGTGAGGCATGTTATTTCTTCTTTTTCAGAGCCTGGAAAATACAACTGCTGACCAACATCGATAAATATTGCCGACTTAATGTTACCTTTCCATCTATGCAGATAGTGCAGAATAAAATTTCCTTTCCCTCTTTCCTATGAAGTTTCCATGACAGTTTTTCTAGGCTGCATGGTGGTCCTTATCGCTATTTCCTGTCGGCTTCGGCTGGAGGGTTTGGTGGGTTGGGGGAGCCTTCTTGCTGTTTTATCCTTGTTTTTATCTGAGAGATTAGTTTTGTTAGTTATAACCTTCCCTATACCAAACAGCCATGAAAAGACCAATAGGTCTGTTGCTGTTTGCTCTCCTTTGTATTCCTTTGTACTCTGAGAACAGACAAGCCTTGAGATTTTGAGAGCTGGCAGCTAATTGGTTGTTCGAGTGCAAATATTAAATGCATTTTAAATTATTTTCATTATAAGGGTTGCAAAAACGCTTGACGATAAGATTGCCCAAATAAAATGTTACATATTGCTATTTCTATCAATCAATCAATCAATCATTTCCTGTGGCACCCTCGGGAAGGCATAGGGCCTCGATGAACTCACACCACCACATCCTATCTTGTGCTAACTCCTCAAGATCTCCCCAACACTCATCTCCAGCTTCCCGTCTCATTGTCCTCACCCACGTCTCTTTTGGCCTTCCTCTACCTCTCCTACCAAGTGCCACCCACCCTGGTGTACCTCGTACTATTCCCTGTCTCCTATACACATGTCCTAGCCACTTCCATCGTGAGAACCTAACATATTCATCGACCGGCTGCACTCCCGTTATTTCTCTAATTCTACTATTTGGCATCCTTTCCCACCACTTAACTCCTAATACTCTTCTAAGTGCTTTGTTTTCAAACACCAAGAATTTATTTTCCATAGTCACTGTGCTGTACCAAGACTCGTGTCCATAAATTAAGATACTCCTAACCATTACCTTATAAAGTTTGATTTTTGTATGCACAGAAAAATTGTTATTATTCCAAATATTTTTAAGCATTCCCATTGCCTGATTAGCCTTCTTTAACCTTTCCTCGAATTCAAAGTTCAAAGAACCATCCTTGGCTAAATAAGTACCTAAATATTTAAACCTATCAACTTGCTTTAAAACCATACCTCCAATTACACATTCCTGCGCATTTTCCATATTCATATTGATTATTTCAGTTTTTCCACAATTAATAACCAAACCCACCTTGCGACCTTCACTCACCAAACAGTCCAACACTCTCTGCATCTCTTCTGGCCCATCACAAATCAAAACTATATCATCTGCATAATCTAAATCCAAAAGTTTCCTGTTCTGTTCTCTCCCCAAAGTATACCTGCACCGGTTTCTGTTCCAACGCGTTTTATAATGTAATCAATGACCAATATAAATAGTAAAGGCGATAGAACACCACCTTGAATTACTCCGGACTTGACTTCAAACGAATCACTCAGACAACCATCAACCATCACTTTACAAAATGTGTCCTCATGCATGTTCATAATGACCCTCACAAACTCCTCTGGTATTCCATAATGTCTCATGATCTTCCCCATAGTCTCTCTCGAAACACTGTCAAAAGCCTTTTCAAAATCAACAAAACAAAGACTTAACGGTACTCTCATTTCATTAACTTGCTGCATCAAATGCCTAACTATAAAGATCTGATCATTGCAACCACGTCCCTTTCTAAAACCAGCCTGTTCATCCCTCAGAATACCCTCAACCACCGGCTCCAACCTATTTAACAACACTCTACTGAAAACTTTCAAAGCTATCGGTGACAAAGAGATTCCCCTCCAATTACCACATTCACTCAGGTCTTCCTTCTTCGGAACTTTAACAATTACATCATTCTTCCAAACTGATGGTAGTAACCCCGTCACCCATATCTTATTGAATAACTTGGTCAAGCTCATTATTAATCTATCCCCCTCCACTTTAAACATTTCCGGAAATAAACCATCCTCCCCTGGTGCCATATTATTCTTTAACTGTTTTACTGCTTTCTCCACTTCTGCAAGCCTCAACTCTCCTGTTTCTACATTTAAATCTTCCTGAGCAGACGGTATATCCTCTTCTGGTGGTATTGGTCTATTAAGAACTGTCTCAAAATGCTCTTTCTATAGGTAAATTAAAAACGAGGCCTTACAGTGTTGATCAGATGGTCTAGACACGTTTGAAATTTTATTCTCGGGACAAATCAAAACACATTCAGGCAAAATCTTACGAGTACCTTGATTTTTGCCCTCCATGTTCAAGCAAATTAAGGTCAATTTTGCCATTACTGCGACATTTTGTATACCTGACTTAGTAAAACATCGGAATTCCAATAAAAATGAGTGGTAGAAGAAACCATAATGTCACCGCCACTTTTAAATACCGTGCAGCCCATACCTGTCACAGCTGTGCTGTGATTTGCAACTAGATATTCGAACCAAAAAGGTAGAAAACTCACTGATGATGCGAAAATAGAAATCAAAATGGAAACTGATGCGACAGCAAAACGTTCTCAAATAAATGCGAATATTCGCCTGAGTCGTCGAGTAGGACATCCCATCATCTGCCTGCCTCCCCCCCCCCTCACGCCGTCACATTTGCTAAGTTAAATTTTTGAAACTATCGCAGTAATACAATTTACATTGATTTGCCTGAACATGGGGGGGGGGGAAATCAAGGTACTGTACTCGTAAAATTTTATCTGAATGTGTTTTGATTCGTCTCGAGAATTCAAAATTTCAAACGTGTCTAGACCATCTGATAAACTTTGTAAGGCCCCGTTTTTTTAATTAATCAATACAAATAATTATATATAATAATTTATTTGGGCAATCTTGTCATCAAGCGGTTATTGTAACCCTTACAATAGAAATAATTTAAATTGCTACGTGCACTAGGACAACCAATCAACTGTCAGCTTTCAAAAGCTTAAGGCTCATCTCTTCTCAAAGTAGATCGAATAGGCAATAGCACACCATCAATACACTCTGATCCTCTTCAGGTCCTTTGATCCGTCCATATTGCATTCATCTATCACTACAGTTGATCCATCCCTGCACTCTGACCCATCCCTACATTTTCTATCCTTTATCGAGTTTGATAAATACTTGTGACCCATCGCAGCCTTTTTCCTCATCCCTACAATTTGATCCATCACTGCAGTTGTGATCTACACTCTTGATATTATATTTTGATCTATCCCTATACTTTGATCTATCCCCGCATTTAAATAAGCTCTCTCAATATTCATCCATCCTAAACTATTGATCCGTTTCTACAGAACTGACTTAATCGTCTATTTTGACTCAGGACTAGTCTTTCGATTAATCTGTTTTAGTTTAATCCCTACACTTTTTATCCATCCATGCAATACTGATCCTTCCTTATGCTTTCATCCTGTGTGTGTGTGTGTGTGTGTGTGTGTGTGTGTGTGTGTGTGTGTGTGTGTGTGTGTGTGTGTGTGTGTGTGTTTACCTTGATCAACCACACTGTGATTCATTCTTACATGTTGATCCATCAGGAAGCTTTTAGTCCATCAGTCTCTCCATAGTGTTATCCCTACTTTTTTAAATCCATGCATAGTACTTTGACTGATTCCTACACTTTTCAACACTCCCCGTACATAGGATCAATCCCTAATTCTATTCCCGTTGAGTGTTCCTAACATTTCCACGGTCTCATACTATTATACATTTTCCCCTACTTTTATTTTTTATTCTAACTGTGTCACTCTTGTTTCTTTCTTGAACAATTTCCAGTACATTTTCATTACAAGAGACTTACCATATATAGTTCCTGAGTAATAATCATAAGCCAGCAGCATGGATTAAAAAAAAAAAAAAAAAAAAAAAAAGACGGCATAGCACTGAATGAGTTAATACGGATATAACAAATAAGTGCAAGATAAAACATCATCATCATCATCATCATCTGCAGAAACAGCAGCAGCTACAACAATAAAACCATTCATAGCATCATCACATGATAATGATGATACCAACGATGTTGATCATCATCATCATCATCGTCGTCGTCATAAATTTCACCACATGACCATTACCATCCTGATCATTCTCACCGTCATGATCATCAAGTTTATCGTCGTTGTAACTCATTTTTCACTAAAATTTTGCAGCCTACAAAAATAAATGGATTCCGAAAAACAAGCTCGTATTGCAAAACTGATGCGAAGAACTACAACAAGAAAGCAAAAAAGAAGAGATAAAGATCAAACCGAAACTTGTACCCAAAAGTCAGTAATTTGGAAGAAAAGGGGGAGGGGGAATTAAACAAATCAAGGTACACGTCAAAACTGCATCCGCAAATGAAGCTATTGTGACAATTCAGTGCAGATGAAAATCATCTGGCAAAAACGAAACATTGTTGAAAAACTGCACGATTAATCAAATGCAATACAAAATTCGCCGTTCAAAAAGGAAACAACCAAAATGAAGGTGCATTATAGAATGGCATTTAAAAATACAATAAAACAGAAATTATTATAAATAAAGGAAAGAAAATGCAGCATTAAAATAATGACGGAGTATGGCTTTCAGCAAACAAAGCAAAATAAATATCACTCAGAATTGAACAGAGACTGCCTTACACTGCTGACAAACCACTGTGTTGAAGAATGTCTCCTAATATTAAAGATATACTGAAGAATGGGACTTAGTATATTAAGAAAGTATTGTCTGAAATAAATAATCAAGAGGTAAATTGGCAGTAAAAATGATTATAAAGGGAAAACAATCATTTAATAAAAACAGATTGGGCACTGGCATAAAAATCACATCCAAATGACCGAGACGATTTTTAAAAAAGCACCAGATTAATAATGACATTGGGGAATAAAACCATAATATTTCGAGGCTAGTGGGATCACATACCGTATATATTTTGATCCGAATAACATTAGACGAAATGATGCAGCATATGAAAAATTCTAGAAGTCAAAAGATTATGGGGAAAACTGTCAAAGCATGATGTGCACAAGAGGATGATTTTCGTGTTTTTGTAGATTATTTCCTGCACCTCAGTAGGAAAATAAGGCAATTATAAGGGTCGACATTGTTTCCATTATCACAACGTCGTAAATAGCACCATATCTGTTGTTAATCTCTTGTTACAACTCAGCATTCAGGATGACGAGGTGATATTTTTAGACCAAGTTGGAATTAACAGTCTAGCAAAGTGTGTTAATTTAGCGACCTTGCACTTAAACAAATTACTCATCCTCACGAACTAGAACTACTCAAGCAGACTAGGAAATCAGATTGCCAACCTTACCCCTCTCCATCCTCTCTCTCTCTCTCTCTCTCTCGCTCTCTCTCTGGGAAGGGGAAGGAGGTAGCTACTATGATTACTTTCAAATAAACAATATCTAATGTGAGTCTGAATTACATATATAGCCAGTGATAGGATTAGATCAGTCCCGCCTTCGCTAATCCATCACTCTTTAAGAATATGTATTTGTGCCTAGAATATTTTAAACATTCCTACACCATCATTAATTCCTGTACTTTAGTGTGTTCCTACACTTTGATCAGCCCGTACACTTTATCCATCAACTTACATCCATCCTTACACTTTGACCAGTCCGTATATTCCTACACTTTATATCCAGCCCTACACTTTGATCAGTTCGTTCACTTTTATCCTTTCCTGTAGCTTTTATATACACCAACATTTTATCAGTCTCTTCACTTAAATCTATCCCCAAACTTTGTATCGGTCACAACACTTTGACCACTCGATACATTTCATCCATCTCTAATTCTATTTCTACTATATGGACCGTGTACCCCTCATAGATCCTTTACTCATTCTTCTCCCACTGATTTTCTTGCCTGTTTTTATCATTTTACTCTTTTCAATCTGAGTACATTTGCCACACATTTTCTTCCATTCTTCTTTTACTATCACGTCCCCTACCATATTCCTATAACCATTCAGTCCTTACTCCGTCCTTCTCCCTCACGGCCATGACAAACCCAAGCATCTTTCTAGAAGTATATCGTTATCAGGGTTTTTTATCAATACACATTAATTTCTCTGCAGTAGGGTTGGATACATTACTTTTCCATGGCTATGACTGAATCTTGTTGACAATTAAAATGGATAGATGGACACTCATTAAAAAAAATAAAAAAAATAAAAAAAACATTAATGCACTGATTCATAACCCTGATGATGCTCATGCTTATTTATGATTACAACGCTTAAATTTGTGTGTGATGGCGGGTACGTGCGTGTGTGCGTGCGTATGTTTGTGCGTGAGTACGTGCATTTTTGGTGTTAATCACAATATTTCAACCTGACAGTGAACAGGAACTTTTTGAGATAAAGGTAACGAATTTAATAATTTTCATGCCTTGCAAGCTCCATTATTACACAGTACCGTAACTTTTCTGGAATAAAATTATAGTGAAATGTTTTTTTATTCCTTTTTATCTTTCACGAGGTAAACAAAATGCTGCTCAAAGTTCGAATTCTGTTTTGTTCACACTACATATATTTACATGACGAGATGCCTACAAGTGATGGCGCTGTACATCTTGGTTGGAGCACATGCGGCGTTCACCTGGGAGCCAAACCTCATATTTGTCTGCACCTCGCTGTGAGAAGGACCGTGATCCGGACCTGGAGAGGTCCTGTCTACCACATGAGGGCTCCGGACCCCCTACACATTGTACTGTATATGCTGTACTTGTAGGACGGCATCACAGAAGCAGGTACTTCCCTGTGGTAGAGGCAGAGTACATCATAGTTTTCTCTTTCCGCCCTAACGTAACCCAGTGCATCATTCACATGACGTGTTATTTCATTCAGATCATCTGTCACAAACATTTTATATATGTTATGCATATTTTCCATCACTCTACTCAGTTGATATAAACTAATTGCCTTGTTTTTCACACCTCTGTCGTTACCTGGTGCGTATACAAAAATTAGACCATCATTTTCCACAATATTATACTCTTGCACAAATACATGTAATTTAAAAAGTTATAGATTGGCCCTCATGAGAGGAATTGCCACGGACTACTAGCCCTGCAGGCCTCAAACCTCGTTGCTCTTATGTTCATAGTACTATGCTGTTTTTACTCTAACTTGACACAGTTTTTCGCCCTTTTGGAGCTTATATATCACACAGATTGCAGGTACAAAAAAAATAATGCTACTGCTCTACATCCATTTCATAACACGTAATCTAAGTAGCATAATGTTCTAGCGTTAATCTTTTGTTACAACTCAGTATTCGAAAAGGAGAGACAGCAGTTTGGGCCAAATTAAAGTAAAAAGAGTATAGAGTTCTGTGTAGACCCTTGACCATCTAATGCTCTGTATCTCTGGCATATCGCCTCTGTACCCTCCTAAGCTTCTATGAAATTCCTCCTACTTTATTTCTGGGAGTGCTCCTATTCCCTACCTTTTGATCCATTCTTTGGAATATACCTTCGGCGGCTTATTATGAGGTTTCGTAAACACTCTTACTTGGCGATTTTTATTGCATATCACATTTTCAAATTCCTATTATTTTTTAAAGCAAATTATCATGTCACTGGAAAAATACAAAACACAGCGTTAATCAGCATAATCAGTCTGAGAAAAGGATGCTACGAAGTCCCTGTTGCCAACAAGAATACGATACTCAGTCTTTTGCTCCATCCCATAAGACACCGTGTAAGAAGTGACATACCTACTAATGATGCGAGTATAATTCAGACTGAAACTAAGGCAATGTCAAACCTTGAGATTTTTTTCTTCTGCAGTCCATGACCATTTGGAGAAAAACAGGGTTATTAGGTAATTGATATATACAGGTGGGATCCGGAAATAGCACTCGGCTCAATCTGCTTCTGTGGGCGAGGGTGTGGCAGTGGGTGTGGGAAATTAAAAATGGCACAGGACAGATACTGTGCTGACTAAGCCGTCCCCACAGCACACGAGAAAGCTCTTGGCTGACTGGAAGAGGGGCGTTATATATGAGCCACCCTGTACAACTTAATGTAACCTTCTTATGGTCGAAACAACGCCAGTCGATTTCATTCAGCCAGGAGTGCATCATGGAGAATAAAATGTTATGACTATTAGCGTTAACCTTCTCGCGCTTAGGACAACTTTATTATTCTATTGCAGCTAAGGCTAGACGATTTTCTTCAGCTGAGAATGAACCAAGCTAAGAATGTTAACCCATTCAGACCGAGGCAGACGCTCCTGAGGTTTAAGAAAGCCTCCAGAGTTAGAAACGATTGAAATAAACGTTATTGATCTGTAGGGGTTACGTTTACTGTCAGTGACGTTTTAATCCCTTCGCAGTGCTTGTTTCCCTTAACCTAACTAAAATTCTTTGGAGGCAGTAAGCACAGAAATATTTAATATACTTTAGTTATATTTGGAGGCAGTAAGAATATAGACATTTGTGCTGGGAGGGGTTGGTGATAGCCAATACCCTCTTCAGGCATAAAATGATCCACAGGTATACATGGCGAGTGGTGAGAAGGGTGGGTGGTGAATTGAGTGAAAGGAAGGCAATGATTGATTATGTGTGTGTGGATGAAAGGATGCGAAGATGTATATTGGATGCAAGAGTTTATAGAGGTTGGGGGAGTGGACTTTCTGACCACTACTTGGTGGTGGCCAGAGTTAAAGTTCAAGTAAGATGGAGGAATAGAAGAAGGGAAAGACGAGAGGAAGGAGTAGTTGCAAGGAGAGTGGAAAGGTTACAAGAGGATGAGAAAAAGGCAAAGTATAAGAGAGAAGTGGAGGAACGATTGGGCAAATATGAGTTGGAGCAGATGAGGGACGTGGAAGGTGTGTGTAGAATATTTACAGAAGAAATATGTGCAGCATGTGATGTGGTGTGTGGAAGGAAGAGAAGACGGAGGGGGGTGCAAGGAACAGCGTGGTGGACTGAAGAGGTGAAACGGGCTGTGGCACAAAAGAAGAAAGCATACAATGAATGGATGAGAAATAGGGACGTGGAAGAAGTTGAGAGGCGGAAGAGAGAGTTATATGTAGAAAGGAAGAGAGAGGTGAAAAGATTAGTAAGAGAGAGTAAGAAGAGAGTGGATGAGGAATTTGGAAGGAATTTGAGTGTAAAGTGGAAGGACTGTAAGAAAATGTTCTGGAAAGAGGTGAAAAGAGTAAGACAGGGTGGAAGTGAAGTTAGCAGGGGAGTGAAAGATAAAAATGGTAGATTACTAGTGGAGAAGGGAGAAAAAGTGAGCAGATGGAGAGAACACTTTAAGGAATTGTTGAACGTGGAGGATGGAAGTAATGCAAGTATAAGTGGCTGGGAAATGGCTGGGAGAAGGAGGGAGGTGAGAAGACAGGAAGAAATCAGTAGGATAGAAGTTGTGGAAGCAATGAAGAAAGTTAAATCAGGGAAAGCCCCAGGAATTGATGGAGTGTGTGGTGAAATGCTGAAGCATGGGGGAGAGATAGTAGTAGAATGGATGTGGAAGATGTGCAGATTGGCCTGGGAGGAAGGTAGAGTCCCGGAGGATTGGAAGTCAGGTATAATTATTCCCTTGTACAAAGGAAAAGGGGAAAAAGAAGTGTGTGGTAATCATAGGGGCATTTGTCTTCTTAGTATAATAGGAAAAGTGTATGGTAGGATACTTATAGACAGAGTTAGAGAAAGAACAGAGAAATTAGTTGGAGAAGAACAGGGAGGCTTTAGGAAGGGAAGAGGTTGTGTAGATCAGATATTCATTCTCAGATCTTTAGTGGAAAAGTTTCTAGAGAAGGGAAAGAAGTTGTATGCGGCTTTCATGGATTTGGAGAAAGCATATGACAGGGTGGATAGACTAGGATTGTGGAAAGTGTTAAATATATATGGAATAGATGGGAAGTTGTTGAATGCTGTGAAGAGTATGTACGATGGTGCGAAGGCTGCAGTGCGTGTGGATGGTGAACTAAGTGAATTTTTCTCTTTGAAAGTTGGGTTGAAACAGGGATGTGTCATGTCTCCATGGTTGTTCAATCTGTACATGGATGGGGTAATAAAAGAGGTACAAGGTAGGGTAGTGGATGTTGGAGTGGCCCTGGTGAGAGAGGATAGTGTTTGGAAACTCCCTGTACTGTTGTTTGCAGATGATACCGTGTTGTTGAGTGAAGACGAAGGAGAGCTGCAAGGCTTGGTGGATGAGTTTGAGAGAGTGTGTAAGAAACGGAATCTAAAGGTGAATGTAGGGAAGAGTAAAGTGATGGTCTTTGAGAGAGGTGAAGTCAGTGAATGTACAGCGAGGTTGGATGGTGAGGAATTGGAAAATGTGAGTACGTTTAAGTACTTGGGTAGTGTGATGAGTAAGGATGGAGGTTTGGAGGGTGAAGTGCTTGAAAGGGTACAGCAGGGAAGAAAGGTTGCTGGTTCTTTGAAAGCAGTGATAAGAAACAGGGAAGTGAGCATGGAAGTGAAAAAGTTACTACATGACAGTATTGTGATACCAACTCTAACGTACGGAAGTGAAGCTTGGACGTTGTTGGAAGGACACAAGTCAAGAGTGAGAGCCGTGGAAATGAGTTATTTAAGAGGAGCCTGTGGAGTCACATGGAGAGACAGGCTGACGAATGAGGATATAAAGGAGCGTTGTGGTGTTGATGTGGATGTGATAGGAAGCGTTATGAGGAACACACTGAGGTGGTTTGGCCATGTGGAGAGGATGGAGGGTGAAAGACTGACGAAGAGAGTATATGTGAGTGAGGTGGAGGGGGAAAGAGGGAGGGGGAGGCCGAGGATGAGATGGAGAGATGGGGTGGAGAGATATATGAGAGAGGGGTGTGTGAGTTGGGAGCAGGGGAGTGAAATGGCGGGGGACAGGGCGACTTGGAGGCGATTTGTTTGTGGCCACCCCAAACGGGATTGAGGCGTCTGGCAATAGATAGATAGATAGAAGAGTATAGTTAATATATTTTGGTTATATTTGCTTTATCTTAGGTAGCTGGCAGAACTCTTCGAAACTCCAACATTTGGATCTACAGCCTCACCGCAAATACTCACACACTGTTGCATCTACCGTGAATCCACGTTGCAGTCTCAGAAATTTAACTCTCTTGGACAAGCAACCACACCACACCACACCCACACGATATAAACAGCAGCTACATCACACCTACAAGAAAGGAACCCATTCCCGTCACACGCAAAAAGCAGAGTCCCACAATTACACTGCAGTCATAGCCATCCTCTTTGGCCTGTATTCTCGTCGGTTGAGGAAGAATCCTAACACCTCTTCCTTACCGACTTATTTTTGGATAAGTCTGGTTAACTTCCTTGTCTATACTACTTATACTAAAGGATGGTGATGTTGGAAGCATTTTTGTAACGCAGAAGAGGACAGTAAGGTGTCATAAAAAAGTCTTATGAAAAGGTGTTTGGGTGCCTCCTCAACAAACGAGAATACGGCCATTAGACGTTCATTATCAGGAGTAAATACTATACCCTGTTCACTAAGCTCTGATCGCTGGAGCCAAGAAACGTTTGAATTAAGGCTGTTCATTGGTAAGACAACACTGAGAAGCGTGGTAAATCTACAGCTCCTCATATTTTAACACATACATATTAATTTTGTAAACTGCTTCCAACATAAACAGCCAGTTTAAATGTGGAATAATTTCCAAATCTTCAGAGGTAAAAATTAGCTTTAAAAGTCTACCCTTATGAATGAAAATTAAAATTGATTATAAAGTTTTATAAAACGATGAGTGTCGTTTGAAGTAAATGCGGGCATGCAGGTGTTTTCAGTCAACAAGGTTACGTATTTTGTCACAATGCAATGGTGCCAACTGTATGGACTAGTACTGTAAACACTGGTTAGCGGCAGTGTTAATTATTCCTTAGATAATTATTATATGCCACTTTATGTTATTTTTTGTTAATTATTTGTGTCTGGCTTCATTTTACACGACTCAAAGAAAGAAAGAAAAAAAGGCAAATTTGACATTAGGAGTTCACAGGGCTTACATCTGGCACCAGCGCATTACATGCGCTTTCAGCTGGTCAGTTTAATATTTTCATATTCATTCTCCATGACGTGCATTGCTTTGGTCACTATATTTCGGGAGATACAAGATCAGTCAAATACTATTCCTGAAATGTTATACCACCTCTTTTTTCGTTTTTGTTTTTTTCTGGCTGATGATATATTTGAAAATGAAGAAATGGCAAAGAAAAAAAAAAACTAGAAGGCGGGAAAGCAGAAAACTAGAGCGGCAAATCTGCCAACACTGCAACTCTCTCTCTCTCTCTCTCTCTCTCTCTCTCTCTAAAATTCGTTCTCCTGATGAAAAGACAAATTCTCTCAAAAATGCGCTTTCCTGATGAAGAGAGAAATTCTCTCTCTCTCTCTCTCTCTCTCTCTCTCTCTCTCTCTCTCTCTCTCTCTCTCTCGTGTGTGTGTTTCATGAATGGCACGTAAACTATCACTGGGACTCAGATTTAACCTGGAAGATAAACTAATGGAGAGTACTGGCTGTTTTATTTCCGACTTTAGTAGTATGATGTAATAGACTTGGCAGGTGTCGTGAACAGGTAAGGTACGGCATTTACAGAGCAGGTGGATGAGAGAAAGAAGTGATATAAGAGATGTCAGATTTTCAAGTCTTAACCAGCAGTAATTACGTCTGATAATCATGAAGTATCAAGAAATATTTTAGATTTATCCTAGTTAACGCAGTTCCTTGATCTAACTATAAGTAAACCAACAGATGGCAATAAAAAGTAAGCTAGGCTATTAAAGCAGCCTGATAGGTGCTGGGGAGTATATTTCTGTTCTGTCTGCGTACTCGTCTCACCATCTGGAACCCTCAGCCAGGAACGACGCTCGCCTCGTCGTTTCAAAAGTAACCATAGGCTTTTCTCGAAAATATGATCAATGTGTTTCCCAAGCAAAATCACTAGAAGCGCGCTATATCATAACGTAACTAGACCTAACCTATCCCACTAGGGCTGCTTGACTGAGGTGGCTGGCTGTGGTACTGAGACGAATACCCATACAGAACAGAAATATGCTGCCAGATCGCCACCCTCTGGCAGGAGATGTTCCCGCGGCGGCCAGTCATTGTTGTCTCGTAACCAAGGTGATTCCCTACTCCACTCACACCCTTCATCTGTTTGTGTCCATCAGTACCAGCCAAGTTCTGTGTCCACCCAGTTATCAGATCTAAGTGAACAGGGTATAGAAACTAATTTAGCTATATGTTGTGCATTGCGGCGACGGCTGAGTATGTTGGTGTGGGTGTGAGTGTTGCAGTGGGAGGAGGAAATGACTAGATAGCGCACTAAGTCAGCAAAAAGAAAAAGAAAAAAAAATCAGGAAATTGCTTTTTAGTTTTGAATTCTGCACATGTACCGTAATGAAAAAGATAGACCAGCAGCCGCTCTGTACTAACACGTGGTGGGGAAATTAAATCATCATCATCATATTCAGCAACATTCTAACCCTCTTTCTCACTACCAGGTTGTGTGAGAGGTATTCAAATTTTGGAACAGGAAGACACAAAAGGTGGGGAATAGGATGTAGTCAAAGTTGAAAATATGATGTACTAATATTAAAAAAAAAAAAAAAAAGGCACAAAACTGTTCTGAAAGGCTCGTGCATTATCACCATACCTATCATCATCGTTGGTCTCATCATTATCTTCATCATAATCATCATGAAGCTGAGCATCATCGCCATCAACATCATCATCATTTTTAACCAAAACTTCATCACCACCATTAGCCCGAACATCATTATTATTAGCCTGAACATCATCAAAAGCCCAAATTTCATTATCATTAGGCTGAACATCATCATCAATAGCCTGAACATCATCAAATGCCCAAATATCATCATCATTAGGCTGATCATCATCATCATCATCATCATCATCATCATCATTAGGCTGATCATGATCATCATCATTTTTAAGCTGGACATCATCATCATCATCATCATCACCATCATTTAAAGCTGATCGTCACCGACACCTTCATCATCATAACCTTTCATTATAAACCGAGAGGACACACACACACACACACACACACACACACACACACACACACACACACACACACACACACACAAAACAAGCCTTGGACCTTCATCAGACGAGTGACAGGTAAATATGGGCCTCACTTTCATTCTTTAATGTCTAAGGCGCAATATAAATATATATATATATATATATATATATATATATATATATATATATATATATATATATATATATATATAGAGAGAGAGAGAGAGAGAGAGAGAGAGAGAGAGAGAGAGAGAGAGCAATTGCTAGAAATCATAGAAAGAGCAATATAATATAAAAGGTTATTAATACGATATGAGGCAAAGTAAAAATCCAAGAAAAATGACAAACAGGAACGCGGAAGTAGGAAAGCTGTTACTAAAGGCAGAGTCAGAAATGCGTCGCAAATACATTCACTCATCCCTGAAGGCTTAGAAAATTTAAGAAGAGAAATGGCTAGTACACAAGAAATGCAGAAAAGTGCCGTGTGGACATGCAAATAAAAAACAGACGAGAGAGAGAGAGAGAGAGAGAGAAGGAATGGCATCAGAGAAAATTAATAAAAGCAACAAAAACGAGTCAGGAGGAAAATGCCATCAGAGACATGACACATCGAAAACTTGCCTCTCTCATACCTTCGAAAATATAGAAGTGCAGTTCAAAGCACACATAAATGGAAGAAAATTTACAGTTGGAAATATCAACAAATTAAGAGGGTGTAGGGAATAAATGTGTCTAAAGAAATGTATGCAGCAATTAAAAGCTTATACGGCATTCATCATTTAGAAACTTGAAAACGCAGGAATTTTAATTACAAGCCAACAAAGAAAAACGGACGACGTAGAAAGAGAAAACAGGAGAAAATCATTAGCACACAGTCTGAACATTATCACCTTGAAAAATGGGTCAGCTCTTCATTCAACCACCCTTCAAGTCATAAAAGATTATTAAAAGTTAGTTTCACAGGACACGTGAACCACAAAACATCGCAAGAAAAATCTGTTTACAAATCAAGAGAGACGAGCGAAAACACAAATGATGAAGCGCACTTTAAAGGTAATGCTGTATTTAAAAAAAAAATCAACCTTTGTTTTGTACACAGATCCTGCAAACCATCGAGAATATAAGACGTTTAATCAAGAGAACAGATGGAATGTGAGAAAGGGCAATGTTAACGTATCAATAAATTGAAATATACGAAGGCAAAAAATAAGAATATGAGAAAAAAATAAATATAAATACCGACACAATAAAAAAAAGTGTCGCCAAAAAAAAAGTATATAAGAAAAAATCTAAAATGTAAGGAGTTGTATAGGAAGGTGAGAGAGGTGGTGACAAGGTGCACATGGAAATACTAACACATCGAAATAGATGAGGGCAAAAAAGAAATGTGGAAATTAATAAAAATTTCATCCAAAAAATAATAATATTTTATTCTTCAAAAGCTTAAATAAATGAGATGTATTTCAAGAAGAGAGGGATGGTGACAAATCACAATGTGGAAATATTAACAAATCGAAATAGACGCTGATAGAGAAAGAAATACTTTATATAAGCAAGATAGTGATAGAAAAGAAAATACCGGTAATACTGTATGTTCATCAAAAGTTTGACTACAAAAAATTCTGTGGCAAGGTGAAAGTGAATGTGACAAAGAATGATGCTGAAAAAATAACAAATTGAAATAGTCGAGGACAGTAAAAGAAATCCACTAAGTAAGAATAACTGTCGAAAGAAAAAAAGTTAGCCTTCATTGATTTGAATATATAAGGAGTTCTGGAAGGAGCGTAGGAATGTTACAAAGTGCATCGAGGATGTATCAACAACAACAAAGACGAAGGCAGAGAGAGAGAGAGAGAGAGAGAGAGAGAGAGAGAGAGAGAGAGAGAGAGAGAGAGAGAGAGAGAGAGGTCACAATAAAGCAAGGATAAGGGGATTCCTTTTTGATATATATATATATATATATATATATATATATATATATATATATACTGTATACTGCAAGGAGAGAGGGAATGTGTCAAGGTGCACCGGGGACACGTCAACAAAGCGAGACAGACGATGATATGAGATGCAGAAAGTAGGAAAAATATTGCCAAAAAAGTGTTCTTCAAAAGATTAATAATATACGAAGTTCTGATGCGAGGAAAGCTGGAATGAGATTCGGTGAACTATGGGACGTATCAGTAAGTCGAAATGGAAGAGGGCAAAAATTTGAAATGCACATGTGAAGGAAAATGTCAGAGAAAAAAATATTATTCTTTGGCCATGTGGAGAGGATGGAGGGTGAAAGACTGACGAAGAGAGTGTATGTGAGTGAGGTGGAGGGGGGAAGAGGGAGGGGGAGGCCGAGGATGAGATGGAGAGATGGGGTGGAGAGGTATATGAGAGAGGGGGGTGTGAGTTGGGAGCAGGGCAGTGAAATGGCGGGGGACAGGGCGACTTGGAGGCGATTTGTTTGTGGCCACCCCAAACGGGATTGAGGCGTCTGGCAAAAGAGACATAGATCTAGATAGATAGAAATGTATAAGAAATTCTAATGTATGGAGAGAGAGAGAGAGAGAGAGAGAGAGAGAGAGAGAGAGAGAGAGAGAGAGAGAGAGAGAGAGAGGTGCACTGAGGACATATAAACAAAAACGGAATAGACAAGGAAGGAAAAAAATAAACACACGAAAAAAGAAATGTCGGAATGAAGATGTTATTCAAAAAATTTAATATATAAGAAATTATATTGGAGAGAGAGAGAGAGAGAGAGAGAGAGAGAGAGAGAGAATGTGACAGGATGCACTGGGGACATATCAACAAAGCGAGACGGACGAGGGATGCAGAACTGATACAGGGAGAGGGGCTTTGTTGGCACAGGAAATTTATTGTCGAAACCATTAATATCATTGTTAGGGGGAAATGGTGAGGAAAAGAGAGGGTGAGGGTAAGCCAGAGGGGAGACTGGAGGAGAGAGGGAGTGTGAGAAAGAGGGAAAAGAGGGGAGTAAAAGAAAGGGCAGAGGAGGGGAAACTGAGAGAGGAGAGGGTGAAGATAAATTAAAGGGGAGACCTGAGAGAGAGAGAGAGAGAGAGAGAGAGAGAGAGAGAGAGAGACAGACAGACAGACAGACAGACAGAGACAGACAGACAAACAGAGAGATAGAGAAACAGACAGACAGACAGACAGACAAACAGACAGATAGAGAAACAGACAGACAGACAGACAGACAGACAGACAGACAGACAAACAGATAGAGAAACAGACAGACAGACAGACAGACAGAGACAGAGACAGTCAGACAGACAGAGACATAAACAGAAAGACAGACAGAGAAAGAGACAGAGAGAAGGCAACCTTGGGAAAGAGTATTTACGTATTGTTTAGCTACTACTAGACAGTTATACTGAGCAAGACATCTGAACCATAAGGTCTTCATTTCCCTGTCCAGTACTTGAGGTTTTCTCATAAGGTAAATAGATTTGCCAAGAAATAGATCCCCCCCCCCACACACACAAAAAAAAATAATAATAATAATAATTGGAGGGTTAAATGAAAGAGGGAAGAAAAGGGACCAAAAATTTTAAGTGCAGCACCTACGTCATCATCATTATTATTACTCACTAAAACTTATTTCCATTATTAAACCCGAGTATACGAAGCAAGAACGGGCGTGATATACTTTGTTCAATGTGTGTGTGTGTGTGTGTGTGTGTGTGTGTGTGTGTGTGTGTGTGTGTGTGTGTGTGTGTTTTAGAAAAACAACTCCTATAGTTTTTATTAGATGTAATCACACTTGGTGGAAGCGATGAGGGACTACAAATTATAGTCGCGGCGCGCGACTCTGAGGTTGTTATTGTCGTACCTTGGCAACCTACCCCTAATCAGTGCCTCCGATTTTGTGTATAAAGAGACTCAAGTGATTCATGTATAACATGTTCGTGTATAATAATATTCGTGTATTATATATTCGTGCATAATAATATGACTCGTGTATAATGTGATACGAAATCGGATGCACTCTTGAATGGTAGGCTGCCAGGGTACGATAATGACAACTTCAGAGTCGTGCGTCGCGACTATAGTTTTTTTTTTTTTTTTTTACAGTAACGATGAAATCTTAGGGCTTGGCCAGAGTCTGATGTTAGAGCAAACTGAATTTACATAGTTCTCATAGAGCTTAAATCAAACATCGGGGAAGGGCTGAGCGTATGACAATCACGAAAGTACTCAATATTGGGTTATAGCATCCAAAGGTAAAGTTTACAGGACAAGGTCAAATTTGACCCACATATTTCAGTCTGAACCAAATAGCAACAGTTTTGATCTGATATGGGCCATGCTTGCTGGATGTCTTTTGAATCACCCAGAAGATTGACCTATTCCTTTCCAGATCAATAGGTCAAAAGTTAATGTCACATGTCAAGGTGAACTTAAATAGATTTAATCCTATTTAGATAAATGATCGTAGAAATGTAGGTCACAATAAAGCAGGGATAAGGGGATTCCATTTTGAGAACAATTATTCAACAATCAAGGTTACTGGAAAGGACCAAAGGCCACGGTCACTGGACAATGTCAACTCAAACAGTTTTGATTTCATTTGAACCAGACTTGGTGAAAGTGATAGGGGTGAGGCAAGAATGAAGACATTCAGTCATGAGAACATAATATAACGAAAGGTCAAGGTCAAAATTCGATTGGTGTGTAAAAGCACAAACAAACTAACTTAAGCAGTTTTGATTCGAAATGTATCAATCTTGGTGAATGTGATGATTATCATCCAGGGGGCTGACCATTTATTTTTCAGAACTATAGGCCAGTGATCCAGGTAACATGGCGATGGGCTTAATCGTTGTCATCTGAATTCTAACAAAACTTGTGGAAGTACTCAGGTTAAGGCAAGGATAAAGACAATCGACTCTATAAGCAATCAGCCAAAGGGTATGGTCAGGGAGAAAGGTCAAAGATAAAGGTAAGTGTGCAAAGTCAGCTCGAACAATTCTGATCTAATTTGAACAAAACTTGGTGGATGGGTGAAGGAACAGGCAAGAATAAAGAAATTTGACTTTAAGAGCAATCGGTCAGAGGTCAAGGGCACAGGGCAAAGTCTAATATTCGACACTTAGACCAGTTGGTGGGAGCGAATTTTCCACTCTCTCAGTGCGCCAGTTTGTTATATAGGCTATATGGTTCCAGAAACAGATATATGATAATCCCGAAGTAAGAGGAACTATCAGCAAAGAACCGAGTGAAATGAGCCATACATTCAGTCATTGCTCAGTTATCTACATAGTTACCACCACCACCACCACCACCACCACCAGAACCATCACAATTAACACTATCGTCAGCAAAATTGATCATCACCGTCATCATCATCACCATGAATGTGATATTCAGTACTGACATCGCCATCATCATAATCACCATCGCTACCACCACCGCAACCCCACCTCCATCACCATCATCATAGACGCAATGAGCAACATACAGAAATATGAAATGAAAAAAAAAAAAAAAAAGTAAAACTATATGAGCATCTAGTGAATTAGAACATGACTTCATCCTTACATATGAAGCTTTTGTGACTAGGCTCCATTTTACATTAACGTTAATTCTGCAAGTTTCCTTCGACTCACTTTCAGCTGAAGTAGATCCTCTGGTTTCAGGTGCAGTAGAAGAGGGTTTTTAAAGCCTGAGGGATTAATAGACGGAAAGCACAAAAGGAAGAGATTTGGGGAGAAATGAATCCTTGTTTTGCATCACCCATGAAGATTCCGCGCCTCGATTCCTCTTGATTATTGGAGGCGGCGGAGAGAGAGAGAGAGAGAGAGAGAGAGAGAGAGAGAGAGAGAGAGAGAGAGAGAGAGTCCCCTTGAAGAGAAATCCCCCTTGTTTCGCATCACTCAGTAAGTTTTGACACTTCGACCTCTAATTTCGGAACCATTCTGATCATGCATCTCAATGTAATCAGCCTTTATTTCTGGCTCTTAGGATAATATTGGACCTTGAAACTAATTACATTCCTGCCTTCCCTCACCTCTGCGTTCCCTCCCGTGATAAAAATCTCATGTTTGTTGCCGGGAAGGTGAATAGGAATTGGTGTTTGTGAGGCGCGTGTTTCTAATAAGGCCAATTCCCTTGTTAATCCCCGCACTACCTGGGGGTAATTCTAACCTGAATGAAATTGTTTCGCGATTGCAAAAAAAATTATTGAGGGAAATCTCTCTCTCTCTCTCTCTCTCTCTCTCTCTCTCTCTCTGTGGGGGGAGGGAGGGCGAGTGCTTACCCATAGTTAAAAAGATGTATCGATAAATGAAGCCTATTAAACTAAAACGAAGGTTTCTGTTAGGAAAAATATTTCTGTTAAGATCTGCCCAACTTCTATGACAAAAGTATACTAATGAGAAAGACTATCTCCCTCCCACAGCACCATCCGACAAAAACCAGGTGGCAGAAAAACAAAGAAAGGACATCTTTGATAGCCGCACCAACCCTCGCATTATTCTAAGGTAAGAGAGAGAGAGAGAGAGAGAGAGAGGGGGGGGGGGAGGGAGAGAAAATTACTGGTTTAACACTTCATGACATCATTCTAGTTCACAGATCGTCCCAGTGCAGCTATACCCATGTTACTCTAACTTGGCCTAAGATTGTTATCTCTCCATCTTCAATGATTAGTTGTAACAACAGATTAACAATGGAACATGGTGCTAGTCATGAAGAGGTGCTGTGAACAGTATGCAAAGATAGAGTACTGCCTTATTCCGTCACTGCGGTATGAGATACAATAGGAAAAAAAAAATTGGGCCAAGATAAGATAAAAGGACTATAACTGCCCAGTGCTCTGCCCCGTCCCTCAGTGTCATATTTGCGACCATCCCGGGAAGACACTGGTCCTCAGTCGACTATAGGCCTACTCCTTTTACTCTAACTTGTCCTAATACTGCCATCTCACTATCTTAAATGCTGAGTTATGACAATAAATTAACACTGCATTAGGATCCTAGTCACGAAGCAGTGATATGTAAATGATATAGGACTGTAGTTTATTTTTTTCCGCAATGAGATACTTGGAGTAAGGTGCAAAATGAAGAAATTCTGGGCCAGTATATGGTGAACGTACTCTAGTACTATTTAATATTGAATTTATATATATATATATATATATATATATATATATATATATATATATATATATATAGAGAGAGAGAGAGAGAGAGAGAGAGAGAGAGAGAGAGAGAGAGAGAGAGAGAGAGGTGTGTGTGTGTGTGTGTGTGTGTGTGTGTGTGTGTGTGTGTGTGTGTACCTTCACTCCTCAACACACCACCGTAAGGCCCTTCAGTACTGTACAGTAACTAAGTGAATGTATGACTGAGTCACACAGAGACACGCTGTGTGTTTGGTCACCTCGGTAGGTGGGTTTAAAAAAATGGTCGAATTAATGAACAAAATATATATATATATATATATATATATATATATATATATATATATATATATATATATATATATATATATATATATATATATATAGACAAAAAAAAAAAAGTGGTAAAAAAAAGCACGCAAACTCTCTAACCACCATATCTGAAAATGATCACGCTTAGTTACAGAATGCTGAGATAATTAAGCAGTTGTCCCACGTCACTGTACACGTCATCCTGGAAATAAACAACACTCAGTTAGTTATAGCCTGTAATAATGACACTGTTTAGCCTAATGTAACCATAGTTTCTGCGGCAATGACTTTCACCCGCGGCTTTTTATTTTATTTATTTTATTTTTTCATTATTTCAGCCTGCGAATAAGAGAATAATTTTTCGCCGCATTGTAGAGTTGCATCTCATGTTACTAAGTTTCATCCGATTATTCCTAGTCACAGTATCAGTATTCATTCCTAATAAATTTTCATATCGGACGTCATCGAGTCTGTGAAAAACTTTAAATGCATGTGTTAAATTTCCTGCTGCCATTCCTTCAAGGTAAACACTTTTATTTCCATTAACTGTTCCTTTTAGGGCAAATTTTGCAGTGCTGGGATTATTTCTCTCCATCACCAATTAAAATCTATGAGACGGGCATGTGATATTACTTTTTACCTCCTCTAAGGAGGTTATATTTTTACCCCTGTCCGTTTGTTTGTTTGTTGGTTGTTTGGATTGTGAGCAAGATTACACAAAAATTACCGGACGGATTTCCACGAAACTTGGTAGGAGAATGGGCCTTGGCCCAGGTTAGACTCCATTAAATTTTGGTGCGGATCCGTATAAAGGTGCGATCCAGGATTTGTTTTTTGTTTTTTCACTTTCTTTAACATTGTGAGATAGGGCGTTTTTCGACATTTTCGTAATTTTTTCGTGAACATTGCATGGACCTTGATAAAAAAAAAAATCAGGCTTAGTTAGGATAATGGTATCGACGAATGTGTACAGTGTGGCATGGATCCATATAAAATTCCGGATCTAGCGGATTTAAATATGCTTTTACAGGGAGGTAGTCTTTTTCCATATTGGATTAGACTTGATTGAATTAAAAGGAATTGCACGTTGAGCCTTGACGGAGATGCGCTCTCTACTGAGTGCCATTCTAGTTACATTTGACTATGATGCTTTCACACAAAACAGATACCAAGAGAATATACATCTTTTATCATCTTTATCTGAGAATGGAACTGTTTAAGTTGTAAGCAGGTAGGGGGGTTTCAAGAATACTCCCTCAGTATCCCTGCTTGTCGTACGAGGCGACTAAAAGGATTGGTGGTGGGTTAGTGCCCCACCCCTTAAAAAGAACCAACTAAAAAAGCGAATAAAGCGCCTCGGACCCGGACGGACCATACGTTGACGACTAAGGAACGGACAAAGGACATTCTTAGGGTGGGAACGTGGAATGTGAGAGGAGTGAATGATGAAGTGAAAGAGAGAGAGATTGTTCAGGTGCTTGAGGATGCAAAAGTGGATATATGTGGGTTGACTGAAACTAAATGGTAAGGTGAAAGGGTGAGAGAATGGGAATATGGTGTGGGTATATGTGCGGGAGTCAGTGAGAATGAGAGGGCAAGAGAGGGAGTATGTCTGATGATAGGCAAGAAGTGGAAGGAGAATATAAGAGAGTATGGAACAGTGGGTGCAAGGATTGTATGGGTGAGGATGAAAGTAGGTATACAAGCATGGGCGATTGTATGTGTGTATGCTCCAACAGAGGATCGAGTGGCAAGAGTGAAAGATGAGTTTTGGGCGAGAGTAGAAGCATGTATGGACAAGTTTGAGAGGAGCGAAAGAGTGCTGTTGATTGGAGACATGAATGGCAAAGTTGGGAATGTACGAGTGGATGGAGTGGTTGGTCAGTGGGGTGTGCCAGCTGAAGTAGATGGGAATGGTAGTGCTTTGGTGGACATCTGTGCTTATAAGGGGTTGGCAATAGCCAACACCTACTTTCGTCATAAGATGATCCATCGGTATACATGGAGAGTAATGAGGAGGATGGATGGTGAACTTGTTGAACGAAAGGCAATGATAGACTATGTGTGTGTGGATGAGCGAATGAGAAGACAAGTGTTGGATGCAAGAGTGTGCAGAGGGTGGGGGAATGGAGTCTCGGACCATCACTTAGTGATGGCCAAGGTAAAGATGCAAAGAAAGTGGTTGAGGAGGCGAAGGGGAAGCCAGGAGGAAGCAGCTCCTGTGAGAAGAGTGGAGAAATTGCAAGATAGTGAGAAAATGACAGAGTATAAGAGCATACTGGAAGAAAGATTGGGAAGGTATGAGCTAGAGCAGATGGAAGGGGTGGAAGACGTATGTAAGATATTCACGGAAGAGATAGGCGCAGCGTGTGAGGCGGTTTGTGGAGTGAGGAGAAGATGCAAGGGTGTGCAAGGGACAGCATGGTGGAATGATGAGGTGAAACGAGCTGTGGACAAAAGAAGAAGGCATATGGTGAATGGTTGTCGAGTAGAGGTAGGGGAGAAGATGAGAGAGAGAAGAGAGAGGTATATGTGAGCAGGAGAAGGGAGGTTAAGAGACTGGTGAAGGAGAGTAAGAAGAAAGTGGATGAAGAGTTTGGGAGGAATCTGAGTGTGAAATGGAGGGAGAGTAAGAAATTGTTTTGGAATGTGGTAAAGAAAGTAAGGCAGTGTGAAAGGGGAAGTAATAGGGGAGTGAAAGATAGTAATAATAGATTGTTGGTGGAGAAGAGAGAGAAATTGAGGAGATGGAAGGAGCACTTTGAAGATTTGTTGAATGTAGAGAGTGAGAGCAGTGTGAGTATAAGTGGTTGGGGAATGGCTGGGAGAAGAAGAGATGAGAGGAGGGAGGGAGAGATCAGGAGGGCGGAAGTAGTGGAAGCGATGAAGAAGATTAAGCTGGGAAAGGCCCCAGGAATTGATGGAGTGTGTGGTGAAATGCTTAGGTATGGGGGTGAGATTGTTGTGGAGTGGATATGGAAGTTGTGTAGATTGGCTTGGGAAGAGGGAAGGGTTCCAGAGGACTGGAAATCAGGTGTAATTGTTCCTCTGTACAAAGGAAAAGGGGAGAGAGAAGTATGTGGTAACCATAGGGGTATTTGCCTTCTTAGTGTGACTGGTAAAATATATGGTAGAATACTCATTGATAGGGTTAGGCATATGACAGAGGAGCTAGTTGGAGAAGAACAAGGGGGATTTAGGAAGGGAAAAGGGTGTGTAGATCAGATATTTGTTCTAAGTTGTTTAGTGGAGAAGTATCTAGAGAAGGGAAGGAAAGTGTATGCTGCCTTCATGGACTTGGAGAAAGCTTATGACAGAATAGATAGGCAAGGTATGTGGAAGGTATTAAGAATATATGGAGTGGAGGGGAAATTGTTGAGTGCTGTGAAGAGTATGTACGAGGGAGCTAGGGCTACGGTGCGAGTGGATGGTGAGCTGAGTGAGTTCTTTGATCTCAATGTGGGACTGAAACAGGGGTGTGTGATGTCTCCATGGCTGTTTAATATATATATATGGATGGGGTTGTAAAGGAGGTGCAAGGTAGGGCAGTGGATGTGGGGCTGGCCCTAATGAATGAGGGTGAGATTTGGAAGCTTCCTGTGTTGCTGTTTGCTGATGATACAGTATTGTTGAGTGAAGATGAATGGGAGTTGCAAGGTTTGGTGAATGAATTTGGGACAGTGTGTAGGAGGAGGAAGCTGAAAGTTAATGTAAACAAAAGTAAAGTTATGGTGTTTGAGAGGAATGAAGTCACAGAGTGTGCAGTGAGGTTGGATGGTGAGGATATGGAGAATGTGAGTGCATTCAAGTACTTGGGTAGTGTGATGAGTAAGGATGGAACTTTGGGGGATGAAGTACGTGAAAGGGTACAGCAGGGAAGGAAGGTTGTTGGTACACTGAAAGCAGTAATGAGAAATAGGGAGGTGAGTATGGAAGTTAAGAAGTCACTGCATGATGGTATTGTGATCCCTACCCTGACGTATGGAAGCGAGGAGTGGACCTTGCAAGAGGGGAACAAGTCAAGAGTGAGAGCAGTGGAAATGAGTTACTTGAGAGGAGCATGTGGAGTGACGTGGAGGGACAGGTTGACGAATGAAGAAGTGAAGGAACGTTGTGGGGTAGATGTGGATGTGGTTGAGAAGATTAGGAGAAATACACTGAGGTGGTTTGGACATGTGGAGAGAATGGAGAATGAAAGACTGACTAAGAGAGTGTATGTAGGTGAGGTGGAGGGAGGGAGAGGGAGGGGTAGACCGAGGATGAGGTGGAGGGATGGAGTTGAGAGGTATATGAGGGAGGGGGGGTGAGCTGGGGGGAGGGTAGTCAAATGGTGTGTGACAGAGTGACTTGGAGGCGTTTTGTCTGCGGCCACCCTTTGCGGGATTAGGGCGTCGGGCTATAGATAGATAGTAATGATTTTAAATTACCTGTATATCTTTTAGTTAATATCGATGCATGGAATGTTGGTGATAATGAGATGAAAGTAATGGCAGTGCTGATAATAATAATAATAATAATAATAATAATAATAATGGCGATGACGATGAAGAAGCACTGTAAGAGAGCCTGTCTTACTGAAGGAGGTGAAGTAGGATGGGTAGATGGTATTTATTGCCAGCCATTGTCTTCAATTTTCCCGAAAGTTTCTGATTAGTGAGAATGCTTGTTTCTGAAATATATGGCCATTTATCACGTGAAGTTTATGGCCAACACACTGGAAAAAGGGATGGGGGAGGCTAAGGAGCAGACGAGTAATGGCGATGAAGAAGAGAAATATTGATAAATACACAGAATATATATATATATATATATATATATATATTAGGGATGTATCGGATATCCGCATCCGCATCCGCGGAACATCCACATCCGCATCCGCATCCGCACTTATGTAAAAATATACACCCGCATCCGCGTCCGCATCTGCATTGGCATTTTAATAAACATCTGTATCCGCATCCGCATCCGCATTTGAACCAGACACAAAACGGATGTGGTGGATATACTAAATACAATGCCTTCGTTATAAACAAAAACAGTAGTGTTTTTCCGTGATACGACTTGCTTGCTGCGTTTACTGTTTACCATGGTAGGTGGTCATAAGGGCAATGATTTTGTAGTTATTCTATAGTGCTTTGGTCTGCACAAAACCAAAGTGCTGTGACTACACCACGTCGATAAGAGTCGTATGGGTAATACGCTTACCTTGGTACTTTGTAGTGTCTAACAAGGTTAATGGGAATCAAAATGTTTTTTTATTGGTGTGTATGGCTGTGTGCGTGTGCGTGTGTGTGTGTTATGAAGACTATGGTTAGGGAAGAGTCACAGTAAGTTAAAGAAAGGTGCTGAAAGTACCACTGTCTGAAAACATTGTATTTTTTACAGCAGCTGAGTTCATTATGAATATTTTAAGAGTAGGAAAAAATCAGTTCCCAAGGCCGGGATAAGGGATAGGCAGCTGTCTCCAAGGGCCGAGCTTTAGTTAAATGATTATGCAACAATTTATCCTGAAAATATCCGCATCCGCATCCGCATCCGCGAGGATGTCATAGTTTCACATCCGCATCTGCATCCGCATCCGCAGTTTCTTGAAACAGACATCCGCATCCGCAAGATACAGAAACATGATAACCGCATTCACATCCGCATCCACAGATGTTTAAATTCTGACATCCGATACATCCCTAATATACATACATACATATACATATATATATATATATATATATATATATATATATATATATATATATATATATATATATATATATATATATATATATATATATATATATATATATATATATATATATATATATATGAGAGGGAGAGAGAGAAATATATATGAAATGGAAGAAAGATGAACGATTTGAATTAGGATGATATTTGAAAATCCATAGAGAAAACAGAAACGCTGAGCAGGATTTGAGAAATAAAAAAAGAAAGACTGGAATAATACGACAGCAAAACTACAGACACGAAAAAACATGAGGAGAATAGAGAAAGAGAGGGCTACCTAAAGAGGCAAGGTGACGAATAAAATTTGAAAACTGATAGAGAAAAACGAGGTTAGAATAGAAACGAACAGCAACAAGAACATGGAAAAGGAATCGTTGAAGAAAAAAAATAAAGGATACATATAAAAAAGAATAAAATCGCGAAAAATGCAAGTGTGTTCGTTGACTACTTGGCCTGTGCCCCGCCATGAAGCCGTCAATAGGATATAGAGATGAGAAAAGTGAGCAAAGAAATGAGATGTGTTTGTAACTTGGTGGACGGTGAGACTCGGAATGGAAATTGCCATGTGAAATTTGGTGTTGTAGGATTAGAGGTTTTAGATTAGTGAAGGTTTTTTTCAACATAGCCTCCAAGAATGAAACTGTCTCTGGGAGTAAAGAAATGAGCATAGAGGGCAAAGGAATGGGTGGGACGAGCTGATACTTTCGTGGGCGAGGAGGGGTCATGAGATTAGGGCACTTTTAAACAGCTGTTGGAAGATTTATGGTCCGAGAGCAAAGGATGTTTATTTCAAGGCTTTCTATAACAAAAGCTTTATGGCTTGAAAGTAGTTGATGTTTATTTTAACCCATTAGCTCCCAGGGTTCCTGTGTGAGGGATTGTGCTGGAAGGGTACTAGGTGTACTGCCCTTCGCCTGTCGGCTCACAGTCGAGGAGCTCATACGTCCGTACCCCGGAGTTCCCTTCTGTGTTAACCATCGAAAATGCCCAGTTCCGTCCTATACTGAGGACACTGTGTGCGAATAGGTTAAGGTTTTCCCTAACAAAAGCATTATGGTTTGAGAGCAGTGGATGTTATTTTACAGTTTTCTCCAACAAAAGCGAAAAGATAAGCTTGTGTTGCTTTCATTTACCTTGCATCATGTTACGCAGGAAGATACTGTACCACATGTTGGACAATGAGGACAGATGGAAAAATAGGAAGGGGGAAGAATAAAGGATGAGGGAAAAAGAAAAGATCAAGAAAGAGGTAAGGAAAGAGCCAAGAAATAGGAAGATTGATGGAAGCAGGAAGGAGGAAGAAAGAAGAAAAGTGGGAGAGGGAAAGAACAGGGAATAAGTTCGGAAAACAGAAAGAGAAATGAATGAAGGAAAGGAGTCGTATGATTTAAAGTACACGTTAACAGAACACTTTCAAATACTGCGCGAGCAAATAAGCGAACGAAAAACTTAAGACTGTTCAGACGCAAAATGACGACGCTCCCAAACTTTGACCGTGGCCTTTTACCTTGACCTTAAATATATCGTCAGAAAAATCAAATTACTTCTTACGATCCCCATGCAGAGTTCATGTGCAAATTTGTGCCCAGACTGGATCAGGCCTTTAAGAGATAACACCGGACTTTGGGCTTTAACACTGACCCACGATTTTTGAACTCCGATCTGTATGCACCAAAACAGAATATTTTCTTAGATCAATGCACACTGTATGCACCACTTTTGATCCAGACTGGATTAGTCATTCAGGAGCTACTATGCGAACAAAGATTGACATACTATATATACCGTATATATATATATATATATATATATATATATATATATATAGATAGATAGATAGATAGATAGATAGATAGATAGACACACACACACACACACACTCACACAATAATATTACCCTCCAAAAGTTCAGTCTGACAGAACACCTGGGACATCAAATACAACTCAAAGACTGTGTCAATGAAAGAACAGGAAAGAGTGAAAATATTAGTATTCACGAAACAAAAGGAAAACATGGAAAGAGAGTAAGCATGGAAAAAAAAACACGTTAGAAACCCAAGATATATCAACAATAATTAGAAAACTAGCTGTAGGTAAGAGAAAGAGTAGGGATGAAAAAAGAGGAGGAAGAAAGAAGCAAGGCAGAGGAACGAAGGGAAGAATGAAAAGGGAAGGAAAAAGATGGGGGGTGGGAAGAAGAATGAGAAATAAGGGGGAATGAAACTGCAAAAAGCAAGGAGGAAGGCAGAACGAAGGAAGGGGAAGGGAGAAGGAGGAAAAAGAATGAAAAAATGAAGGAAGTGAGGGGTTAAAGAGAAAGAGGGAAGAGGAGAGAGAAGAGAGGAAAGAATACATAAAATTCTGTAAACAAATGCCTTGAAAAAACGGAAAAACAACAGGAAGAGAAATAAGGAAAGAGAAACCTTCGTGATTAAAACCACGAACCACCAAAAAAAAAAAAGTTAA
>NC_136955.1:6699220-6729220 GCF_032717465.1 Coenobita brevimanus | reverse complement strand
AATTTTCTGTTCTCACCCTCAGCTATATTAATCCGTCTGGTGGCAGTTGGAATAGAGCATTAAAGCGTTCCCAATCACCAGAGGAAGAGTCAAAGTGAAACAGGAAAACACGAAATACCTACCTCTGAGAAATTTATAATAAAATCAATCAATCCCTCACTCCGATGGCATCCTATTCTTCCCTATTCTTGCTATCTCCAAATATTTATGCTCAGATTATGAGATACTTTTTGCAGTGGTGAAGTTAAACAAGGTCTCCATTTACCCTGTCCATTCAAGAGGCCTCTCCTATGCTGAATAGTTTCGTGCCGAGTTTTCAAAAATAAATGCGGTATATGCGCCGTCAAACTGACGGTGCCGCAAGGAAAAATACTTAGGTTTGGGGAAAAAATATGGCATTTTTTTTATACACTTGAAAAAAAAAAGAAGAAGGAAAGTTCAAAAGAATAAAGCTAGGTACACAGAAAAAATGCTGTAAAATCAACTACAGAAATGCGTGATGTAGGAGAAGAATGAATGCACCTCTGATCTCATCTGTGACTATGGCAACAATTTATTCAGCGAAACTGAAAGAAAATCAATATATGCGTGTAAGGAAAACACAAAAAATAAGTACATTAAACGAGGAGTCGTATAAAATAAGTGAGAGGGAAATCTGCAAATAGGAAGAAATGATAACAACTCTTCCCTCTGTCAATGAATTCACAGTATATGATGTGAATGGAAGAATGAACATGGTGAAAACGCAAAACCTAAAATTAAAAGAAAAAGATGCTAATGAGGAAAACGAAATCAATTAGAATAATGGTCAGGTAGAGTAATAACCACCTCTGTCGATATAAATGCATTTCATTTTATTGAAAAGAACGCACGAAAATAATAAAATCGGAAAAACTGTCGAGCCGTTAAGAAGAACTGCAAGACCGATAAGAGAGAAGCTATGCAAGTGGAGAATAGTAGCAGCATCTCGTCTCTCAGCATACCAATAAATTTCATATGCAAATGTAAGGGACATAACGCATAAAGAAAGCACGTAAACACAATAAACTTAAAAATTCAGCACCAAGAGAAAGGCGTGTAAAATCAATAAGACTGAGAGATGGCAGCTCCTCATGCAATGCAAAGAAAAACAAGGAGCAAGAAAAACACAGACAAATAAAGACAGTCCAGAAAACACGTGAAATTAATAAGTTTAGCTGGATGTAGTACAGGAACAATGAGAAAAAAATTGCAGGGTGATGGAGAAATGTGATGTCACCTTGTCCCTATGAATGGAGTATATTTTGCACAATATATATAGGCAAGGAACGGGTAAGGGAACCATGATAAACTCAAAAGGAAGATTCAGAATAAAAATATCAAAGGTAGGAAAAAAAAATATATAGTACGTTTCTTCTCTAAGAATTACCACACTTTATTTCATACAATAAATAAAGCTGTGCACAGGGAAAATATATGTAAAATTATGTAAAATCAAAGCGAAGTCAATGACAGAATATGTTTAGGTGGAAGTGATTGAAGGTCTTCGCTATGGCGGTGACAACGCCTTATCTAATGCAATATCAACAGAGAAGAAACATCAGAAAACATTCAGAGACAGACAGACAGAGACAGAGAGGATTGAAAAATCGAAATAAAACAAGAGAAAATCGATAAGGTTATGAAAAGCATAATGGCCTGTCTTCGCTTTAGACACAAGGACGTTTATCTTACGCATTTAAATTTCATCGCTGCGAGCCACGCAAACTTGGCCCTATTGATGAAAATTCTTATCAGATGTTGGCCAGTCCCGTCATCAGAGTGCCCTTGACGTGACGCACCTCAACTCACTCATTCCACTTCTAGCTGACTTCACCGTGGTTTATAGCAGGATATTAACCGCTTGATTAGGTGGTCTGTTTTAGTTTTGTCTTGCTGCTTCCAGGCGATTTTGACGGTGAGTTTGCATGTGTTTTGTTTGTATGTATTAATGTGTGTGTGTGTGTGTGTGTGTGTGTGTGTGTGTGTGTGTGTGTGTGTGTGTGTGTGTGTGTGTGTGTGTGTGTGTGAAAATTCCAAAACCTGATAGAAGTTGCCAACAAAACCTTGCATACACAGCCACTGGAGGTTTAACAGCCGAGATTCCGGGACTGATCTCCAACGGGTCGCCACGCCCTAGACAGGGGAAGCGAGTGAAAACGCTCGCATATCTGTGGGCGTTACCAAGTAGTCTATTCCAGGTAACGCCAGTCGATTTTACTCAGCTGAGAATTAGTCATCAGAGCTTGTGAGTGTTAATGCTGTCACCTCTTGATGGACGGGATAGCTAATGTTCCTCCAGCTAATGTCAAACGAATTCAGCCTAGTGGGCACTGGAAACCAAGACTCTTAACTTCCCCAGCCCAAAGCCGTCAGATTTAGCTTATTCTTACTGTCCCCTGGCAATTTTACTCAGCCCAGGAGTGAGTTCTATAAGTTGACGAATTAGCAAAGCCTGTGTCTAAGTCTTTGAATAAAAAAAAATAAAAAAAAAACATATCCCCCAAAACTGATTAAAATAGCCTGAGGATTGAAGCAACGAAAGAGAAAGAGTGGAAGGAAAGTCCATCTCTCTAACGGTACTGACCCATTTATGTAGATAACGCCATATTCAGTTTAATCTTATTATCTCCTGACAATATTATTAGTTTTTTTATTCAACCTTGATAATGAAGGAGTTTAATAAAGTTGTATCTAACTCCTCCATAGAGTATGAGCCCATATGTGGCCAGGATTGCTGTGTGAGGGATTTTATTGAAAGTGTATCGCCCTCCGCCTATCGGCTCATAGGCGAGAAGCTTATAGGTCAGTTCCCTGGGATTTCCCCCTTTTAAGGACACTGGGTACAAATGAGAAAACCCCTTCAGCCAAAGGAAGCTATTTTTACTTTATTATTAATTCTGGATGATTATATTTGACATATTCACCTCTTAGCACTGAAGGAAATGCTTAACCCCATCACTCAGAGTATTTAATTAGCATTGAGTTCTTGCAACCACCAGACGATTTTATTAAGCTTAGGAGAGAAATTTGCCTTGAAGTGACTGGACATAACCTTCATGAACCCCTGCACCACAAGATATCTCCCAGCTGAATGAAATCGTCTGGTAGCGATATATTTAACAATCTTATGGACGGGTTAACTTTGCTACTCTATTCCCACTAAAGCAGGAGTGTTTTAGTGTCAGTGGGTTATGAGAGAAAGAGAGAGAGAGAGAGAGAGAGAGGGGGGGGGCGTTCATGTCTTCATTAACCATTTCAGACCGATGACTTGGTTTTTGCATTTTTCCCTTGCTGTTTCCATACGATTTTATTTACCTCAGGAGGATCTTTAACCGTGAAGGAGTTAATGAAGGCTGTATATAACCTCTTCAGTTTGAATGTTGTCTCCACAGCTGAATACAGTCGTCTAGAGTGAGCAAGAATTAAATGAGAAAAACGCCTTTGGAATTTTATGGACGGATTAACTAGCCTATAGTATTTCATTTCTGCTCAAGTCAGACGGTTTTGTTAAACTGTGGGTGTTTTAGAAGCCTGGGAGAATTAACATTTCTTACTAAGGGGCACCCTACCCGTATCCCTGACCGCCTTGGAGAGAGCTCCAACACACTTGACCTCTTCCTCACAACTAATCCTTCTGCTTACACTGTTAATCTTTTCTCTCCGTTGGGCTCCTCCGATCACAACCTTATTACCTTAACCTGTCCTATCACTCCGGTACGGCCTGTGGACCCTCCAGGGAAACGTCGTCTGTGGCATTTTGGAGCCGCGGACTGGGAGGCCCTCAGGCAGTACTTCTTTGATTTTCCCTGGAATGATTATTGCTTCCATGGCCGTGAGCCATCTGAGTGTGCCTTGCGCATTACGGAGGTTATTCTCTCGGGCATGGAAGCATACATTCCTTTCTCATATCCTTTGACTAACGCAAGAAAGCCTTGGTTTAATCACGCTTGTTCTAATGCTGTCCGCAACAAGGAGAGGGCCTACAAAAGGTACCGGAGCCAACCCACCCCTGAATCACATCATCTTTACGTTTCTGCCCGGAATCGTGCTAAGTCTGTTCTTCGCTCTACTAAAAATAATTTCATCCATGCTAAATGCTCTCAACTCTCCAACTCGAATTCTTCCCGCTCCTTCTGGCACCTTGCCAAAAATCTTTCTAACAACTTTACCTCATCATCCTTCCCTCCTCTTTTCTGCTCTGATGGTTCTGTAGCTATTTCTTCTACTGATAAAGCAGATCTCTTCGCACAGACTTTCTCCTCCAATTCCACATTAGACGATTCCGGTGCTGTTCCTCCAACACTTCCTCCCTCTGACTTCCTCATGGCTGACATTAAAATTTCTTCAGTTGATGTATTTTCTGCCATCACTGGCCTCCGTACTAACAAGGCATATGGGCCTGATGGGGTCCCTCCTGTTGTTCTTAAGAACTGTGCTTCTGTGCTTACACCCTGCCTAGGCAAACTCTTTCGCCTTTGTCTGTCAACTTGTACCTTTCCTTCTTGCTGGAAGTTTGCTCTCATTCAGCCAGTCCCAAAGAAGGGTGACCACTCCCAACCCTCCAACTATCGTCCAATTGCTTTAACGTCCTGTATTTCAAAAGTTTTCGGGTCAATTCTTAATAGAAAAATTTTAAGGCATCTTTCCTATCACAACCTTCTTTCCGATCGTCAGTATGGGTTTCGTCAGGGACGCTCCACTGGCGATCTTCTCACCTACCTTTCGGACTCCTGGTCATCCTCCTTTCGGGACTTTGGCGAAAGCTTTGCCATTGCACTTGACATCTCAAAGGCTTTCGATCGAGTCTGGCATAAATCTTTAATTTCCAAACTGCCCTCCTACGGTTTCTATCCTTCTATCTGTGCCTTCATCGCTAGCTTCCTTTCTGGTCGTTCTATAGCCGCTGTTGTAGACGGCCATCGTTCTTCTCCTAGATCTATCAACAGTGGTGTTCCTCAGGGCTCTGTCCTATCACCAACTCTCTTCCTTTTATTCATCAATGATCTTCTAAGCTGTACATCTAACCCTATCCACTCATACGCTGATGACTCCACCCTTCACCTTTCCATTCGGTTCCCGCAACGCCCATCTCAACAGTTACTTCAACAAACAAGGGATGAGGCTATGGCACACCTAATGTCTGACTTGGCTCGTATCTCTGATTGGGGTAAAAATAATATGGTTGTCTTTAATGCATCTAAGACTCAGTTCTTACACCTATCAACCCGACAAAATCTTCCACAGGTATACCCACTAATGTTTAATAATATTCAGCTTAATCCTGCATCATCCTTGAACATGCTTGGGGTTTCATTTACTCTGGACTTATCTTGGAAAGATCATATTACATCTCTTGTAAAATCTGCTTCCAAGAGATTGGGTGTGCTAAGCCGACTCTGCTCTTTCTTTACCACTGCACAATTGTTGACTCTATACAGGGGTTTTATCCGCCCCTGTGTGGAGTACAACTCTCATGTGTGGGGAGGCTCCCCACATACAACTCTTCTCAATAGGGTGGAGTCAAAGGCTTTTCGTCTCATTAACTCTCCTCCTCTTACTGACTCCCTTCAACCTCTGTCTCTTCGCCGCACTGTTGCATCTTTATCTCTTTTCTATCGCTACTTCAATGGTCACTGCTCCTCTGAACTGTCTGCTTGCATTCCTCCACCTCTACGACGGGCGCGTAGCACCCGTCAAGCAACAAACTCTCATCCCTTTTCTGTCCAACTCTCTAATGCAAGAGTTAACCGTTACTCCCAGTCTTTCATTTATGCAACAGGTCAGCTCTGGAACTGTCTCCCTCTGTCTGTATTTCCTGCTGCCTATGATCTGCAGTCTTTCAAACGCAGTGTGTCCAGGCATCTCAAAATGATCGGATCTTGAATTTGGCTCTATATTGTATTTTGTTTTTCTCTTGGAGGGAACTGTTACTGCGGGCTCATGGCCTTTGGTTCCTTCTTCCTCGCAAAAAAAAAAAAAAAAATGTCTAGTTTTTTCTTGTAATCACCAGACGATTTTACACGGCTTATGAGAGACTATCGGAACTGAGGTGTTACATGTACTCTTCATCAACCCCTAAACAGCAGGATATCTCCATCAAGATTAATAAAACCGTCTTAAGGTGACCTGCTTAAAAAAAAAAAAAAAAAAAAAAAAAAAAGACGCCATCTGACTGGCTAAGTTAAATATGTCTGAGAGGAGGAACTTGTGTGCTTTGTTCCTCGGGCAAAATTTATGACTAATCATCCGTATCAGCCATTGTCATGTAAGATACATCGTATCGATAGGCTGTTATCCTTTGTCACTGTGAGGGCTTTTATCCTGTGAACTCAGCATTAATTCTGATATTTTAAACGTGTTATAGAGTCGAGGGAGGTCAGAGAATGTCAGCTTCAAATTCAAAGATGCTTATAGCGAATCCCTTGAGTTAATTGCTGTAGATCTGGGTTAGACCCCATGTAACTAGATAAGTTGTATGTCCTTTCATATGATCCCGCACGCTCATACCTACTGAAGTTTCCTGCATGACGTACGCAAACTATTTAATTCACCAACCCAGTCACTCTTAACAGAACATATTTCTGCGTGCATTTTTGCCCTCATATGCCAAATGCCTTCCACATCTAGAGCATCCAGTTGCATGAAACATTGTTTGCTAGAAAATGGCAAAGTTGTGTTTATTGACCTTACAGATTAGTTACTCATCAGAACCCATAATACAATACCTGAATTTGTGTATTAGAGGTGCCCGTCCATGTATGGCGAGTGTAAAACTAGCTCTAAGTCACTGAGTAACTTGTTTATATATTCCTGTATAATATATGAGTGAATAGTTAGGTAAAATCTCATACATGGCATTCATTTTGCCAGTTTTACTAATTTAAGCAAGAAAGGCGAAAGATGAAGAACCCATAGCGAACCGTGCATCTGTTGGACTTGCATTCTTATATTCGTACGGCGATGAATGCGTAATGAAAACCACTAATAATATACGAAGGTCAAATTCATCTACTAAACGGTTTAACCAAAAGCCATGTTATTATACTTATAGAGACTCACTGGTACCGGTAACGCTTCTTCTTTTGAATAACACTCCATTTTTTTTTTCTGCTATATTAAGTGCATTTATTTATCCTACGACGTAGTTTACAGCAAATACAAGAAATTAGCATCCGTTTTAATACAGTGTTTTAAATTTTACGTTTTCTGTCGCTTGAACAAATTATTCAGCTTAAGGGAAGCCTCCCGTAATGATGAGGTCGTAAATTATACCCTTCAAAATCTCTCTCTCTCTCTCTCTCTCTCTCTCTCCCTCTCTCTAGCCAGTCACTTTAATCCTGTAAGGGCTGGCCACAAACAAGTCTCCTCCATTTCAACGTGTCTTCTGCCCTTTGGGTGCCCTACTCCAACTCACGCACCCCTCTCTCATACATCTCTCCACTCCATCCCTCCATCTCATCCTCGGTCACATACTGTTCACCCTTCTAGTCAGTCTCTCATTCTCCATCCTCTCCACGTGGCCAAACCATCTCGTAGCATTTCTCTTGACGTTTTAAACCACATCTACCTCAACATCACAACATTTCTTCACTTTCTCGTTTGTCTATTTGTCTCTCCATGTAACTACATCCTCCTCAGTGATAACCTCTCAGAGCAGTGTTTCTCAACTGGTGGACCATTGACCACTGGTGGTCCATGGTGACTTTTTGGGTGGTCCACAGGACGTTCACTATACTTGGTAATAAACTGGAGACTGCTGCATATATTTTTAGATTTATTGAAAATTCAGTACGAGAAATTTTATCAAAAAAAATAATTGGCCATTCAATTTGTTGTATTATTCCTATTGATTATTCCAGTATGACTGATACTTACCCAGATCTGTCAACACATGCAGTCAGATGTCTTTGCCATTTGCATCAACTTCCATGTGCGAGAGCAGATTTCCATGTTTGTTGCACTTTAAGTCTAAACAGAGGGATCGGCTTGCATTGGAAAGCGATATTCATTGTGCATTACCAAGTACCACTCCTAACATTAAAAAAGCTTGTCAGTGAGAAGAGAATCCAAAAGTCTGGTTGCAAAGAAAAATGTTGCCTGTATACTCCTACATAATTTCAAAATTCTGTTTGTTAGAAATAAATTTCACAGCAGAATGTTAGAGAAGTATTCCTGTAATTCCTGGAATTTTATGTCTGGATGAAATACATTTCAGACCAAAATGTCAGCTGTCTACTATTTTATATCATTTCTCAAAATTCTGTTTGTTAGAAATATATTTCTAACCAAAATGTTTGTTGTCTATGCTTTATTTATCATTACTCAAAAATGAAATGGTCCACGATATTTTTTTTAATTGGGCTGGTGGTCCATGGTCTGAAACGAGTTGAGAACCACTGTCTTAGAGTGAAATGACGTCAAATTTTATAACATTCGTTCTGCCGCCAGACAAATTTATTCAAATAAGGAAACACATGCGCCATGACGGATGTCCAAATCACAGCCATCTCTGAACCATGCCTCATGCAGGAGTAAGTTCTTTGCGGCTCTATCGGGTTCCAAAGCACCTGCCCAAATGACAGCCGTCTTTGAACAGCTGTCACCCCCACCTCCATCACATCTACCACCATCACCATCATCAATACAGCTACCACCACCACCATCATCTACATAGCCTCCACCACCACCATCACCACAGCTACCACTACGGCACCAGCGTGAACACAGCTACCATCACCACCAGCATCAACACAGCTACCATCACCAGAATCATTATTAACACAACTACACCACCACCATCATCAACACAGCTACACCACCACCATCATTAACATAGCTACCACCACCACCATCATCAACACAGCTACCACCACTACAACCACCACCACCACAGTTATCACCTCCATCATCACCATCAGAGCTACCACCACCACCACACCATAGCTACCACAGTTTTCTGCTGAATAAAATCGTCTGTTCGTAGCGTCGATGAAGTAATAGACATCGGAGTGTAGAAGTATCTACCCTCACCCCCCCCCCTCTCTCTCTCTCTCTCTCTCTCTCTGCAGACATACGAAAATCTTCACGGAAGTGCCACACCGCCTCCTTCACGTGCGCGTAATTAACACCAGTAAGGATAATTATTAGGGGCTTAAACACACCTTCAAAAATATCAATGGACTGTTATTGAAGCGTAACTGTCTGGAACCCATTTCTGTCCCGACATGTTACATCAAAATCCTTTTTTCCTGTGTCGTATGCACGGAGTGACTTATGCTGGAAGTTACCGTTCCGCTCAGTGCACATGCGCCGAGTGGCCGTTTAGCTTCTATTTTGAAAGTATCCGCTTGTTATCTCATATTTTGTGCCATTTATCAACAACATTGTATGAAATACATGTGTCAGGATGATAGTTGGATGTCTTATCGACCTGTAGGTAACTATAGGTCGATATATGGATATATGTAAATAAAGATATATATGTATGTTACAGGCAGAGTGTGAAATTAGTCATTACGTGAATTAAGATAAGTTTAATTTAGGTTTATTTATGTTAGGTTGATCTAGGATAAGGTTAGGTTAAGGTTAGGTTAGGTTTGGTTAGGTTAGGTTAATTTAGGTTTAATAGAGAAGGGAATGGTAACTTCCAGCATTGTCACTCAGTGCATATGACACCGGTTTTGGCTGCACACACACACACACACACACACACACACACACACACACACACACACACACACACACACACACACACACACACACACACACACACACACACACACACACACACACACACACACACACACACACACACACACACACACACACACACACACACACACACACACACACACACACACACACACACACACACACACACACACACACACACACACACACACACACACACACACACACACACACACACACACACACACACACACACACACACACACACACACACACACACACACACACACACACACACACACACACACACACACACACACACACACACACACACACACACACACACACACACACACACACACACACACACACACACACACACACACACACACACACACACACACACACACACACACACACACACACACACACACACACACACACACACACACACACACACACACACACACACACACACACACACACACACACACACACACACACACACACACACACACACACACACACACACACACACACACACACACACACACACACACACACACACACACACACACACACACACACACACACACACACACACACACACACACACACACACACACACACACACACACACACACACACACACACACACACACACACACACACACACACACACACACACACACACACACACACACACACACACACACACACACACACACACACACACACACACACACACACACACACACACACACACACACACACACACACACACACACACACACACACACACACACACACACACACACACACACACACACACACACACACACACACACACACACACACACACACACACACACACACACACACACACACACACACACACACACACACACACACACACACACACACACACACACACACACACACACACACACACACACACACACACACACACACACACACACACACACACACACACACACACACACACACACACACACACACACACACACACACACACACACACACACACACACACACACACACACACACACACACACACACACACACACACACACACACACACACACACACACACACACACACACACACACACACACACACACACACACACACACACACACACACACACACACACAGGATTAGAGTATATTAGATATCTTGTAAATAAGTATAGTGATGAAAAAGTAAATGAAGGCTGACGTTGATTCATCCTCATCGAAAATATTCCTGCTAGTTCAACAAATGGATGCGGGTATGAAAGAACAATAAGAGTGAACGGGAGAGAAATATACGGGGGAGAATGGGGGAACAACTGGCGAGGGACGAAGAGAAATGAGCAAGGGGTGGAAATAAAGCAGGTCAGATCAGAATGAAAAATGAGTGAGGGAGAATGAATGGGCGAGGAAAAAAATGGTTTAAGGAAAAAAGAATGAGGGAGGGGTGTGTGAAATAGGTGAAGGGGAGATAGAAATGAGTCAGGGAGGGAGAAGAATAGGTAGGAGAGAGGTAGAAATGGGTGAGGGAGGGAGATGAAGTAAGGAAGAGAAAAAGCATGAGGGAAGAAAGATGAACGGTTGACGAAGAGATGGAAATGTCTGAGAAGGGTGGGAAGCTAGTGCTGAAAGGAGAGAGAGAGAGAGAGAGAGAGAGAGAGAGAGAGAGAGAGAGAGAGAGAGAGAGAAGGTAATGCTCAATTCTCTTCCCTTCCCCATCTTGAGGCTCAGAGTGTAAGCCTATGGGGATCTGAGTAGGCCTGGTTTGTGAATGTCACTCTCCGTACTTCTATAGCGGTGTGTGTGTGTGTGTGTGTGTGTGTGTGTGTGTGTGTGTGTGTGTGTGTGTGTGTGTGTGTGTGTGGCGAGAGTGAGGAACATGGTGTGGCGAAAGAGTAGTGTGGTGTGATGTGGTGAAGTGGTGGCGTAGAATGTTATGATGTGTTATGCAGTGTGTTGTAGTTACGTATTGCTTCGATTGGTGTTATGGTGTATTGTGGTGATGTGTTATGTAGAATGTAGTGTTGAACGTTTGGGTTGGCGAGGTAGTGCGGTACTCAAGAGGTGAATGGTATAGTGATTGTGCAATGTGTGGAAGAGGGAGTAGAATATAGTATGGTGATATGATCTGGCAAAGCATTGGTAATATGATTGCATGGAAAAGGTGGAGCTGAGAGGGGAGTGGCATTATAGTACTGCGTGGTGTTAGTCTTATGCTACTAGTGAATTGGTGTGGTATGGTGTGGTGTGGTGGTAGAGTGAAATAGTTGTATAATCGCCTGGTGGTGGTGTGGTATGATAGTGGTGTGTCGGCTGGGTGGTATAATGGTGGTGTGTGGAGTGGTATGATGTGGGATGTGACGCGGTGTGGTGTGGTGTGGTGTGTGTGGCGTGGTGTGCCGATTGAGAAGTATAGCGGTGGTGTGATGTGGTGCGTTTGTTAAGAGTAGCAGCAGTTTATGGTGGTGATATGGAGGTTAAGTGAAACAACAACAGTGTGGCGTTGTGTTACGTTGTTTGATTCGGTATGGTGTGGTGTGGCGTGGTGTGGTTGTGTGGTGTGGTGGTGTGATGCACTGTGGTGTGGTAGGGTGTGCCAGTGTGGTGGTATGGCAGAAAGGAATGCAATAAGCTGGTGTGGTGTTGTGGTGGTATGGGAGGAAAGGGAGAGGTTTAGTTTGAGTGTGGTGTGATATGGTGTGATGTGGTTTGATTTTGTGATGTGGTGTGGTGGTGTACCTGGGAAGTGGAGAACTATAGTGGTGGCTTGGTGTTGTATACTAGTGGAGATGATGTGGTGTGGTATTGTGGTGTAGTGCAGCAGTTTAGTGGTGTGGCGCTATGGTGGTGAGGCAAGGAGTGAGAAAGGTTTAACGTTGGTGTAGTGTGGTGTGGAGTGGTGTGGTGTGGTGTGGTTGTGTAATATGGTGCCGTGGTGTGATGTTGCGTTATGATGTAGTGTGATGGTGTGGTGAGCTCTGATGTGATGCAGTGTGGTGTGGTGTAGTGTGGTGTGGTGAGGTGTCGTGTCGTGTCGGGTTTGGTAGGGTGGTGTGGTCATGATGTGTTCTGGGATATAGCTTTGTGTGGTGTAGTATGGTATGGTGGCGTAGTGGTGTGTGTTTTTTTGTACAAGGAAGAAAGAACCAAAGGCTAGAAGATTTCAAGTTTGTTCCCTTGAAAAATAAAAAAATAAATAAACAAATAAGAGGGACAAATTCAAGATCGATTGATGTGGTATGGTTGCTTGGTGCGTTGATGTGGTGTGAGAGCTGTAGTATTGTTGTATTGTTAAGTGTACTGCTGCGGTCTAATGTGGTGGTGCAGTGGTTTGGCAGTTTTGTGGTGGTGGTGGTGGTATATTGCTGTTGTATGGTGCATGTGGTGCTGCGGTGTGGTTCAGTGGTATGGTGGTGTGGTGGTTGTGGTATGGTATGGAGGAGGACTGGTATAAGGCACGAGAACCCGGCCACCAGGATAAACTCATCAATATTCCTACACAAAACTTTTGAACACGAAACAGGAATTTTGGTGTGTGGACTCAGGTGGCTGGGATTAGTGATGGAGGGGGTTTTATAGTGGTGGTGGTGGTGGTCGTGGTGGTGGTGGTGGTCGTGGTGGTGGTGGGGCGCGTTATAGTGGTGGAGGTGGTTGTGGAAGTGGTGTTAGTGGTGGGGACGGTGGTACTCGGATAATCGCGGTGATAAATTGTAGTGGCAAGGGGACAAGTTGTGATGATGGCAGTGATGATAGTAGTGGTTGCTGTAGTAGCAGTAGTGGTAGAAGGCACTTGTGATGGTGGTGGTGGTGGTAGTGGTGAGGAACAGTGGTAGTAATGCTGGAAATGGTACTGGTGTTTCTATGAATGAGGAGTGTGGTCATAAGGGTGATGATGGTAGTAGTGGTGTGGGTGATAGTTGTGGTGGGAATGGCACTGGTAGTGGTAAGAAAGTGTCGGTAGTGGTGAGGTTGATGGAGGTGGTAGTATTGTTAGTGGTGGAGACTGGTGGTAGTGGTGGTGGTGATGGAGAGGGGGGAAGTGGTATGCGAGGTGTTAGTTGAGGTGGCCTTGATAGTGGTGTTGTGGTGTTAGTGGTAGTGGTGATGTAGGACGGTGGAAGTCGTGATGATGGTCATGGAAGGTTGGTACTGGTGGTGGTAAAGGTGGCGATATTGGTACAGTAGTTGTGGGGAACAGTGGTAGTGATGGTGATAATCGTATAGAAACATAAAAGGAAAGCAAACAGTACCAGGACTATTGGCTGTTTCGAAGCTGTTGGTTATAATGCAGACTGTGACTGGGATATCGGTTCTGTGTCCAGTGAAACAATGTTATAGCAAGATGGTTTCCCTACTAAGCATTCCCTAAAACAGAAGAGAGAGAGAGAGAGAGAGAGAGAGAGAGAGAGAGAGAGAGAGAGAGAGAGAGAGAGAGAGAGAGATTGTTTGTATATTGTTCGTATACACACCGCACCCCACCACTGGAATAGTGCAGGAAAGGAAAAACAGATCAAAGCGCGCGTGCGCACGCACGTGTGTGTGTGTGTGTGTGTGTGTGTGTGTGTGTGTGTGTGTGTGTGTGTGTGTGTGTGTGTGTGTGTGTGTGTGTGTGTGTGTGTGTGTGTGTGTGTGTGTGTGTGAGAGAGAGAGAGAGAGGGCCAACATAGATAATTAACGGAAGTATGTACCGTACCACAGAACTCCTGCATTTCACGGGTCACTTCCTTTCAATGTCCCAGCATCAGCCAGGTCATTAACATCATCCTTGTCTCACACAATAACATTCCTACCACAATAAACAGCATCCCACAATAATATATCCCCTTTTGGTAGGGTAAGGTGCAGTCAGTTCAGGCTTATCAAGAGAAGAGAGAAACCTGTGCTTTACACAGGAAATATCATCCAATATATTACCACTATGCCGGGAATCGAACCCGAAACTCTCAGGCGAGAGCCAGGCAGCAATCCACTACACCACGACCAGGTAAAAGTTATTATTCCTGTGTAAAGTACAGGTTTCTCTCTTCATTCTGACTTGCCGTAAGTCATTCATTCATTCATTCATTGCCAGACGCCATGTATCCCAAACGGGGTGGCCAAGGGCTCAGAGTTAATTGTTTTACAGGGAGGGGCACTAATCCTCCACTAACCCCACTCGACATGTAGGGAGAACGTTATGCCAACAGCATCTGGTGTTCCCAGGCGGTCACCCATCCAAGTACTAACCAGACCCAACGTTGCTTAATAAGTGCCTGGGATAATTTTTTTTTTTTTTTTTTTTTTTTTAATGCGAGGAAGAAGGAACCAAAGGTCATGGCCCGCAATAACAGTTCCCTCCAAGAGAAAAACAAAATACAATAGAGAGCCAAATTCAAGATCCGATCATTTTGAGATGCCTGGACACACTGCGTTTGAAAGACTGCAGATCATAGGCAGCAGGAAATACAGACAGAGGGAGACAGTTCCAGAGCTGACCTGTTCCATAAATGAAAGACTGGGAGTAACGGTTAACTCTTGCATTAGAGAGTTGGACAGAAAAGGGATGAGAGTTTGCTGCCAGACGGGTGCTACGCGCCCGTCGTAGAGGTGGAGGAATGCAAGCAGACAGTTCAGAGGAGCAGTGACCATTAAAGTAGCGATAGAAAAGAGATAAAGATGCAACAGTGCGGCGAAGAGACAGAGGTTGAAGGGAGTCAGTAAGAGGAGGAGAGTTAATGAGACGAAAAGCCTTTGACTCCACCCTATTGAGAAGAGCTGTATGTGGGGAGCCTCCCCACACATGAGAGTTGTACTCCACACAGGGGCGGATAAAACCTCTGTATAGAGCCAACAATTGTGCAGGGGTAAAGAAAGAGCGGAGTCGGCTTAGCACACCCAATTAAAGGCATCTACCTTCCTGAGTGCCAGGGGGTTTTCTCATCCTCTTCAGGCCCACAGTGGGGGCGGAGGGACGTTAGTTACAAGATTGTGACAATGTGAGATAACTTTTACCTGGTCGTGGTGTAGTGGATTGCTGCCTGGCTCTCACCTGAGAGTCCCGGTTTCGATTCCCGGCATAGTGGTAATATGTTGGAGGATCAGGCTTATCAATTAGTGAATTCCATTGACCTAACATATTACTGTGTGATGGTAGATCATATGTGTTAAAGAATAAACAAAGGTTAATAAAGTATCTATGTTTAGAGACGATTGTTTTTATATTAATAAAGTAAATGAGGCTTTATTAAATCTAAGTGATAGAGTCATGCTGTGTATTAGTGTCTGTCTTGGCGTTTGTTCGTCTCTTTCACGAGAACGGTAACAGATATTGACCTAATTGATTTTGTATTCAGTCGGGGTAAATCCAGGAAGTGTCAGAAAAATACCAACCAAAATTTTTGTCTATCGCGCGCGACAGAACTGCGCGAACTTGTCGGAAATCGCGACACTCGAAAATACGCAAAAATAATTTTTTCGACTTTTGTGTTATAATTGTTCATTGAGGGCTCAACAACGGTATGAAAACAAACATAATAGTATTTGCAAACATTTTCTGATGGAATGGCTATTACTGTAGATGGTTCAGCAAACTTTTGTGGGTAAACACTAGTTCTATATGAGGGGCTACAAAGTATCCCTGTTTAATAAACAGTACTTGGATATTATTACCCCCAAATAATTTAGTCTGTTAAATGATTATCAAGACCAATACCAGTCCAATAATTATATAATAACTATTTTCATAAACTACAAGGATTTTCAAAGAATACCAGTGGCAAAATTATAACAGTGCTTTTTAATAACATGTGTGGAATAATTAATTACCTGAGAGTCAGTTAATGAATGCCTGAGAGTTAATTATTGTACAGGTGTTATTCTCTTATGCTTACACCAAACAAGATAATGAGGGCATAGGTGAAGTTTATGAACGTATATCAGTGAACGCAAGGTGAAGCCTGTGAACGAGTGTCAGTGAATGCAAGGTGAAAACAAACATATGTTAATGAAAGCAAGGTGAAGTCTGTGAAAGTCTATGAGTGAGCGCCAAATGAAGTCTGACTGTAGGTCAATGAACGGAAAGTGAAGTCTGTGAATGACGGTCAATGAACGCAAGGTGAGACAGGCGAACGTATGTTAATGAACGCAAGGTGAAGCTGTAAACGCATATCACTGAAAGCAAATTGAAGTCTGTGAACGTAAGGGAAGTCTGTAAAGGTGAGGTGAAGATAGTAAAAACAAGATCAAGTTTGTGAGTGAAGGGAATAAAACACAAAGTGAATACCGTAAGCGTGAAGCATTAACGTAAAGTGATGTCTGTGAGCCTAGTGCTGTTAATGAAATCCAGGTAAAGCCAGCATGATGATGATGTAAAGTTAATGTTTGTACTAAATAACTTAGCTGTGGATGTTAGATAAACACACACACACACACACACACACACACACACACACACACACACACACACACACACACAAGTAAAGTCAGTGTGTTTGGCAAAGCAGTTGTGATTACTAAAGATAAGTAAGGCAAGTGTGTATGTTAGGTAAAACCTGTGTAGGTGTTAAATATATGAGTGTTTGTTTGTAAATGCTAGGCAACGGCAGTGAAAAAAAAATGAGAATTTGATTCAAATTCGTTCCTAGTTAAAGCCACTGTGCATGCTATAAAATTAATGGGGGTGTTGGGTAAAATCAGCGTAATTCTGAGGTAAAGGTACTGTGGGTGCTGGGTAAATATGTAAAAGTAAATCAAGTGTTAGGTAAAGCTACTGTGGAAAGAACTGGTGTAGATGTCAGGTAATACACGTGTAGGTGTCAGACAAAGCCAGTCTGAATATTACGTAAAGCAATAGTTAAGCTCTGTGTCTGTACTAATTAAAGAAGGATACAGTGAAGCCTCAGGCAAAGTAAATGTGAATACCAATTCAATCCATATGAGTTCGAGACAAGTTACTTTGGGTATCACTTCAAGCCACAAAACAAACAGCTAAGGCCAGCAGCGAAAGACAACATAAAAGGATTAGAGTGAATTTACCTGCTAAATAAACGAGTAAATGCAGTAGCTGCAACCTAAGACTTACCTGAAATGTAAACCCCGTGGACTGTAGGCTGAAACTTCCCTCTTCCTGCAGTCCATCAACCTCTTTTCAGTGGGGCGGGAGTTGAACGTTTGTATTATCGCGCAGTCTTCATCCAGTCACATCAGTGTCACCACATGAAGGCGCCCTTCTCCAGCACCCAGAAAACGAGTGGAGCCAGTATATAAAGGCAACGGATTAATTTTGTTATTGGTACGGCTTCAGGTTCATCTGAAACTTGAGCCAAGTACTGCAGACTTAAGTTATCCTCCTCCTGTAGTCCATCCGTCCTTCCTTTCGGGGGATATGAGACCAGAATGGATGTTATATAGCCAGGCAGTGGGGCAGCCTAGTTATATCAGTAAAAATAGGTAGGGCCAAAAGGTAAAGACATGAGTAAAGCTTGTGTGAGGTCTCAAGGAAAACCGTATAAAGATAGCAGTTAAAGCCGGCAGAAAAAGCCATTAGATAAAGCCAAGATGCAAAGATAACTGGTAAGGTAGGAAGTAAAGCCAACGAGATAAACAAACATATGAGGCCAACAGATAAAACAAATATAAAATCAACTTTGGGGCAAAATTACACCACGTGAAGTCAGTGGGTAAAAATACAAGAAAAGCCAACGTAAAGGCATCAATTAAAACCAAGTAGAAGCAGGACGTAAAAACAGACGTAAAGTCAACATAGGAGTATCAGTTAATATTATGTAAATTTAGCTTGTAAAAACCCAGCTAAAGTCAACGTAATGGTATCAGTTAAATCCAGGTAAAGCCAGCAGGCAAAAACACAAGTAAAGCCAGAGTAGGGATATCAAAGAAGAACCTGTAAATCCAGCCAATAAAATCACAGGTAAAGTCAAACTAGGGATATCAGTTAAGTTCACGTAAATCCAGTAGATAAAGCCAGCAGAGGTCCCGCAGAAGCGAATCTCGACGTCCAGTGAGCCGGAAGGTTTTAATTACGATATCGCCCCCTCCAAAGATCAAGTGGCGGGAGCAGGGGTAACACAAAAATACCTCAGAAGCACTCGTCACTAACTTATATAAAGAGAAACAGAAAAATTGAGTCACGGATCACACAACACTAAAACGAAAAAGCGAATAATCTGGAGGGCACATGACTAAGAAACACACACACACACACACACACACACACACACACACACACACACACACACACACCAGACAATAATGCACACACATCACAGAAAAATACACACACACACACACACACACACACACACACCAGACAATAATGCACACACATCACAGAAAAATACACACACACACACACACACACACACACACACACACACACACACACATTCACATACACACACCACAGAAAAGCATCCCCGCACACACACACACACACACACACACACACACACACACACACACACACACACACACCAGACAATAATACACACACATCACAGAAAAATACACACACACACACACACACACACACACACACACACACACACACACACATTCACATACACACACCACAGAAAAGCATCCCCGCACACACACACACACACACACACACACACACACACACACACACACACACAGGAATATACATACAGTAAAGCATACATATTCCTCCCCCTCTCTTTCTCTTTCGTCATTAAAAGGATCAGGTAACAAAAAAACAAATCTCATCAGGAAAAAAAATTGGAAAGCACTCGTCGCCAATTAAAACTGAAGAAAATATGACGCTTCTAGGAGGGGTGGTGTTCAGCAGAGTGGACGTTGGTGGAAATATAATGAGATATGTAGAATCTGATGAATAGTGTGTCAGACAACGATCCAAGGCTCCTCGAGTGACCGTCATCAGGAGAGGGAACCAGTGGATAGGATATTTCTGGTATCATATAGGGGGGATTCTGAAGTTGGGTGTAATGATACTAGTGTTTATAATAACTGAATGATTGTGCGTTGTATGATATGCATGTTGCTTCGCGTGGCAGAAGGGAAATTTTGAGTATGCTGGACTGTTCAACTGTATATACTAATGAATCACAGACAGACGTCAGTAAAGGAAAGGTCAAGTAGGTGGGTTCTTAAGGTAGTGAAATGGGAGTCCCAGCTCTGCCCATCACCGGGTTGCTCTCTGCCTAGGGAGTACTGCCCTGTTTGAATGGTGCTACGGTGTCCCCCTTGACCTTAATGGACTAAAGTTGGAATGGACTGAAAAGTAAGATGGGAGTTCGAGTTCTTTTTCAGGGCCTGAGTACTCCTAATATGACCTTAAATGCTTGATGTAACAGTACTTAAACTTATTTTAATCGACCGCTGTGTTAATTTGCCCCTACTTAGTTCGTACCATAATATGTTGACTTTCGTTCTAATGGGAAGGCCACAAGGTTATGCCGCCTGATGGTCATGAATGCTGAGGGTTATGCTGGAAGGACGCAGGTGCATAATTATCGAATGCTTTTATTTGTATTCCCGATTCTCAAGGTAACATTTTTGTTTTTGCGAATTCATTTTTTTTTTTTTTTTCAGATAAATATGTACATAAATTCTAAGAAGACTTCTCATCCTCCTGCAAATTCATACCCGTATTGTCTCACACAATGTTGAGAAAATTTATCCTTTTTCCATGACCATAATATTCAGGAAATATATTCACCCACGAGTAGTGTCTCATAAACTCTTTGCCGAGAGAATTTGTTTGGTCTTGTAAATTTATACTGTCTGAAGACCCCAGTGCTTCCATATCTTACAACAACACAAGTTTCAGTATTTTCTTAGTTATACTTGACCACATCAACATATAATCGAAAGAATGCGTAACAAAATTATCAATAGTAATGTTCTCAAGAATTAAAAATTAGATCCGTTTAACCCTTTAACCTACTCGTAGGTGAGACAACCTCAGTGTTATATTCCAGCACATCCAAGGCAATTTTATTCAGTTGGGATAAATCATAGAAGCTTGAAAGTGTAAATTCTGATACAATTAGCATCCGCGCTCATGTATTCTTCTCTAGTTAACGCCAGACGTTTTTGCTAAACTTCGAAGAGACGTTTGGAACTGAGTGGATTAAATACAGTATTCATTAATTTCTTCGATACAAATGGTCTCCCTTACGTTTAATAAAAGTATCTGGAGGCAAATGAAGTGATTAGCCCTTTTAGTGACGATTTTCATAATTTTTCTTGCCATCCCAGACAATTTTTTAGATTACAAAGAATCTCTGCAAGTATGATCATTAACGTGTTCACCCGGAAGACATCATGTTAACACTATTCAAACTGAGCGGGTTAGGAGTGGTCTTTATTCACCACTTCTTTTCTAAGTGGTAGTTGTTCCTTAGGCAGTCTGGCCGAACAGCCCCGAGTCCCTTAGGAAGGCCACGGCCGAGACCGGGCTTTCGCACAGAGCTCTCAAGAAGTGTACTGTATGTTGTGTTGTTGATGCAGGGGATAGTGTGCAATACAGTCTTCCATAATGTGCTTAACAGTAAGCGGTGCTGTGTTGAATTCTGGACAGGCATCAGCGACGGAGTCATCCAGCTTCTTCTAATAACTGAAGAGCTTGAATGATGTCCACATCACAGCCTGGCCAGGTGGACCCTGTCCTCACGAGGGAGATAGGATTGAGAATGGTGGATATCTGGAGCCCGTGCATGCAGCTGTGTGTTGTCTTTGAGTGACTGAATGGAGCGGCGAGAGGTCTGAGCACGGAAATGCTTCTGGAAGCTGGTTTGAGGCGGGCGAGGGAGGATAGATGACAGTATTAGTGTATGATATCGTGTGCTGGATGTTGTTTTGTTCCTTGGTGTGTGTGGTTGTGCTGCCATGTAGTGTGGGGGATGGTGTGGGGTTGTGGAGGCTGCGGCAAGAATTTGTATGTCTCTCATGTCTGATGATCCTTGACTTTGAGGACTTTGGTTTCTTAGTGTAGGTGGTCTGTAGGTGTAGTAGCTATGCAGTCTGTGATTATTTTTAGGGCCTTGTTCTGTATGGTCTGTAGGGTGTTGTAGTGTGTTTCAGTGAGGTTAGATGTCCAAGCAGGGCTTGCATTGTTCATCACAGAACATATATATTGTTTGTATACTGTGGTGGTGGTTTCTTTGTTTTGTCCGAATGTGGTTCGTTTTCTATTTCTTTTCTAAATTCAATATAAGGCTTGAAAGAAGCACCCATAAAATTAGATTGTCATCATCGACATAAAGTGGTAAACCATTTAGCAGCACAAACCTTCCCTGTGCTGAATAAAATGAATTGGAGTCAGTGGCATTTTCAGAGCTGTGGCTGGGGTGGCACGGGCTTTCCTTGGAATATGTATAGCCATCCCAGTGGTCACCCGAGTGGCCATCTCATATTTCTGGTTTATACCAGCGGATCTCCCTGATGAGTTCTCCGTGGCTCATCCCATAATTAAAGCCAGCCACCTTTCCACCACCTCATTTTTGTCATTCACTGTAGGTTCCTTGTTGCAGTTAGAACATTATGTCCAAGTTGACCACAGCAGTGAAGGGGTTGCAGAGATGGAGTTTATTCTGTTAACTATGATAACGTTATTTTTTTTTTCTATTCTTACCTCTTTCAAGTAATTTTACTTTGGATACAAGAGAGTTAAAGCTGGAGAGGTTACATTCATCGTTCGCTATCGCTTTAGGATGAATGGTATTTCCAGAATTGAATATAATCGTCTGGAAGTAACAAGAATACACCAATAAACTACCTTATCAGATTCACAGAGTTATTGCTGTAAGAGGATAGAGTAATCTCTCTCTCTCTCTCTCTCTCTCTCTCTCTCTCTCTCTCTCTCTCTCTCAGCTCATAATGTCCAAATCTGACGTTAGCTGTTCAAGTGCTCCCTCCCTCACTACAAAATCCTTCTCCTCAGCTGATTGCATAAAATCAAGACTAAACCTCCTTCTGTCTGATGTCGCATTTCTTTAATTCTTGCTCGATCCGGACCAATCAGTTCAGCTTATATTAGGGAAACGTATTATCGATCAGCGAAGTTAAGCAACGTTGGGTCTGGTTAGTACTTGGATGGGTGACCGCCTGGGAACACCAGATGCTGTTGGCATCCCTACGTGTCAAGTGGGGTTGGTGGAGGATTAGTGCCCCTCCCTGTAAAATAATTAACTCTAAGCCCTTGGCCACACCATTTGGGATACATGGCGTCTGGCAATGAATGAATGTATTATTTTCTCCTTTAATCTTTATATATCCTGACGATTAGATTCCTATTTGGAGAGAGATGCACTTTTTCTGTTTCATTATTACCCCCTGGGGGTAGGGGGATTTCAAGAATACTCCCCCAGTATCCCTGCTTGTCGTACGAGGCGACTAAAAGGGTTGGTGGTGGGTTAGTGCCCCACTCCGTAAAAAGAACTAACTAAAAAAGCAAATAAAGCCCCTCGGACCCGGACGGACCATACGTTGACGACTAAGGAACGGACAAAGGACATTCTGAGAGTAGGAACGTGGAATGTGAGAGGAGTGAATGATGAAGTGAAAGAGAGAGAGATTGTCCAGATGCTTGAGGATGCAAAAGTGGATATATGTGGATTGACTGAAACTAAATGGAAAGGTGAAAGGATGAGAGAATGGGAATACGGTGTAGGTATATGTGCGGGAGTCAGTGAGAATGAGAGGGCAAGAGAGGGAGTATGTCTGATGATAAGCAAGAAGTGGAAGGAGAATATAAGAGAGTATGGAACAGTGGGTGCAAGGATTGTATGGGTGAGGATGAAAGTAGGTATACAAGCATGGGCGATTGTATGTGTGTATGCTCCAACAGAGGATCGAGTGGCAAGAGTGAAAGATGAGTTTTGGGCGAGAGTAGAAGCATGTATGGACAAGTTTGAGAGGAGCGAGAGAGTGCTGTTGATTGGAGACATGAATGGCAAAGTCGGGAATGTACGAGTGGATGGAGTGGTTGGTCAGTGGGGTGTGCCAGCGGAAGTAGATGGGAATGGTAGTGCTTTGGTGGACATCTGTGCTGGTAAGGGGTTGGCAATAGCCAACACCTACTTTCGTCATAAGATGATCCACCGGTATACATGGAGAGTAATGAGGAGGACGGATGGTGAACTTGTTGAACGAAAGGCAATGATAGACTACGTGTCTGTGGATGAGCGAATGAGAAGACAAGTGTTGGATGCAAGGGTGTGGAGAGGGTGGGGGAATGGAGTCTCGGACCATCACTTAGTGATGACCAAGGTAGAGCTGCAAAGAAAGTGGTTGAGGAGGCGAAGGGGAAGACAGGAGGAAGCAGCTCCTGTGAGAAGAGTGGAGAAATTGCAAGATAGTGAGAAGAGGACAGAGTATAAGAGCATAGTGGAAGAAAGATTGGGAAGGTATGAGCTAGAGCAGATGGAAGGGGTGGAAGACGTATGTAAGATATTCACGGAAGAGATAAGCGCAGTGTGTGAGGCGGTTTGTGGAGTGAGGAGGAGATGCAAGGGTGTGCAAGGGACAGCATGGTGGAATGATGAGGTGAAACGAGCTGTGGAACAAAGAAGAAGGCATATGGTGAATGGTTGGCGAGTAGAGGTAGGGAGAAGATGAGAGAGAGAAGAGGTATATGTGAGCAGGAGAAGGGAGGTTAAGAGACTGGTGAAGGAGAGTAAGAAGAAAGTGGATGAAGAGTTTGGGAGGAATTTGAGTGTGAAATGGAGGGAGAGTAAGAAATTGTTTTGGAAGGAGGTAAAGAAAGTAAGGCAGTGTGAAAGGGGAAATAGTAGGGGAGTGAAAGATAGGAATAATAGATTGTTGGTGGAGAAGAGAGAGAAATTGAGGAGATGGAAGGAGCACTTTGAGGATTTGTTGAATGTAGAGAGTGAGAGCAGTGTGAGTATAAGTTGTTGGGGAATGGCTGGGAGAAGAAGAGATGAGAGGAGGGAGAGATCAGTAGGTCGGAAGTAGTGGAAGCGATGAAGAAGATTAAGCTGGGAAAGGCCCCAGGAATTGATGGAGTGTGTGGTGAAATGCTTAGGTATGGGGTGAGATTGTTGTGGAGTGGATATGGAAGTTGTGTAGATTGGCTTGGGAAGAGGGAAGGGTTCCAGAGGACTGGAAATCAGGTATAATTGTTCCTCTGTACAAAGGAAAAGGGGAGAGAGAAGTATGTGGTAACCATAGGGGTATTTGCCTTCTTAGTGTGACTGGTAAAATATATGGTAGAATACTCATTGATAGGGTTAGGCATATGACAGAGGAGCTAGTTGGAGAAGAACAAGGGGGATTTAGGAAGGGAAATGGGTGTGTAGATCAGATATTTGTTCTAAGATGTTTAGTGGAGAAGTATCTAGAGAAGGGAAGGAAAGTGTACGCTGCCTTCATGGACTTGGAGAAAGCTTATGACAGAATAGATAGGAAAGGTATGTGGAAGGTATTAAGAATATATGGAGTGGAGGGGAAATTGTTGAGTGCTGTGAAGAGTATGTACGAGGGAGCTAGGGCTACGGTGCGAGTGGATGGTGAGCTGAGTGAGTTCTTTGATCTCAATGTGGGACTGAAACAGGGGTGTGTAATGTCTCCATGGCTGTTTGATATATATATGGATGGGGTCGTAAAGGAGGTACAAGGTAGGGCAGTGGATGTGGGGGTGGCCCTAATGAATGAGGGTGAGATTTGGAAGCTTCCGGTGTTGCTGTTTGCTGATGATACAGTATTGTTGAGTGAAGATGAATGGGAGTTGCAAGGTTTGGTGAATGAATTTGGGACAGTGTGTAGGAGGAGGAAGCTGAAAGTTAATGTAAACAAAAGTAAAGTTATGGTGTTTGAGAGGAATGAAGTCACAGAGTGTGCAGTGAGGTTGGATGGTGAGGATATGGAGAATGTGAGTGCATTCAAGTACTTGGGTAATGATGAATGAGCAAGGATGGAACTTTGGGGGATGAAGTACGTGAAAAGGGTACAGCAGGGAAGGAAGGTTGTTGGCACACTTTGAAAGCAGTGATGAGAAATAGGGAGGTGAGTATGGAAGTTAAGAAGCCACTGCATGATGGTATTGTGATCCTACCCTGAGCGTATGGAAGCGAGGCGTGGACCTTGCAAGAAGGAACAAGTCAAGAGTGAGAGCAGTGGAAATGAGTTACTTGAGAGGAGCATGTGGAGTGACATGGAGGGACAGGTGTGACGAATGAAGAAGTGAAGGAACGTTGTGGGGTAGATGTGGATGTGGTTGAAAAGATTAGGAGAAGTACACTGAGAATTGGTTTATTTTGGACATGTGGAGAGGATGGAGAATGAAAAGACTGACTAAGAGGGTGTATGTAGGTGAGGTGGAGGGGGAGAGGGAGGGGTAGACCGAGGAGATGAGGTGGAGGGATGGAGTTGAGAGGTATATGAGGGAGGGGGGGTGAGTTGGGGGGAGGGGAGTCAAATGGTGGGTGACAGAGTGACTTGGAGGCGTTTTGTCTGCGGCCACCCTTTGCGGGATTAGGGCGTCGGGCTGTAGATAGATAGTAGATAGATAGATAGATTATTACTGTTTCCAGGCGGTTCTATTCCACTTAAGAGCGCGTCATTGTACTTAAGGAATAAATGAACACCATATCTAACCCGTCAAAATCAAGCACTCTGGCTCGTACTCTCGTTGGTTAAGAAAGCTCCCTACCACTTCTTCCTTAGCGATTAATTATTGGAAATGAGTGGCTAACATCCTTTTGAACGTTGTTTACGCAGAGTATGGCAATATTGGAAGCATTTGTATAACACAGAAGAGGACAAAAAGGTGTAATAAACGAAATAAATCGCTTACTGCAAGATGTAAGGGAGCTTCCTCTGCCGACAAGAATATGGACCCCATTCCTATGGAGAGTGATATCCTGAAGGTTCCAAGAATAATCTGAGGGACTTCGAATATTTAAGGGGAGCTAAACACACACACACACACACACACACACACACACACACACACACACACACACACACACACACACACACACACACACACACACACACACACACACACACACACACACACACACACACACAGATATTGACTTAACTTATAGCCTATTGTTTTAAAAAACAATACGGTTTCCTCTTGGTGGACATACCCAGAGGTGCAGTGGTGCAGGAGCGCACAGGAGACACGTGAGTGACGGTTATCTATATTTAGCTTAATTTTTGTCAGGACTGTAAAGTATAGGTGCATTATGGTTATTTTTTAACGGAAAATGAGAAACACCTATTATATGAGTATAATCTATCTATCTATCTATCTATCTATCTAGATATAATTGTGGTAGGTGGGGGTGCTCACCATCCAATCACTTGTTGCAGTGCTGATTTGGGTGTCTGCCCTTTTCTCTCTTCCCTCCTTCCTTCCTTCCTTATGTTTTTCTTCCCTTCATTCGTTTCTCTTCCTTCTGCCTATGGGTGACTAAACACTGAGTGACAAGCCAATTGGTTTCCTGTACACCTGGAAACCATCTATTACGCTGGGTGGTAACCATATAACCAAAATATGGCGACTGATGGTTTAGTGGGTAATTAAGGTGCTCCAGTCGGATTGAGCCTTTGTAGGTTTATATCCAAGGGATGGTTGGGGTTTATTGCTCACGCAATTACACTCAGGGATGAGTGAGACTGGTCACTCTCATCTTAAATGTTAGGAAAAGCTTGCATTGCCCAAGGTTTGTACGCTACTCATGGGGCAACATAGGATTGGATGATGGTTGGATGTACAGTATATATATATGTATATATATATATATGCATATATATACATATATATATGTATATATATATGTATATATATGCATATATATATGCATATATATACACACATATATCAATCAATCAATCAATCATTTCCTGTGGCACCCCACGGGATGCATAGGGCCTCAATGAACTCTCTCCACCAATATTTGTCTCTTGCCATCTCCTTCAGGTCCCACCAACACTCCTCTCCTGCTTCTTTTTTCATTGTCCTCAACCAGGTTTCCCTCGGCCTACCTCTACCTCTTCTTCCTCTAGCAATCCACTCTGGCACATCCTGTATTAAACAACCTTCTTTTCTGTATATGTGCCCCAGCCACTTCCAGCGAGACAGTCTCACATATTCATTAACTGGTTCCACTCTCGTAATATCCCTTACTCTTTCATTTGTAACTCTGTCTTGCCACTTTACCCCAAGAATCCTTCTCAGTATTTTATTCTCAAATCCTAATACTTTCTGATCTGTTGCAATTGTACTGTACCATGACTCATGCCCGTAAATTAAAATTGGTCTAACCATGGACTTGTAAATTTTCACTTTAGTATGTACCGAAAGCATATTATTATTCCAAACAGATTTCAACATTCCAACAGCTCGCCAAGCCTGTCTAATCCTCTCCTCAATTTCATTGTTTAATGATCCATTAGATGATACAATCGTTCCCAGATATTTAAAGTTTTCTACATTCTTCACCACATTATTCCCAATTACACAATCGATTTGGTTCTCCACGTTCATATTAATAATTTCAGTCTTTCCACAATTTATTACCAATCCCACTTTTTCTCCTTCCTCCACCAGACAATCGAGCACCCTCTGCATCTCGTAAATACTTCCGCAAATCAGTACAATATCATCAGCATAGTCCAAATCCATCAGCTTCTTATTTTCTGTCCAGTTAATTCCTGCACCTGTTCTCCTTACAACCTTTTTCATAACATAATCCATAACCAAAACAAACAACAATGGCGAAAGAACTCCTCCTTGAATCACTCCTGACCTAACTTGAAATGGATCACTCAAAGAACCACCCACCATTACCTTACAAAAAGTACCTTCATGCAGGCTTCTAATAATATTTACAAACTTTTCTGGTATACCATAGAATCTCATAATTTTCAACATAGCTCCACGTGAAACACTATCAAACGCCTTTTCAAAATCCACAAAACACATGTTAAGTGGCATTTTCATCTCATTAGCTTGTTGCATTAGATGCCTTACAATAAAAATCTGATCATTACAACCTCGACCCTTTCTAAATCCCGCTTGTTCTTCTCTTAAAATTTTATCAATTACTGGCTCTATTCTGTTCAACAAGATTTTGGAAAAGACTTTTGCAACTACAGGTGTCAAAGTTATCCCCCTCCAATTGCCACACACACTTAAATCTCCCTTTTTTGGTATTTTTATAATCACTCCATTTTTCCACTCTTCTGGAATTCCACCATTATCCCAAGCCACATTAAAAAGTTTCAAAAGCGCATTCATCAACTCGTCATTTTCCACCTTAAGCATTTCAGGGAATATTCCATCCTCACCTGGAGCCTTAAAATTCTTTAACTCCTTTATAGATTTTGCTACCTCTTCCAAAGTTATATCCCCTGTTTCTATCTGCAAATCTCTCTCGGCTGGCAAAATGTCCTCTTCAGCTGGGATTGGTCTATTTAGAACAGATTCAAAGTGCTCTTTCCATCTTCCTTTTATATCCAAATCTTTAGTCATCAAATTACCATTTCTATCTCGTACAGGTATTTCCTTCCTTCTCCTTTCAGTCCCAGTTAACTCCTTTATGGCCTGATACGCTACTCTTGTGCTCTGACCGTCATTTTTACTTAATTTAATTTCTGTCTCTGTCGCCTTTTCATCATATAGTCTCCTCTTATCACGTCTAACGAGTCTTTTTACTTCAGAATGTAAACTCCAGTACTTTGCTCTAAGTACTTCAACTACCTGGCCATCAACATGTTGTTCTTCACTTCTTAACTTAGCCTCTTTCCTTTTCTGAATTACATTCCATGTTTCATCTGACATCCACTTTTTCCTTCTCGCTTTTCCCTTTTTCTTAATAGTAACCTTAGCACTCTCATGCAAAACCTCTTTTACCTCTCTCCACATTTGATTAATATCATTGTCTTCAGATTCCATCAAAGTCTGCAGGACTAGAAACCTGTTTCTACATTCGCACCGAAACTTTTCCCTCGTGCTCTCATCACTTCTCAGCTCATCAAAATCATAATTATTACCTCCTGTACAATTACCATTAACGTTTCTCTTAAGTTTTATTTTAATCTTTGACACAACAAGTTGATGATCACTACCTATATCTGCCCCCTCCTTACGCAAACATCTTGCAAATAACTTCTATGCCTTCTGCTAATTGCAATGTGGTCAATCTGGTTACAATATTTACCACATGGTGAAATCCAAGTAGTCTTATGTATTTTTCTATGCTCAAAGATAGTTCCACCAATGATAAGGTCATTTGCCAAACAA
>NC_136955.1:6666720-6694220 GCF_032717465.1 Coenobita brevimanus | reverse complement strand
TAAGGGAGAGGTCAAGTATTTTGGAGCTCTCTCCACGGCAGTCAGGGATACAGATAGGGTGCTGTACAAACTGCTCTAGGTCATTGAGGATAGAAAAGGTGTATGCTTGTTCACCATCACCAGGTGGATCAGTGAAAGGAGAGGAGAGCCAAAGGTGGTGGTGAACATTGAAATCTCCTAGAATGGAGATTTCAGAGAAAGGAGAAATGGATAGAATGTGTTCCATCGTAAAAGTAAGATAGTCAAAGAATTTTTCATAGTCAGTAGAATTAGGAGATAAGTAAACAGCGCAGATATATTTAATCAGAGAATGACAGGAAAGCCGAAGCCAGAGTGTGGAAATTCAGAAGAATCGTGTTCAGGAACACGAGAGCAAGATAAGTCATTGCATATATATACACAACAGCCACATTTGGCTTTGAAATGAATATAGAGAAAGTAGGAGGATACAGGAAAGGGTTTGCTGTCAGTTGCCTCCGACAGCCGAGTCTCAGTTAGGAAAAGAAGGTGAGGTTTAGAGGAGGAGAGGTGGTGCTCAACAGAGCGAAAGTTGGAGGAAAGGCCACGAATGTTGCAGAAATTAAGAAGTGAGTCAGACAGTGGATCCAGGCAGCTCGAGTCGTCACCGGGAGAGGGGCAGAAGGTGGGGGCATTTATGGTCCCCCACCTCCGGGGACTCCGAGGCTGTGTGTAAAGACGCCATGATTGTTGAATTTTGGAAAAGGAAGTGTAGTGTGTACTGTACATGTAGTTTGGTGTTGATAGAGAAATATGTATTGGAGAGCATGCTGGCCTACTCTCTGTGTAACTGAGACACTGAAAAAGTTCAACAAAGGGGGATGGTCGGGATCTAGTCCCGAGGGGTGATGAAACGGGAGCTCCAGCTCTCCCTGTCATATGCTTTCCATCCACCTTGGGAGTACTGCCCTATTCGACCGGTGCTATTGTACAGTCTACTACTGTATATATATATAATATATATATATATATATATATATATATATATATATATATATATATATATATATATATATATATATATATATATATATATATATATAAAGTACAGAGAGAGAGAGAGAGAGAGAGAGAGAGAGAGAGAGAGACTGTTTTTCTTTTGTTCCTGACACACTTTATTTGATTTTGGTCCATAGTTCTTGCGGAAGTGCTTCGTTTCCTATGTCGATTTCATTAAGTAGACGAAACGCCTCCAAGTCACTCTGTCACCCACCATTTGACTATCCTCCCCCCAACTCACCCCCCTCCCTCATAATAATAATAATAATAATAATAATAATAATCCATCCATCCATCATCCAATCCTACATTTCTCCACGAGAAGCATAGTAGCCCAGGGCTAGGCAAGGTGGTTCTGACATTTAAGATGAAAGTGACCAGCCCCACGGATCCCTGAGTGGCATTACATGATAATAATAATAATAATAATAATCATAATAATATAATAATAATAATAATATGATGATGATGATGATAATAATAATAATAAAATAATAATAAATAATAATAATAATAATAATGATCTATCTATCTATCTATAGCCCGACGCCCTAATCCCGCAAAGGGTGGCCGCAGACAAAAAGCCTCCAAGTCGCTCTGTCACCCACCATTTGACTACCCTCCCCCCAACTCACCCCCCCTCCCTCATATACCTCTCAACTCCATCCCTCCACCTCATCCTCGGTCTACCTCTCCCTCTCCCTCCCTCCACCTCACCTACATACACCCTCTTAGTCAGTCTTTCATTCTTCATTCTCTTCACATGTCCAAACCACCTCAGTGTATTTCTCCTAATCTTCTCAACCACATCCACATCCACCCCACAACGTTCCTTCACTTCTTCATTCGTCAACCTGTCCCTCCACGTCACTCCACATGCTCCTCTCAAGTAACTCATTTCCTCTGCTCTCACTCTTCACTTGTTCCCCTCTTGCAAGGTCCAAGCCTCGCTTCCATACGTCAGGGTAGGGATCACAATACTATCATGCAGTGACTTCTTAACTTCCATACTCACCTCCCTATTTCTCATCACTGCTTTCAGTGTACCAACAACCTTCCTTCCCTGCTGTACCCTTTCACGCACTTCATCCCCCAAAGTTCCATCCTTACTCATCACACTACCCAAGTCCTTGAATGCACTCACATTCTCCATATTCTCACCATCCAACCTCACTGCACACTCTGTGACTTCATTCCTCTCAAACACCATAATTTTACTTTTGTTTACATTAACTTTCAGCTTCCTCCTTCTACACACTGTCCCAAATTCATTCACCAAACCTTGCAACTCCCATTCATCTTCACTCAACAGTACTGTATCATTAACAAACAGCAACACCGAAAGCTTCCAAATCTCACCCTCATTCATTAGAGCCATCCCCACATCCACTGCCCTACCCTGCACCTCCTTTACAACCCCATCCATGTATATATTAAACAGCCATGGAGACATCATACAACCCTGTTTCAGTCCCACATTGAGATCAAAGAACTCACTCAGCTCACCATCCACTCGCACTGTAACCCTAGCTCCCTTGTACATACTCTTCACAGCACTCAACAATTTTCCCTCCACTCCATATATTCTTAATACCTTCCACATACCTTGCCTATCTATTCTGTCATAAGCTTTCTCCAAGTCCATGAAGGCAGCATACACTTTCCTTAAGTATAACACCACACATTAAAACACAATCATACACACAAAACACACACAATGAAACACACACACACACACACACACGCTAGGTAAATCCTGGGTCTGTTATCTCCCCCCCCCCCGATGATGCTGACCATCCATACCGCCACTGAACCTTACCCTGAAAAGCCAGTCACCTGAGGGAGAGGGCGCTGGTTCGGGTGCGTCCAGCAAACGAGAAGTAAACACCTCCAGTCTGACATAACGCCTATGTATATCTTTCGTATATACTACCCATTGTTTTGATATTCCTTTATGATCTCGACTCCTTTCCTGCCCACCCCCCTCCCCTCTCACTCTCTCTCTCTCTCTCTCTCTCTCTCTGCATAACAAGACCATTGATACTCCTACACCCTCCTCGTATGCAAATTCTCTGCCCATGCTTATGTGACAAACAGTTGCCAAAAGAGTATCAGAACAAATGTAGAAAGCATTACATACTCTCCTCTTCACAAGATACGAAGCCAGTAAATGCACCGCATTTAAATTGGCTTATGAAATCAAAAAGAGACCTAATTCACACTCCTGAGTCCTATTAACTTCCTTACTGGCAAAATAAACACATTCTAGGGCAGTGGTTCTCAACTCATTTCATTCCGCGGACCACCAGCCCAATTAAAAAAAATATCGTGGACCATTTCATTTTTGAGTAATGATAAATAAAGCATAGACAACAAACATTTTGGTTTGAACAATATTTCCTAAATAGGAATAATACAATAAAATGAATGGCCAATTACTTATTTTGATCAAATTTTTCGTACTGCATTTTCAATAAATTAAAAAATATATGTACCAATCTCCTGTTTAATACCAAATATAGTGAACGTCCTGTGGACTACTCAAGTCACCATGGACCAGCAGTGGTCCATGGACCACCAGTTGAGAAACACTGTTCTAGGGTATAAAAACACTCTCCCTTACCTTATGCGTGTAGATCACCAATCTAGTGAGCCTCTAGAGCCAGAAAAGCTTCCTAAGGCAAAATATTACTTGTCTCTCTCCTCCCCCTACCCCCCGACACATACGCACGTCTCAGTCACTGGCTTGTTCCAACACTACCCTACATTCACAGTTGATTTTCGCCCCGCAGAGTGCCGAAAGCAAAGATGATAAATGGAAGACAGGAAAAATAGCGAATTAACCCGTGAGCAAGCAACATTCTAGTTCGTTGCGGTATCAACAGATGGCCTTGAGAGTCATCACGTTTTCTTCTGTTTACGTTTTTCGGTAGATAAATTGAATTTCAGGCCAAATGAGTGCGAAGTGATACCCATGCTACATATGAAAACGCTACAAAAAATACACCCCAATGACGGTTTTCTATGTATTTCTGAACGATAAGGAAATAATCACCAAATAAGGTGCTTTGCCCTTATATGCAAACAAATATTACAAACTATGTAAGGATGGTATAGATGGTAAGCTACTATGTGCCGTCAAGAGTTTTTATGATGGTAGTGAAGCATGTGTAAGGGTTAATGGGCATCTACGTGAATGGTTCACGATCCGTGTTGGCGTGCGACAAGGTTGTGTCCCCATGGATGGGGTGATGCAAGAAGTAAAAACACGAGTAATGGAGAGAGGGATGGCGTTAGTAATGAACGGTGATGGATGGAATATCTCATATTTGTTGTATGCTGATGATGCAGTACTGCTTGCAAGTGCCGGACAAGAACTTGGTAGGCTAGTGCAGAGTTTTGCTGTTGTCTGTGAGCGTCGTGCCTTGAGAGTAAATGTAGAAAAGAGTAAAGTGATGGTTACTGAGAGAGAAGGTGACTCCCAGTGTGATGTTGCAGTGAATGGAGAGAGACTGGAATTGGTGAGAGTTCAAATACCTACGTACTGTGATAGAAAAGAGAGGAAAATGTGCAAAAGAAGTTGAAAGTAGAGTGACTCAAGTAAGAAACGTAGCTGGTGCACTGAAGGCCTTGAGAAGAAACAGAGGCTTGAGTGTTGCAGCTGCACGAAGCTTACATGATGGAGTGTTAGTGCCAACTTTAACATATGGATGTGAGACTATGGTGTGGCATGAAAATGAAAAGTCAAGAGTAAGAGCAGTGGAGATGGGACTGCCGAGGAATGTATGTGGAGTACAAAGGGTGGACAAGATACGAAATAATGTGATTCGTGAAAATGTGGAGTGAGGAAGTCGGTGGACACCAGAATCGAAGAGAGTGTACTGAGATGGTCATGTGAAGAGCATGGATAACAACAGAGTGGTGAAAAAGGTATATTTGAGCGAGTTTGAAGGAGGAAGGAGGCGAGGTAGGCCAAGGAGAAGCTTGAGAGATATGATGGATGAGTGTGTGAGGAAGAGAGGTTTGGAAGTCGGTGAGGCTAGGGAGCTGACAAACAATCGAGCAGGCTGGATGAATTTTGTGAGGAGAAGTGCATGATCAGGGATTTGGCACCCAATTTTAACGTGGCAGCGTCCGGATTGACTCAATCGGATACGATTATGTGAAGCTACAGAATGTTGTGAATGATTTTGGAGTATCCGATAGAGCCAGGATTCCGTGGCCTTCAATGATGAGTGAATGGAAGCGTGGCCCACTGGATTGGGCAAATTTGGGCTGTCTGGACATTGCTGCTCCTCACCCTGCCCTAGGGTGGGAAAGGAGGTCCGGATGATGATGATGATGACGATGATGATGATGATATCAAGATGGATGGTATAAACCAACTATGGCTTGTTTTTTTTTTTTTTTTGTTCTAATATGATTTAAATCCAACAAAATATTTTCATCATGTGAATCTATAGTAATCAGAACTTCATTCCTATACATTTAGCGACAATAGTATAGCTGCAGATATTAAACCTGTTAAATATTAAACCAATAAATATATGAATCTATGTTCCTTTTTGTTTCGCTCTATATTCCATTTATGACACTTCTTGTTGCGTATTATTCTTCATCTGAAACGTTTTGTTCTGTTTCCCTTTCCATGTACAATACTTTATATTCTGTTCATGACACTTTTTGTTCTCTGTTATTCTCCATCTAGAGCACTTTGTTCAGTTTTGTGTATGACACATTTTGTTGTGTTAATTCTCTACTTACCAGTATGTTCTGCTTTATTTCTCATGTGTATTTTCGCTTATTCAATTACAGTGATGCTGCATACTGATGCATGAGGTTTTCCAGTATAAATGCATGAGCAATAAGTAATGAAAATCGGCATGTCTTTTCTATAATGTATCTTGTGTGCATGGATTTACTGTTCTTGCATTATACCTACCTATATACGATGATGTATCAATAAGATAATTCATATGAATTCCCTGTTATTTTGCGTTGCCAGTATTAAATGACATACAGTTTCACATGGCAATCTATTCCAGAGTTTCTCAACCAGGGTTCCCAGGAACCTTAGGGTTTCGCGAGAGGTCGCTAGGGGTTCCCAGAGAAATAGTGATCATATGTAAATGCACTTCTGAGTCATTTTTGTATTTAATTCATATTTGTAATTTTACTATACATGTGTATCATCAAGTGACTCACTCGAGTACACGACACATGCAGGGTCTCCATCGGTCCTGAATGTACTTCCTGGCGTGCTGGTACAATCCTTCACTCACCCACGTTATTTAGTAAATGTTACCCATCATTTAGGGATTTTACATGAATTTTAACAGTTTAAGTATGTTTATGATTTTGTTAGTTTATGGGAAGTTTGTGTGTGTGTTTCTCTCTCTCTCTCTCTCTCTCTCTCTCTCTCTCTCTCTCTTCCAAGGTTAGTTCTTCTGTTTGCCGTAATTTGTTTCAGTTTTATTTGTTTAAGTTTTATTTATCATGTTATTGTAGTAATGCTAGTATTATCTGTTTTCGTTTTGTTTATATTTATTATATATAATATTGGTTATTTATTTTTCTTTTTGTGTGTGAATGAAAACCTCCGTTTGATGTCTATTAAACAAGCAGTTTGATTTCAGTTATTTATTTATTTTTTACTTACTTATTTTTGTGCATTGTCAATAAACTTCAGATACGCGTAAGTTACTTTTTGCTTATATCAGTTATAAAAAAAAATATATCATATTCTCCTTACGAACTTTAAATTTATACCAGGGAAATGGAGATATAATAATGATACATAGTACTTTATATGTAAGGGTTCCCTGAGACATGAAAATTATTTCAAGGATTCCATAAGAGTAAAAAGGCTGAGAAACGCTGATCTAAACTGTAAACCAATACATGGGTAGGATAGGCCTACATTAATTAGCATATCCTATATCTATGGACTGCATAGATTATCAGTAAAACTGGAGAAATAATATGTTAGATATTTATGGATAATATTAGTTGGAGAAGAACAAGGAGGCTTTAGGACTGGAAGAGGTTGTGTAGATCAGATATTCATTCTTAGATCTTTAGTGAAAAAGTTCCTAGAGAAGGGAAAGAAGTAGTATGCGGCTTTACTGGATTTGGAGAAAGCATATGACAGGGTGGATAGACAAGGATTGTGGAAAGTATTAAGAATATAGGGAGTAGATGGAAAGTTGTTGAATGCTGTGAAGAGTATGTATGATGGTGCTAAGGCTGCAGTGCGTGTGGATGGTGAACTAAGTGAATTTTTCTCTTTGGAGGTTGGGTTGAAACAGGGATGTGTCATGTCTCCATGGTTGTTCAATCTGTTCATGGATGGGGTAATAAAAGAGGTACAAGGTAGGGTAGTGGATGTTGGAGTGGCCCTGGTGAGAGAGGATAGTGTTTGGAAACTCCCTGTACTGTTGTTTGCAGATGATACTGTGTTGTTGAGTGAAGACAAAGGGGAGCTGCAAGGCTTGGTGGATGAGTTTGGGAGAGTGTGTAAGAAACGGAATCTAAAGGTGAATATAGCGAAGAGTAAAGTGATGGTCTTTGAGAGAGGTGAAGTCAGTGAATGTACAGCGAGATTGGATGGTGAGGAATTGGAAAATGTGAGTACGTTTAAGTACTTGGGTAGTGTGATGAGTAAGGATGGAGGCTTGGAGGGTGAAGCGCTTGAAAGGGTACAGCAGGGAAGAAAGGTTGCTGGTTCTTTGAAAGCAGTGATAAGAAACAGGGAAGTGAGCATGGAAGTGAAAAAGTTACTACATGACAGTATTGTGATACCAACTCTAACGTATGGAAGTGAAGCTTGGACGTTGTTGGAAGGACACAAGTCAAGAGTGAGAGCAGTGGAAATGAGTTATTTAAGAGGAGCCTGTGGAGTCATGGAGAGACAGGCTGACGAATGAGGATATAAAGGAGCGTTGTGGTGTGGATGTGGATGTGATAGGGAAGTGTTATGAGGAACACACTTAGGTGGTTTGGCCATGTGGAGAGGATGGAGGGTGAAAGACTGACGAAGAGAGTGTATGTGAGTGAGGTGGAGGGGGAAGAGGGAGGGAGGCCGAGGATGAGATGGAGGGATGGGGTGGAGAGGGACAGTATATGAGAGAGGGGTGTGTGAGTTGGGAGCAGGGCAGTGAAATGGCGGGGGACAGGACGACGTGGAGGCGATTTGTTTGTGGCCACCCCAAACGGGATTAAGGCGTCTGGCAATAGATAGATAGATGGATTAGCAGTGCGTATGAAGGATATTAAAAGTTAAATAATGGGGAGCAGTATGCACATGCGGAATGATAATTTCCCAGACCTTTGAAAAACAGAAGGCAAATCATATTCCGCGGACTCGCTGTACTTTGCCGGTGGCTCCCTAGACGGTGCTGAAGGATGGGGGACCCCCTCACGTTTTCTTTATCCATACAGGGGGTGCTTTCCTGTTTTTCGTATATCGTCTTTAGTCGAAAGCATTGGCACGAAATGAAGGACGCTAACTTGCGGGATTTGATTTTTTTTTTTTCCTGGCAAGAGAGGATTACAGGTTGTGTGCAGCAGCATGTGGATTATTTGCCATGATCACTCCAGATTTTAGCGCTGTTCGACTTCAGCTTTTTTTTTTTTTTTCACATTATGTGCAGTAACGCATATGCTATTCAATGAGTGGGGGGGGGGGGAATCGCAATAACGCCGTTTTTACCTTGAACACTAACTTTTCACAAACCTGGCGGACGAAGATCCAGGAAAATCTAAGTCTGAAACCAGTCTTGCTCGAAGCAGCTTCAGTTCGGGTGTCGGAGATGCGCTCAACACGAATCACTCCCGGGATGAGCCTACATGGCATAGCTTTGCCGCTGCTAACGCCCGCAGTGTCATGGCTCTAACAGGTGACGGTCGTATTTCACTGGGAAATCTGAAGTCGTCGAAACGTATACTATCAGTTACAATATTATTCTCGCAGTTAATTATTTGCTATTCAAGTATTATTACACACATTTAGTACTCCCTTAAAGCTGTGAAGGAGGTCTCATTGATTTTGTAACCTAAGTTTATAATACTATGCACTAAACTACTTGATATATCCTAATTATTTTGATATATCGCATAATCATAAAGTTTGTATTTGTCACTTAAGCATTTTTGGGCTTAAGAGATTCCTTAGTATTGCAGCATACACCCGGTGTTGATATAAAAAACTATCATATGAGGCATTTAGCACCGAGTTTAGCAAAATTGTTGAGGAGTGCGTGGCTGGTGAGTTGCCTAGTGAACCTGACGCCAAAATTACTTGACATCTGGCTTATTATGCAATGCACAGGTGACGAAATGGTGTACGTTGTGTGATGTTCTGTATACACTTAGAAAATTATAATATACTGTACATATTGTGAGTACACTGGTACACTGATGACAACAGTGTACAGCAATAATCCCCTTTCACTTCGCAAACATCTTTGTTACGAAAGGCAAATCAAACTCCAAACATTTTCAAATTACAGAACCATCCCTACTATTTACCTCTTATGCAGTAATTAGATATATTTGTACTGAATAAAGAAATGCATGAACGCAAGGGAAAGGAAGCTGATTGGTGTGGATGTGGCTGGTGAGTGGCACTTGAGGCTGTTACTGTTTGAAAATTTAAGTTAAAAAATAAAGGGGGGAAGGGGGAGGAGATATCCTTGTAAAATGACCGGGAACAGAAACCAGTCCTGATGACAGCACAACTTTTTTAAGATTGAAAAACTTGTGTCTGGTATACCCTTTGATATGAGATTTCAATGGATCCCTTTCTTGCTCTCGAGACGGCTGGAACAAAGAGAAGGAGCAGAGAGGCGGCCAGACGACAGGCAGTGGGAGAAACAATCCTACTGCACACTGAGAAAAAAAAAAAATTGCTTCAGAGGTTAAAACAGACACAAAATAAGGAATTAATGTAAATCAAATCTTCATCGTGATAGACCCACTCTTATTCAAGACAATTGTTGCTTCTTCTTTGGATGCTTGTGCCCGTTCTGGAAACTTCTCTCGCCCCCAGATTAAGAATCACTGCCTTAGACTGCTACATAGCTTAGAGTGGTTGGTCCTGAGGATTTACATATACAGTACTCTTCATGTATCGTGAGGTCTTCTTAGCCTCCTTCGATCCTACATATCTTTTAATTTCACTTCTCGGACTGTTTCTCACCACTGAATAGAGTTTGATCATGAAGGGTTAAATATGGAGTTCATGTAGTGTGTGTGTGTGTGTGTGTGTGTGTGTGTGTGTGTGTGTGTGTGTGTGTGTGTGTGTGTGTGTGTGTGTGTGTGTGTGTGTGTGTGTGTGTGTGTGTGTGTGTGTGTGTGTGTGTGTGTGTGTGTGTGTGTGTGTGTGTGTGTGTGTGTGTGTGTGTGTGTGTGTGTGTGTGTGTGTGTGTGTGTGTGTGTGTGTGTGTGTGTGTGTGTGTGTGTGTGTGTGTGTGTGTGTGTGTGTGTGTGTGTGTGTGTGTGTGTGTGTGTGTGTGTGTGTGTGTGTGTGTGTGTGTGTGAGCTTAAACTCCCTCTAGGCTATTTGATGGAATTCAGTGAAGCTTCCCAGGTGAGTTCGTCTGGTTACTGGGAAGGTTTTCCACAATTAACAGTTTTCCAACCACGACTTTTAGGGTGGTCAGCCCCTCATCCAATCAAAAAATTCTCAGAAATTGTGAAAGGAGGGCAGATATAGCTTTGATATCTTAGTACATTTTACAGTGAACTCTCATCCGTAATGGGATAATTGGGGGCATGCCTCCCCAATGATTCTTTGGGGTTAGCCCCCCTCCCAAAAATAAGAACGATCAGAAATAGGGGAATTAACACATGGATTTTAGCGAAACTTCTTGGGTCAGTTAGTCTGGTTTCTTGATACTCATCCACTATATAAAATTTTCCACCATTATGTTTTGGAAGGTCAGTCTCCGTCCAAAATTTATGAAGGATACAAAACAGGAAAACGATGGCAGATATTTCTCTGATATCTTAGTGTGTGTTGTACAATGGACTGTAATCCGTAACGGGATGTTTATGACCACACTGTTTTTGGGAGTTAGTCCCCTCTCAAAACTAAAAATGATCAGAAATAGGGAAAAGTGAGCACAGGGATTTCAACGAAATCGGCATATACGGTATATGACAGAGCAGGGTATGCAGTTTCCATGTTTCTCTGAATGAACAGGAATAAACTGTACATTTACTTTATTATAGTTAGTACTAACATAATTAAACTTATTAGTATTGCATTTTTAGTACGAGTTATTATGAAAAAAAAAATACACGCAGATAAAATGATTCCCTTATACAATTGCAACTATAAGAAGAGATATGATGGACACGAACTGGAGAGATTTGTTCGGGCGTGCAATATTCCTGAAGATAAACAAATACGAATTCCTCAGCGATACTATCTTGTGCGAGGAAAATGCACATGGAAAGACCTCTTGGAATCGTGGGCGCTGTGAGGAAATGTGCATCAGACAGGAACTGAAAAGATTTGCTCAGCTGTAATAACTTCCGCCATGGAGGCTTTGTTTCCGGCTCGGGCTATCTCTCTGCTTCTCAGCAACACTCTGGAATAAGATGCATGGCATTGCTGAAAGTGTGAAATGATGATTGCAGACTATCAGAGAGAAAAGTAATAATTGCCAGTCCCACAGTGCTCCCTTACGGAGTATAAAGGGCCATGACACCCCTACAGTAATTAGACCATTCATGGATAGGAAGCTGACCTATTCCGTGGGTAATATTTCGCGTGATGAAAATAAGATAATATATATATATATATATATATTTATATATATATATATATATATATATATATATATATATATATATCATCATCACCCGTTTGAGTATCCACTGCAGGACCGGCCTATCCCGACCGAAGTCGGGACCATACAGCCATTGTATCTCTACCAAGTGGCTTAGGCTGTATGGTAGAGATTGTATGTAGGGTAAGAAGTGCTTGTAAGTGTAATTGTAGTGTTGGAGTGGCTTTGGATGTGTGTGTAGTCTGTGAACCAAATGTAATCGGGCCGCGCAAGCCGACTGGGTGCAAGCATACTTTACAGTAAGCGACACTGGTTCAACCACAGCACCCCTTGTGTCCGCCAATGCAGTACGTGGCCGGGTGAACACTCCCAGAGTTTATTACCCTGGCTGGGCGCGAACCCTGGTCCACCCGTGTACGAAACACACACTCTACCACTGTACCACAGAGGCTCCATATATATATATATATATATATATATGTCCATCCATCATCCAATCCTATGTCGCCCCATGAGAAGCGTAGGAGGCCGGGGCTAGGCAAGTTGGTCCCGACATTTAAGATAAGAGTGACCAGCCTCACTCATCCCTGAGTGGCATTACGTGAGCAATACACCCCAACCATCTCTTGGATATAAACCTTCACCGGCTCAATCCGATTGGAACGCAGTAATTACCGGTACCCACTAAACCACCAGGCGCCAAAATTTGGTTATATGGTTACCACCCAGCATAGTAAATGATTTCCTGGTGTACAGGAAACCATTTGGCTTATCAGTCAGTGTAGTCACCCACAGGCAGAAGGAAGAGGAAAGAATGAAGGAAAGAATGACAGAAATGGGAGTGTAAAGTCACCCGTAGGCAGAAGGACGAGGAAAGAAAGAAGGAAAGGAAGAAGAGGAGGATGGAAGGAAAGAAGAATAGAGGAGAGGAAAGGGCAGACACCCGACAGCAGCACTATATCGAGTGAGTGGATGGTGAGCGCCCCCACCTACCACATTATATATATATATATATATATATATATATATATATATATATATATATATATATATATATATATATATATATATATATATATATATATATATATTTGTTTTTACGCCAGGTTTCCCCGAAGGGCTAAGGCGTTGCCCCTGGGTGGAGGACTTTTGGACTGGAGCGTGTAACATTTTATGACCGGATGCCCTTCCTGATGTCTACCCATGACCCTTGGGTGGATTCGATCCTCCGACCCTTCAATCAGAGCGGAGCGCTGTAACCCACTGAGCCATATATCGGTGACCTCTGGAACTCAGGGCATGCCATGAAAGCCACAGAGCATTCTTATCCATGGGCTCTACCGCCAGTCCACCGGGTATTTAACTTTAGAGGAACTAGTAATTAAAGTTTAGTCGAATACATTTATACGTCAAAGATCAAATTCAAGGTCATGAAGAAATATGTGAACAGAGTATAGCGCTTTCTTGACAGAGGTATGCGCTCTGTGCGTGCTCATGCATAATCCTAAGGATGAACAATGCTACTTTACTCAGCATTACGAATCTTGCGGTAAATATAGGGTGGCCTATAATTATATAACCTCCTCTACCACTCTGCCTGGTGATCTCTGGTGTGTTGCATGGATGGCTCAGTATTATCAGTTTGTAGACTACTCTAGATGATTTATTCATTTCCTCCACCCACTTCCACACCCACGCCCACACCAACAGACTGAACCCTCCCCGCAACACACAGGATACAGCTACGTGAGTTTCTAGTAGAACGCTACTTACGAACTAGCTTGTATGTAAAACTGTAGAGCCAATCTTGTACCATGGCTGGTATAAGTGTGTACAGTCGTGAACTGGAGTTACTATTCCCCTTTTTCCATACCTTTGGCTGAAGGCAAGTAGTTACCAGGGTTTTATACTGAACGAAGAGCTGTTGTTGTTTTCCTTTGACACTAACTTTACCTAAAACTGTCATCTCTTCACCAATGAATGTTGAGTTGTAAGAATACATTAGCACTAAAATATGGTGCTTGTTAAGAAGAAATTTTAGGAGTGCAGAACCGTACTATTATCTTTCTCTGCCTCTGAGCTACGTGAAATAACAAACAAAAGGACGGAATCCGGGCCAAGTTGGTGTAATAGACTCCTAGACTAACAGAAGAACAGTATCATCGTTAACTCTTCCTCAAGTAACCTACAGCAAAGGTTCGAAGTATCTCCTTAACCCACTCAGCCGGAGTTGTCCTTCATTTTATCCTTGCCATCTCCTAACAATTTTATGTATCTTCGAGATTTTACGAACTGGAGGGATTAGATAAAGGCTTAATAAACCCCTTCAGTAAAACTTGCTTGAAATCGCCTCGTAGCATTAGTTAAAAAGGACACCAAGTTGCATTATTTAAACAGGACACAATACGGTTTCTGGGACATAACACTGGACAATAGATCTTCATCCGATGTAAAACCCTAGCTACAACTACTGGCAGTCAGGGGAAGGGTTAGAGGATGAACAGGAACCATGACCCATTACGGTAGCTATTACTGAGTGGTTCGTAAAAGAAAAAAAATGCAGAGGCGTGATAGGAATTCTTAAGACAAAAAGAAAAAAAAAATGTGCACTTCTAATTCCTGTCAGAAAATGCACACATCTAAATGGCCGTCAAGAGCCTCAACTAATACGAGTATAAGACTTTTTTTTTTTTTTTTTTTTGACAAGAAATGGAGAGACTTATTTATCTTGCATAAGTTTCTGAAGATGAGCAAGGAAAAATTTTCTCATCAGTACTCATTCCTGCGAGGAAATACGTACAGTGACAGACAAATATTACTTCACTTCTTTGATACTGGGAGAGAATGAACCATGACTCTCGGAACATAGTGATGTAATGTCAGCATCCCAACAGACTCTTCACAATACTATGGATGACTTTCCTAACTGTTCGACTAGCAAGGGGAACGATATTACGCCCGGTAACTGCAAAACGCTTGCAAAAATTATCCTTTTTCAGGTGTGCGATGGCTTCAGAATGAACGCATTTTTGCCCTAAATTTTCGTGAGACATTTCGGAATCATGATTGTACTTCATTTATAACAAAAATGCTCCATCATTATGCTGCAATATTAATAGACATGGCACACATACAAGTAAAAAAGAATACTCGAGAATATTACCAAAATTTCATCCAGTCTCAAGATGTCTAAATATAGCATGTGTGTTTGTGGATCGTGTGAACTGCTTCGAATCATGAGACTATCAAAGAGTGGGTGATTTTGATCTTAATGATAAACTTTTAGCGCCAGGCAACAAAGGCCACATGACAAGGTATGAGTAAAAGAAAAAGGAGAGCAAAGGAACAGAAGGGATGAACTGCGAATTTGCTGGACGGTGAGGATGTGGCATGAAAGTGGGTACTGAAGGATAAGTGGCTTGGATGCTGTGAAGGTTCATTTCAAAATATTCATCAGAATGAAAGCATGGGGAGGTGAAAAGAAATGGCAGTAGGAGGCAAATAAATGGGCTGAAGGAGCTCAAATTGCGAGGAACTGTGGAGAAGGGCCCTAGAAATATTCTGCGCGAAAATGGGTGCTAATGGAATCAACAGCATGAGCCTAGAGGGAAATTATTTCCAAACTTTCACAATAACAGTAAGATAAGTTACCGTTGGTTTCAATTACCTGGTCCTGAAACGCAAGTGTAGAGTAATATTATTTTTTTAAGCAGTGAGTAAAGAAAGGATATATCTCAAAACTGTCCCTCACAAGAAAGATAGCAGCAATTAAATTATGAATTTACAAACGAGCTCTTGGTCAATTACCTTTCGTAACAAGACTTTATTCTGCAAAGAGGATAAAATACATGGGTATTTTCCTTTCTACTGTTCCTTCTAAGAATCATTAACGAACCGATATTTACCTCTCGCAAGTATTGTTTGTTTTAGCAGGAAGAGTGAAGATTTCTTATAAGAGTCTGCAAGCAAATTACGATTATTACTTGACAGTGGTAATAATTTATTATGCCTCTGCCCATATATGCCCAAGGAGGCATTAAGTGATTGGTTTGTCCGTCTGTGGGTGTGTGCGTGTGTCTGTAAATTTTCTGGGTGTGATATCTCCTGAACCCTTTGATGAATTTCCACCAAACTTTTGTCTGTGAAGCAATATGAGGAAATGGCGAACTGATTAGGCCAGCTAGGTCAAGGGGCCAAAGGTCAAAGTCATATGGGTTGGACATGTTTTATACTTGTCGGCGTGATATCTCCTGAACCACATGATGGTTTTTGACCAAATATTTGTCAGTGATACAGTTCGAAAGGACGGTGAACTGATTCGGGCAGTAAGGCCAAGGGGTCAAAGGTCAAAATCATATGGGTGTGGGCGCGATATCTCCTGAACCCTTTGACGGATTTTGACCAGACTTTTGTCAGTGATACAGTATGAAGAGATGATAGAGATTCATTCAGCAAGGTCAACGGGTTAAAGGTCAGTGTCATATGGGTTCGACGTAGTTTATCCTCAGTTTCATTTAAACCCACAGTGAATCCTGTCGTGGAGGCTGTATGGAGAGTCCGCGTACAAGGTTTGGCGGAGGCATACTGACCTTCTCTTTGCGTTGACATTTTGGGGCCCCGAGTTCTTGGCGTTTATTTTTCATTGAAGGACATGAGCCAAGGGGAGTTCCTGTACTCTGCTCTCCTTGCCCTTTATGAAATAAAAGAAATCTTAGTTGCGATTGGGATCTGATTATAAGTTTGTAAAATTCAGGTCTACATTTATTTATTTCGTCCTTATTTGGCGGTACTCCCAGAAGGTGGACTGAGATAATTATTTTCTTTTACCACCACCAAAGGTTCAAATCATAATGTAGGCTCTTAGGCACATGCGCACACCTCACACACGCGCGCACACACACACACACACACACACACACACACACACACACACACACACACACACATAGAGAGAGACAGATATAGATAGATAGATAGATAGATATAGCTATAGATAGATAGATAGATAGATAGATTGAGATAGATAGACAGATGTACATCTTGTCTCTGTCTGTCCTAACAAGAACCCCCCAGCCTCATCTACCGCCGAGTTGTTTCTCCCTTTTTCGCCTCAGTTCACCCGACATACCCACGCATTGTCATTATTTCACTGTGGGATTTTCAGGCGCGTAAGTTTCAGGGCCAGATGTAATAAGATGCAAATTCAGTCGCCTCCTCTGCATGTATATTCCGCAGACAAGTTTGCCCCATAAACCACACACACACACACACACACACACACACACACACACACACACACACACACACACACACACACACACACACACACACACACACACACACACACACACACACACACACACACACACACACGAGCTTTCCTTCTGCTGAAGACGACGGCTGCCATAGTCACTAGGTTTGGTTTTTCTTGTTGTCTTTGATGTCAACGTGTGTGACTGTGCAGACCAATCCTGGATCCGCAATCTTTGCCACCCAGTCAGCATGTCATGTCTGGGTTTGCTAGGAGAACTCCATTTTAGTTGTGCCTCCGTTGTCAACGTCCCTCTCTGACCAGGTTCCGAGCTTCCCAGAGATGAATGGTTCCTTCGCTGTATTGTTTTCTGTCAGAAACATCGGGTTTCAAGATCTTTTGGTATGATTTTGCATTTCTTCAGAGTTGTTCTCATACGATCTATATATATCCTGCCTCCTTGGGCTGCGACGTGCTGCAGGGAGCTGGCCATATAGAACCTGGCGGGAAGGCGGTGCTCAGACATGAGGAACATGTGTCCAACCCATCTCAGCTGTTTTAAGCCACTATGGATTCTATGCTGGCTGACTTTGCCCACTGGAGAATTTGTGAGTTTGGAACACTATCCTCCCATTTGAGTCCTGTAATGCAGTAAGCATTGGATTTGAAGCAATTTAAACTGTTTGATGTGACGCTGGTAGGTTGTATAGGATTCAGCACCGTATGAGAGAGTGGAGAAACATACTGATACCTTTGTCACGAGTCTTAGGTTGGTGATACCAAAAACTTTGGACCTAAGACGTCCGAAAGAGCCTAAGGCGTGGTTGATTTGCGCAAAGACTTCTGCTACATTTTTCGCTTTTTATCTGAAATGCAAGAGGCTCTGCAGGGTTGTTTCTCATCGATATCACGTCTGTTTTATTGACTGTTATTCGGGGGCCCATTGCTTGGTATATGTTGGAGACGATGATAAGACTTTGTTGCAGGGCTTTCTGGACATGTACAAGGACTGCACAGCCATCAGCATATTGCTGCTACGGGAAATGATCCATTTCAGTCTTTAATTTTGCTTAAAGACGTCTAAGATTAAAAGAGTTACCGGCTAGACGGAACTGGATTTTGTTCTATCATCAAGGTTCATTTGTTGGTGACTTAAAATGGTGACTAAAGTGAAATAGATGTTGAAAATGACAGGAGCCAGGACACACCCTTGCTTTATTCCCACGTCCACACTGAAGAGTTCAGATTTGCTACTACCTATGGACACCTGAGCATTCATGTTGTCATGCAGGGTCTTCAGATGGTAAAATGTTTTTTTTTTTTTTTCTCATGCTTTGAAAATGCAGTCCATAAAGATTCTCCTTTGACAGTGTCAGATACTTTTCCAGGATCGATGAGTATAATATATAAGTTACGGTTCTGCTCGTGGTATTTCCCTTGTACTTGTTGAGTAACAAAGATCATATCACACGTGATTCATTCCTTTCGAAAACCACATTGTGTGTCACGAAGTGTTGACTCAGTCAGATGTTTTGTCAGTCTGGATAACATTATCTTAGTACTTAACTAGCATTCACAATGACGGAAATACCTCAACTGTTGTCTCAATTTAAGAGGTCCCCCCTTTTCTTTTGAATGATTAAGGCATCAGAAGTAAGCCATTCAGATGAAATTCGTTCTTGGTTCCAGATAGTCAGTATGAGATTATGGAAATGCTGGTGGGGTAACTGGCCACCCTCTTTGATTAGTTCAGATGACATGCCATCAGGGCTAGGACTTTTCTTAGTTTTTTTTAGATCAGATGGCCTGAACAGTTTCTGCAAGAGTAGGTACAACATCAAGATCTGCTGGCTGAGGAACATTTGGGATGTTATCAAGTGTGTTGTGCCTCATCTTTCTAGGATTGCTTGTTTGTGTTTCAGGAGGTCCCATGTGACTGATCGAATATGGGTTATGTTGTGTTTGGTCGGCCCATAGATGGTTTGTACGGACTTTTAAAACCAAAGGTGGTCACTAATATCCGCCAGTCTTTTACTGCTCTTTTTGTTTCTTCAGTTCACTATTTGTTCTCCACGTCATGCAGTGTTCTCTGGGTTTCGCTTCGGAGATTTTGAATTCATTTCTAGGGTTGAGGAGCTAGGATAAGCCAACCATTTTATGTACTTTATTCTTCATTGCAAGGTCATATACCTCAGTATTTTCATCAAACCAATCTTTACAGTAGTGAATAGAGAAGCCTAAGGTTTCTTTTGCAGTTCTTTGAATCAGTGTCTTAATGTTCAGCCATTCTGCATCTAGATTTGTTGCAGTGTTGTATGGGGTAGTTGGTGGGCACTGAGAGGGCTTGTCTATAATAGTGCTGTGGACGGTGTTACAAGTTGTTGCATCTTTTAAAATACTAGTTTATTTTTTAGGATGATGGCCTATGGTGCACTTGTGGACGTATGACTATTTGCAGTTTGATGAGTATAAGGTTGTGGTCCGTTAAGCACTCAGTACCTCTTATAGCTTGGGTTACAAGAACTTCTCTTCAATCTCCCTATATTACAATGACATGGTCTATTAGGGGCCAATGTCTATATCATGGGTGCCTTCATGTGGTCTCGTGTTTATTCTTTATTTGAAAAATAGTGTTGGTGTTAACCAATCTGTTTTCCAAGCATAAGGAAAGCAGTCTGAGGCCATTGCTGTTCGTGTTACCAACACCTAGCAGCCTGTGATGCCTTGCCAGAGGTGACTATCTTTCCCTGCTCTGGCATTTAAATCTCCAAGCAGGATGACTGGGATTGAAATCTCAACTAGGATGAGTTTGTAATTATGTGGTGTTGAGTGAATATATAGTAGCATTCAGAGTGGCATAAAAGGAATCTCTTTGATGGTGTCTTCAGAGTCAAGAGTTGGGGCATAGGCACTGATAAGGGTTTCATATTAGCCTTTAGATGTGGTATGCACCAGGACATCAGCCTCTCTAATAAACACTCAGGTGATTCGTGGATCTTCCATAGTAGGTTGCGTCAGACTACAAAGCCTATAACCAAGATTTCTTCTAACATTATCCGGGCATTCCCTCCAGAAATAGATATACACTTCTCCTACACATATTAGATTGCCCTCTCCTGAGAGGCTAGCCTCAGACAAGGCAGCATTGTCAGTTTAATATCTTTTCGGTTAATGAGCAATTGGAGCAGTTCCATGGCAAGGTCATGGGTCTTGGTCAGTATCAAGAAAGGTTCGTATATTTCAGGAAGTGAGAGTCAGAGAGATCCTCTTCACTTGTTTGCAGTGTGTGAGGCCTTGACAGAAGCGGTTTTTTGCCAGGTGGTGTGGAGCAGCAAATGATAGGTTACATCTTTTAAACCCTTTCCCGTCAAGGGTAAACGGTTGGGCATCCGTTTCCGGCTACTTGGTCCCACTGATTGTTGCCGAGGGCATCAGCTACTCCTACACTATCATGCCAGCAACCACTGGGCCAGTGCTACTTATGTGCAGGACTCGAGCTAGCAACTTCCAGCCACATCCATGACCTGTCACAATTACCCTATCGTGTCGTCATTGGTCTTTTGGTCATTGATCTTGATGATAGGATGAAATGGTAGGTGAGTATAGCAGTGGGCTTGCTATGGATTTGGTTTGATGGCAGCACTTTCCACATGACTAGGCCCTCCATAACGTGTGATGGTGGCAGGAAGATTCATGATGGCCATCTTCTTAGGAAAGTTGCAGGAGCCTGACGACACCTCTGTCCTTCCAGCCCCGCCTTCTGTGGGACTCCACTCATGGAAAATTTCATTCGTGGCATTCCATAAGTCAGTGGACCTAGTAAAATTTTGTCTGATCCCTCAGTGATTGCCCCTTCAGCATGGGAAACCCCGTCTTCTTGCTGAGTCCGGGGGTTATTTCCCCCCACTGGTATGGCCCACTAGATTTACGGGGTAAGCACGCCTCCCACCACAAGGTGGTTTCCGTGACACACACACACACAGACTTGATTGTATTGATGATTATATCAATGATCATAATTTTTATCATCCTAAACCTGTTTCCTGTTCTCAATAATTTTGTTTCAGTTCTGTTTAGGCCAGATAAAGTGTGTCTTTCACTCTCTATGTTTTATTTACCCAAGCCCTTTATGTTCCGAAGCCATACATATTCATGGTGATGTCTACCATATTTTATTCTAGTTGCCATCAGGTGATGCTATATACCTTCTAAAAAAAAAAAAGTGTTCTTTACCCCTTATCACTTTATGTTGAGTCAAGATGGTTCCCCATCTGCGTGTGCCGGAGTAGAGAATTGAGACAGTTTTATAGACGACGTTTAAGCGGGTGATTCAGTGTGTTAGCATATGTTTGAATCTTGTCTGGTCTTATTATCGATGGCATATAATGAATCGAGGACGCACTAACTCATATATTGCAATACTTCATCTCTGGCTGTAGTGTGTTAGGATATGTTTGAATCCTGCCTGGTCATATCGATGACATTTAAAGAAACAAGGACGCACTAACTCATATATTGCAATACTTCCTCTCTGAAATGCACTGCTCTCCGCATTTACACCCCTTCCTGATTCATATATGACCAGCATGCGGAAGGGTTAATAAAAGACAAGTCTGTATATAGCGGCTCCCCTGAAATTTGTTGTTCACTACGCAGTTAATTCATTACTTAATAAACGAACTGTAGGGATATACACACTACCAGAATTAAAATCTAAACAGAATGTAATGGAAAGGGACCTTTGCCTTTCAATTAAAGAACGTATTTTACTCAGTTTCGGGGAGGCTTTTCCTATGAGAAGGGTTGTATATAAATCGCCTTTGTTAACCTTTACCTACATTAAACTACTCTTAGGCTGTGTATAATGGTCTTCAAATGGCGTAATTGTAATAGAAAACATGCCGCAGAACTGAAGATGGGGTGAAGAGATAGGTGTCTATAATGGTAATGTGGATATCTGTAATGACGAGGTGGATGTCTGTGATGATGTGGATGTTTGCACTGATGAGGTAGATGTCTGTGATGATGTGGGTGTTTGCAATGATAAGGTAGATGTCTGTGATGATGTGGGTGTTTGCACTGATGAGGTAGATGTCTGTGATGATGTGGGTGTTTGCACTGATGAGGTGGATGTCTGTGATGATGTGGATGTTTGCACTGATGAGGTAGATGTCTGTGATGATGTGGGTGTTTGCACTGATGAGGTAGATGTCTGTGATGATGTGGGTGTTTGCACTGATGAGGTGGATGTCTGTGATGATGTGGATGTTTGCACTGATGAGGTAGATGTCTGTGATGATGTGGGTGTTTGCAATGATAAGGTGGATGTCTGCAGTGAAAAGATGGATGTCAGTGTTGGTTATGTGGATGTCCGCAGTGGATGTCTGCAGTGATGAGGAGGATGTCTGCAGTGTTGATGATGTGAAAGTCTGCAGTAATCAGGTGAATACATGTGACGCTGATAATACACCTGCATTGATGGGGTGGATATGTGTGATGATTTCATAAATGTCTGTAACGATATGGGTGTCTGTGGTTGATGTGAATACGTTTGATGATAATGTGGGTGCCAATGATGATGATGATGGGAATGTCTGTGATGATGTGGATGTTTGTGATGATGTGGATGAAGGACGATGACGTGGCAATGTCTTTGCATGATGTCAATGTCCATATGACGCCATCTTTGAGTTTTCCTAGTTTTCAGTTCTCATTGTTTGCATTGTCTTATAGTTTTCTCTTAAATTTCGTTTTTCTTTTTTATCTGTCCATTTCCTTTCCCTTGTTTGCTTTTCTCTGCTCTCTCTCTCTCTCTCTCTCTCTCTCTCTCTCTCCTACCAAATGTTCCTTTGTCTTCATTACACTCCTAATTTGTCTTTCTCCTCTCCCCATCCTTTCCCTCTCCCTCCTTCCATTTCTCTCATTAAATCTTCCTCCCTCTTATTATTACCTTCCCTTAACCCATTCTCCTTTCTTGTTTATGAACATTTTACTTATCCTTCTCTTAATCTTCTTTTACTTTACCAGCTACTAGCACCCACGCACACTCTCTCTCTCTCTCTCTCTCTCTCTCTCTCTCTCATTGTTGGGGATTTCCTTTAATATCTATAATTTTACTCTTTACTTTTCCTCCTCTCCATTTTCCATTCCTTCTAATTATTCATTCACTTTTTATTCCTCCGTTAGTTCTTCTCTTTCTCCTCCCGTTTTTTGTCTTAAATTCCTTGTCTCGTCATTCGTTTTCTCTCACCATTTCCCTATCTCATACCATCTATTTTTTTTTTTTCTACACCCTCATGTACTGTACACTCATTTGCTCCTTCTTTTGTCAGTCTCCCTTCAGCAATCATTTTTGCATCTATTATCACAACATATTTCTTCATCCCTAACGTTTTTTACTTTCCCCCATGTCTTTTCGTAACAATCACTGTTACACACACACACACACACACACACACACACACACACACACACACACACACACACACACACATACACACAGAGTAATTGTATAAATGATTATGTTAACGATCTTTTCACCCCAAACCCGTTTCCTGCTTTCAGAGATTTTGTGTTTTTTTGGTTGGGTCAGGCAAAACGTGTCTTTTACACTTTATTTTTAAATTATCCAAGTCCATTATGTTACGAAACTATACATATTTTTGGAGGTATGTCTTCAGTATTCTATTCCTGTTGTTTTCAGTTGATGCTATACAGCCTAGTGAAAAAAATAAATGTGTTTAACTCTTATCACTTCATGTTGAATCAAGGTGGCTCCTGACCTACGGGTACCAGAATAGGAAATTGGGACACATTTTTAGGACGGCATTTAAAGTGGGTGATTGCAGTGTGTTAGCATATGTTTGAATCTTGTCTAATCACAGTGATGGAATATAAATATTCGGAGACGCACTAACATATGTATTCCTACACTTCCACTTTCATATGCACTGTTCTCCCCAGACACCCCTTTCTTATCCATATTTGACTAGCATGAGAAAGAGTTAATAAAGTACAAGCAGTTCATTTTGCAATAGTTCATAGCTAATATACATGCTGTAGGGATATATACAACTACCCGAATTAATACAAAACAGAATTAATGGATAAGATCCTTTGCTATCAGTCAAAGGATGCATTTATGGTACTCCTAAAACTCGATTTTTTTTTTTTTTCAGTTGTGGGGAAGCGCCTAGAATTTGATGGGTTATAAAAATCCTCCATTAACCTTAAGCTATTTCAGAGCTTATAGGATGGAGTAAAATCGTCTGGTAATGGCGTAATAATAAATGAATAATGTCACCGAACTGAAGATGGAGTGAAGAGATGGATGTCTACCATATTTGTGTGGATATCTACAAGGAAGAAGTGGATGTGTGTGAGTATGTGGATGTCTGCAATAACGAGGAGGTGGATGTCTTTGATGACATGGTTGTCTGCAAATATGAGGAGTAGATATCATTGATGATGTGAATGTCTGCAATGGATGTCTTTGATGATATGGATGTCTGCAATGAACAGGTGGATGTCTGTGATGGTGTTGATGTCTGCAGTAATGAGGTGGAAGTCTGTGATGATTTGGATGTCTGCAGTGATGAGGAGGTGGATGTTTGTGATGATATGGATATCTACAATGATAAGGTGGATATCTGTGATAATGAGGATGTCTAGAATGATTAGGTGAAGGTCAGTGATGGTGTGGATATTTGCAATGATGAGGAGGTGGATGACTTCGATGATGTGGAATGTTTGCAGTGATAAGGTGGATATCTGTGGTGATGATGTGGAAATCTTTGATGAAGTTTTTGATGCCTCTGATGATGATGGGGATGGCTGTGATGATGTGGATGCCGGATAGTGATGCTGCAAATGTCTTCTAAATGGTATGGATGTCAGTGATGATCACGTTGATGTCTTCTCACTTGTATTTTTTTCCCCTTATTTTCAGTCCTCATGCGTATTTACTCTGTCTTGTATCTTTCTCTTTTAGTTCCTTTTTTTTCTCTCTGCCATCTCTCAGATTAACAATACTTCACAAATCCATTTCCTTTCCATCGTTTGTTTTCCTCTGCTATCTTCTGGCTGATCTCTCTCTGTTCCCATTAAACATTCCTTGTCTTCATTTCACTCCGTAATATGTCTTTATTTTCAGTTCATCCTTTACCTCTTCCTTCTTTTCCATTTCTTTCATTAAATCTTCCTCCCACTCTCCATTCCCTTTCCTTGTTCCATTCGCCTTTCTGTTTTCAACAAATATTCTAACAAAATCCCTTCTCCCAGTCTTCTCGTTACACCTCTCCACCTACTAACAACCACGCACGTCCTTCCCCACTCCTCTCTCTCTCTATCTCTCTCTCACACTCTCTCTCTCTCTTCTCTCTCACAACATTATATATATATATATATATATATATATATATATATATATGTATATATATATATAATCATCAATATCATCATCTAATCTTGTGTTGCCCCATGAGGAGCGTTGGAGCCCGGGGCAAGGCAAGTTGGTCTTGATATTTAAGATGACAGCATTAGCCTCACTCATCCCCGACTGGCATTACGTGAGCAATAAACCCCAACCATCCCTCGGATATAAACCAGAATTGGCTCAATACGATTGGAGCGCACACTACCCACTAAACCACCAGGCGCCATAATTTGGCCATATGGTTACCACCCGGCGGGTAAACGGTTTCCTGGTGGTACAGGAAACCATTTGGCTTGGTCACCCAGTGTAGAGTCACCCATTAGCAGAAGGAAGAGAGGAAAGGACAGTCATATGTGGTGCAGCACTACATCGACTGGGTGGACGGTGAGCGCCTCTGCTTACCACTTACATAATATATATAGATAGACAGATAGATAGATAGATATATAGATAGATAGACTGATTGATAGATAGATAGATAGATATAAATTTCATGTTGTGTATTCATGTATTTATATAAACTGTCTCTCTGTTTGATGTAAGTAGGAAATAAAGAGAGCAGTACATACTGTGGGAATAGATGGGATTACATCTGAGTGTCTCAAAAGAAGTCAGCGTTGTGGAGCGCTTACTCAGACTTGTCAATGTATGACTGGGTGAAGGTTGTGACCAGAGAGTTTATACTTGTGCTGCAGTTAAAAGGCGAGGGGAAGGGGAGCGCTTAAATTTTGGAGGTGGCGTTCCCCTTGCACATACCAGGTACTTGAATATGAGAAATTAGCGATCGAAAGTTATTGTAACATACTAGCCACCATATTGAGGAGTAAAAAAGATTTCAAGCGTGCCACTAGTATGTCACTCTAGTTGACTGATCTGAGAAATGTGTGAGAAGTTCACAGAAGAGGTAAGAAAATTTTAGTTGTTTTTATTGATCTGGAGTGATGTAATTTAACAGAGCTGATAGATACTTCTTCTGGCATGTCTTATTATGGTATGGGGTGGGAGGGAAGCTTTTTAACAATCACCTGCTTGACGAGGACGATTTTTCCTTTTTCTTCATGCTTTCCCAAGATAATTATGAGAGAAAAGCGATGTTTACTCTTAGTTAAGTTTGGAAATGAGCGTCCTGCCCCAGCCCGACCTGGTCCGTCCCTACCCAACCGTTATGGCAGCACAGAAGCTAATAACTTTGAGTCCCATGTGAAGAAGAGTTGAAATTCTTTTTTCTGAATGTGATACATTCCATTCAATGAATTTGTGTTATCAGATAAAAACCGCCCCATAAAGGCGTAGGAACCCCTTGGAAGCTCCCAATTACGGAAATCATATTTTAAACAAGATTTTCCTTCCTAACACTGTTTTTTACGCTAAGTCTAGCAATTAAACATCGGATATTCCATCTATACTTTTATATCAGAGAGACATTAAGATGTCACGGCGTTTGCTCAGCTTGCTCCAACGAAGTGCACCTAACTGGTTATAAAATTGAGACGTTCAGTAGTAATGGAGTTAGGGATTATTGAATATAGGTTTTTCCAGCTCGATTCTGGTTCTCATATATTGAATATAATTGTCTGGAGAGTGAAAGGAATTAAATTAAAGGACGTCTTTAGGACTGAAGAATTGACTTTTTTTTTTTTTTTTTGTACTGAAGAAGTAGAGTTGGTAGGCAAGTAGGAAGAAAAATGAGTGAAGAGTTTGAGAATTATGTGGAGTTGCTTCAGAGCTGCATTATAGGACCGTGTTGTTCACCTATGCATATGATGGGCCGGAGGAAGAGGTAGATATAAGGGTGCTAGGAAGAGAAGCACGATTAAGAGATGCCGAGATAGGAGGGAGAGGGAAGTAAAGTCGTTGTTGTTACTAGATGATATAGTATTGATCGCAGACTGGGCAGGCAATCTTCGGCGATTAGTAACTCAGGGTGTAAAAGTTTATGACAGAAGGATAATGAGAATCAGTGTAAGAAATAACAAAATGATGAAGGACAGAGACAGAGAAA
>NC_136955.1:6594287-6666620 GCF_032717465.1 Coenobita brevimanus | reverse complement strand
GGTATTTGTCAACGCCGATGAATATATACTTACAAACATACATGCATCATAATACATACAAACATGCGAGGTAGAAGCCGACTTGATTATAAAACTACGCCTTCCATGCCGCTAACAGCACCATCACCGCCATCACCATCACAACTACCACCACCAAGACCACTACCACTACCTACCACCACCACACCACCGCCACCGCCACCACCATCACAACTACCACCACCATAACCACTACCACAACCACCACCACACCACCGCCACCGCCACCACCCATCACAACTACCACACCACCATAACCACCACCACCACCACACCACCGCCACCGACACCACCATCACAACTACCACCACCACTGACCACTACCACTACCACCACCACCAACAACAACAGCTACAACTATTTACCACTATTGGTACTACTACTACTACTACTACTACTATTTCTACTACTACTGCTACTACAACTACTACTTTTTTTTCACAAAGAATCACCTCCATCCATTTGGGATTTATACCGTTAAACTCAAAACCAACTGTCATAATACCTGTTCACCATTTGGAGTTATAATGTGAATGGTTAACACTTAAGCCCGTGTCCCATATGCAAGTTCATCTCTTTCGAGAACTGGCCCCGATCACCACGCTCTTACACTCGAGGTATGACCTGGGTGAAAATGCCACTGATCACAATATGATCGTGTCATTATAGTCAGGGAGCCACTTGAGGCTATCGTGTAAAAAAGGGTTTTCTTGGACCCGGCAGACAAATTCTTTGCAGTGCCTTAGCTGTTACGAAAGGATATCTAAGGCTTATCAAAAAGCAAGATACTTTTCAAAATTGCATTGCCAAAACAATTTTTTTGAAGCGTTTAATGCGAAAATCTTGATCTTCCACACCAAATTACAAATTTGCTAAAAACTTAACTTCGAATGATCAGATTAAGCCCAAATTTGGTCCACAATCGCCGATTGGACTGTAGATACGACATATAAAATTGCAAAAGGATATATGAATTACAATACAAGTTAGGCCAAAAAATTCCTGATTTTTGTAAAAGGGAAAAATATGGAAAGACTATTACATTTCAGAATTTTTCTCGCCTAATTACTACCTCGACAGAGAGATTATTATTTTTTTCATATACTTCAGATTTGTGAGTAGATAACAAAAATTATATATGACAAGACTTTGTAGAAGTAAACTATAAAAAATACCTCTTCCTCATTTCAGGAATAAACAACTACATCCCATTTGTGGGTCTCTTCCACACATTTCAAATACTCCAGCTGTCAGCTGGCATATTCTGTATGACATGCAAATGTTAGAAGTCACTCATCCGGATGTTTTCCAGAAGTTTTCTGAGGGACAATTTACTGTGCGTCAATCAGAAAGGGCCTTCTGTGGAACATGGACCGATCTAGCCCTGGAACAGACATATAATAGGGAAGGAAAGACATCTTTATTTAAAGGCATCTCACAAAACCAAGCTGCTCGTGACAAATATATCAAGGCTACACCAATATTAACCAAAGATTCAGAAGCAGTGAAAAGTATGGTTCACACAGATGGGACATCTAGAAGCCATCATGGAAGTTTCAAATTCACAAACCTCCATGAGGATTTTGCTGATTTGTTTGAAAAGGTGAAGCACATAGTTCTCAACTACTATGATTAATCCATTTGTTTCTATGAATAACACTGATTATTATTATTTTTTTTTTTGGCAGTCTCCGACTCTGGGCATAGGCTTCAGAGCCTGCTCTCAAGGCCCAGTAGTCCTCCATACCATACACCTCTGTACATGTCACCACTTCGGCGCTAACACCCACCGTCAATAATGGATACATGCTAGGGCTGTCTCATAGCAAGGGACTGGTGCATTGGTATTAGCGGGAGTACTTTTACGACATGTCGGCGTGTCTTCTGGTAGATCAGTAAAGTCTGGATTTCATGAAATGCAAATCCTTAAACTGTTCCCTGCCCCAGCAGGAGATTTGAACCTGGGTCCAACTGGTAGGACTGCAGGCCACCTCTCTATCGATTGAGCCACCCCCCTACTGGAGAGAAAAATCCATCAAATAATATCATCTTTGCAAAGGCAAAAGGCATTACAGCAATGAAAAAAGCTCAAGAAACAGCATCTGCAAAGATTATTCCTCCGGCGATACAACGTTTTCCACAACAAAAGAAAACAGGTCTGAACAAAAAAACAAAGAATTCTGAAAGTTTATCAAGAAGAATCAGCAGTCACAAGAACTTTATGCTTCATGAGAGAAAGAGTGATGCAGAAGCGACTCGAAGAGAGCAGCATTTTCACATGAATGGACACCTTATCCAAGCTCACTGTTTCAACCTGATCCCAGGTTTCCTAGCGGCTTTGCCATGACCAATGGCAATAAGTGCGATTTTTATTGCACACATCGTGGCTAGAAAGTGATGCAGTCACCCAGACAGACATGTTACCTGCATCTGAGTTACCGAGCAGCTGTTTATATAATTGATGCCATGGCATTTATACAGAGGTTCCATACCCTTGGTGCTAAAACCTTTGGTAATGTTAGTCAAACGATATGCAGCAAAGATAATGGAAATGAAGCCAAAAGGAGTCAAAGAAATCCATTTTGTTGGCGATCGTTATGATTTTTCTCAAGTCAAAAAAGTCTTAAGGCTGATGAAAGAATTCTTAATGGAAACACCAGCACACCACAATTTTTACCAGCAGAAAATGTTAGCATTCCCAACTGGAAAATCCTTCATGAAAAAGTTCCAGGAATAAGGCTAGTCTGCTGGAGTTCATATCACAGATGATTTGTGCCAACAAAGACACCCTCATACCAAATAGTATCTCCCTTTGTCCTTTTTTTCCAGCAAAGATAAGACTGTAAGTGATTAGTAAAGGCAGTGTTCATGAAACTGAAGAACTCAGATGTGAAGAACACAAAGTACACTTGAGATACCCGTATAACAGCTCATCTTGCGTATGCAACTAGACTTCATGAACAGTCACATGTTGTAGTCCAAGCAACAGACACAGACATTGTTGTCCTCTCCATGTACCACTACTGTCATTTACAGTTTGTGCCAGAAATGTGGATCCAGAAGCTGGATAAGTATTTATCAGTGCATGAACTTGTACAGTTATTGTCACATATATAGCAAACAGAAAAAAACAGACTCTTGCATGTGCAATTCCTGATATTCACTTACTTGATTTCTGGTAGGTGACAGCGTGAGCTTTATTTACCGTCGTGGAAAAAAGGAAGGCAGCCAAGATAGCTTTACAGAAAGCTGGACAGTTTTCAGAGATACCATGTTACGGTGAAAGTGGTGCTGAGCTAGATCTAACTGACGGCTTTGTTAAAGAAGCTTAAGAGCTTTCATGTTCAGTCTTTTATGTTGCCGAGACATTTGAAAGACCTAAATGTGTTGAGGGAACATGTTTTTTGCATCAAGCAGAACAGATGTGCCGAAACTTACTCACTCCTAGTGAAGATGCTTTTCATCAGCATTTATTTCGTGCACTATACCAACTTACTGTTTACAGGGCTAGCCTCCACATGTGCAAACTGTCTCTGCCGCCTGCCACCCAGTATGGCAGAAGAGTTGTCAGTGGCACACTAATTGGCAACCCATACTGATGACCAAACCAGCAAAACCAGCATCAGCAAAACCAGCTTTATGCAAGTGCAAAGCACAAGGTCCCCCTGCTATACAGGATGTACATGTCTTGGTAAAGCTGATAAATGCTTACGCAACTGAGGCTCAAGAATCATCAGAAGATAAAGATTCATTGATCTGAGATGATGTCATTACCTTTTTCATATTCAGTTTTGTCTCTAGCATACCAAAACAAAGACATAAGAAAGTCACCCTCTTGGTAAAGTCTGTTCAAGTTATACAGATACAGTAAAGTTCTGTGTCTGTGACAAATGCCAATCATATGATGATTCCTTTTTTGAGTGTTATCCGAGATAGTCATTATATTTTTTCTCGTATTCAGTTATCATTTGTTGTTAGTTACGATAATCACAAAAGAAACTCACCCACTATGGAAAATTCAATTCAAGTTACTGGCTACAGCTAGCCAAGTTCTGGGGTCTAGAGACAATAGTCAGTTGATTCACTTTATGAGCCTGTGTGTTGCCATAGATAAAATTACTAATGCATTTTTCTGTTCAAAGAACATCAGTAATTTGACATTTTTTGATGAAATGATACAATATACCTGGAAGTTATTATAGACATACTAAGTCAGAAACATGTATATTTTGTTCAGTAAAGCTCGTATTTCCGCATGTATTTTTTCAATAAAAATTGAAAATATATTTGTCTTACAGAACTACCATGTTGCAGTGGTTTAATGAAGGGATATTTAGTGCATTCAAGCAGCAATTTTAATAATATGAGGTTACGGCACTACTACGTGTTTCGGTATTTGAACACTTTTGACATGACGAGTCACTTCTAAACTATGCTTCATTTTATGGATTTTGCAATCAGATTTTTATTAGAATCTCATTTTCCCTACACTCCTGGAATGTTACAGATTGCAGATATACAAGTCGCAAAAGTTTATCTTTCAGGGCCGCTTTTTCCAAGAATTTGAGGGGCTGGCTCTGGCAAACGGTAGGTCTAAACGGCCATTTCACGAGACAGTCACTTTAGTGCTAAGACACACAGAGACATTGTTACGACTTTCCATGACACCCTATGGAAGCGTCAAGTTATCCTGAAGCGACACACTAAGATCATCCCTCACTTAAAAAATAGCGGTCACTTTGACTCCATCTCACGCCAAGTCATTGCCATGACACGCTACGACAAGCTACGGCACGCGTTGATGTGGGGTGTCGTAAGCGTGTCGTAGAGTGTCTTAGATATAACTCTGCCTGTCGTGGTGGTATAACTTGGTGTGTTTCGTAGCTGGTGTTTGGGATTCGATCTCCAAGTTATTGCTACGACACTTCAAGTCACACCTACAACAAGCTATGACAACCTGCGACAAGCTAAGACACGCTAAGCCACAACTAAGCACAAATGACGTTACCGTCACGACTATGTCACGTTCTCCTCCTTGTCGGCGCCTATGTTGTCAACTTTTGAATATTCCCAAAATTGTAAATAGCTCACCAAGAACCACGAAGAATGCACCAAGTTCGCCACGTCAGCGCTAGAGTCACTCCACGTTACTCATGACGACATGTGGCGACACACAAAGCCATGAAGATTGTGGCGTGTTGTGGGAAAGTTCCTGACAGTTTGACATTATAGACCTAACCCTCACATTACAGTCCTTTGGCCCCCAAAATTTACACCAGCAACAGCTGTGGTTACCAACCATCTACGACTACTTTTATTACTTTGTTTATATTCATTAACATTACAGCATTAATAAAAACATTAATCTATTGGAGTCACTGGTCTATGTGACTCTTGGACCACAGAAGCTTCGCAATCCATAGCCCGCCATAGAGAGAGGCCTGAGAGCTTGATAGGCTTGTGGCCCTGAGGCATAGGAGAGCAAACTCACGATGAAGAATGATAGTCGACATCTCATCCAGGCCATAACAGAACTCTGAGGTTTGATGCTTTTTCTTCTTATTAAAAAACCCTCTGTCAGTTTTGAGTAGAAGCTCTCCCCATCTCTTGACCCATCCCACCTGATGTTGGCTTGAGCACAAGAGGAGTGAATCGACCGTGGTCCACATGTTGGATCCTTTCTTGTTCATTCCCTCTACTGTAGTGTGCAGCCTCGAGGAGACAGATTCACACTGACATGGTGCCGTAGGATCAAATATCCTGATGTAGAAAAAACCCCTCTGTCCACATGTCCAGAAACCTCGGGCAGCGACATCCACTTTTGCATCATTTGATGTATTTACTGGGCTGTGAATGAAGTGCTCACCGTCTAGAGGTAGCAGAGGTGGCTCTGTGGTGATGACATGGCATATTTTACCTGTAGCATTTTCACAGTGAGGTCGCGTACTTCACCAAGTCAAATGCGAACAGAGTCCTCCCTTCTTGCAAACCATTGTATAGTTTGCATCAGTGACATGATGCCACAGGCTGGTGTTGAGGCAGGTTCTCTATTGGACCATCCATATGTCAAAGCTTATGGTAAATATAAATACTGCTCAATTTCATAGCTTACAAGTAACGAGGCATGAGAGATATGGCCTTTGAAAACGAAGTGATATGACTGGTCATTGGAGCGCATAACTTCTCGCCAGAATTTCAAGTGGAAGCATTCCATAATTCTTTGACCAAAAAAGTGGAGGGGGCCATTTTTGTCTACAACTGTGTATGTTTGCATGTGTCAGCCTTTTGCACCTAATGGTAGTTCTCCATGCAACACAACTTATGACAGAAGCTGTTATCAATCTATTAAGTGTGTGGTTACTACTACTACTACTACCATTATTATTATTATTAATAGTAGTAGTAGTAGTAGCAGTAGTAGTATCACTATTAGAAGAAGAAGAAGAAGAAGAAGAAGAAGAAGAAGATGATGATGATGATGATGATGATGATGAAGAAGAAGAAGAGGAAGAAGAAGGATGATTAAAGCAACGTTTACGTGATGCTACAGAATGTGGTGAATGTTTTGGCGTATCAGATAGAGCCAGGATTCCGGGGACTTGAATGATGAGTGAATGGAAGCATGGCCCGTTGGACTGGGCAAACTTAGACTGTCTGGAAGTGCTATTCCTCACCCTGCCCTAGGGTGGGAAAGGTGGTCCGGATAATAATAATAATAATAATAATAATAATAATAATACCACATAATCTATCTATCTATCTATTGCCAGACGCCTCAATCCCGTTTGGGGTGGCCACCCAAACAAATCGCCTCCAAGTCGCCCTGTCCCCCGCCATTTCACTGCCCTGCTCCAAACTCTTTCACCCCCCTCTCTTACTCCATATACCTCTCCACTCCATCCCTCCATCTCATCCTCGGCCTCCCCCCTCTTCCCCCCTCCACCTCACTCACATACACTCTCTCTTCTCAGTCAGTCTTTCACCCTCCATCCTCTCCACATGGCCAAACCACCTCAGTGTGTTCCTCATAACGCTTCCTATCACATCCACATCCACACCACAACTTGCTCCTTTATATCCTCATTCGTCAGCCTGTCTCTCCATGTGACTCCACAGGCTCCTCTTAAATAACTCATATTTTCCCACTGCTCTCACTCTTGGACTTGTGTCCTTCCAACAACGTCCAAGCTTCACTTCCATAGCCGTATCACAATACTGACATGTCGTAACTTTTTCACTTCCATGCTCACTTCCCTGTTTCTTATCACTGCTTTCAAAGAACCAGCAACCTTTCTTCCTTGCTGTACCCTTTCAAGCACTTCACCCTCCAAACCTTCATCCTTACTCATCACACTACCCAAGTACTTAAACGTACTCATATTTTCCAATTCCTCACCATCCAACCTTTCCGCTGTACATTCACTTTGACTTCACCTCTTTCAAAGACCCATCACTTTACTCTTCCCTACCATTCACATTTAGATTCCGTTTCTTACACACTCTCCCCCAGACTCATCCACCAGAGCCTTGCAGCTCCCCTTCGTCTTCACCTTCCAACAACACAGTATTATCTGGCAAACAACAGTACAGGGAGTTTCCAAACACTATCCTCTCTCACCAGTGCCACTCCAACATCCACTAGCCTACCTTGTACCTCTTTTATTACCCCCATCCATGTACAGATTGAACAACCATGGAGACACTGACACAACATCCCTGTTTCAAACCAACTTTCAAAGAGAAAAAATTCGCTTAGTTCACCATCCACACGCACTGCAGCCTTTCGCACCATCGTACATACTCTTCCACAGCATTCAACAACTTCCCATCTACTCCATTTATTCTTAATACTTCTCTCCACAATCCTTGTCTATCCACCCCTGTCATATGCTTTCTCCAAATCCAATGAAAGCCGCATACAACTTCTTTTCCCTTCTCTAGAAACTTTTCCACTAAAGATCTAAGAATGAATATCTGACCTACACAACCTCTTCCCTTCCTAAAGCCTCCCTGTTCTTCTGCAACTTATTTCTCTGTTCTTTTCTCTAACTCTGTCAATAAGTATCCTACCATTACACTTTTCCTATTATACTAAGAAGACTAAATGCCCACACTATGATTACCACACACTTCTTTTTCCCCTTTTTCCTTTGTACAAGGGAATAATTATACCTGACTTCCAATCCTCCGGGACCTCTACCTTCCTCACAGGCCAATCTGCACATCTTCCACATCCATTCTACTACTATCTCTCCCCCATGCTTCAGCATTTCACCTGCACACACCTCCATCAATTCCTGGGGCTTTCCTCGATTTAACTCTTCTTCATTGCTTCCACAACTTCTCTCCTACTGATTTCTTCCTGTCTGCTCACCTCCCTCCTTCTCACAGCCATTCCCCAGCAACTTATACTCGCATTACTTCCATCCTCTATGTTTCAACAATTCTTCAGAAGTGTTCTTCTCCATCTGCTCACTTTTTCTCCCTTCTCCACTAGTAATCTACGATTTTTATCTTCACTTCCCTGCTAACTTCACTTCCACCCTGTCTTACTCTTTTCACCTCTTTCCAGAACATTTTCTTACCGTCCCTCCACTTTACACTCAAAACAAAATTGCCATTAGCAATATCAATAACTCACCACATGACAAGCAATCGTAGGATCTGGTGATTTCCTCAACGCCCTTTATACAGTGAGCACTTCGAAGTGAAGAGCTGGTGTAGGCCCTATAGAAAAGTGCCAAACACGTTGGGCGAAAGTGAATAAAAAAAATCCATGCAGAGCAAGAATGGCAGAGCCCAAACTACTTTCCATTATCTCCTGGGATATCTCAGAAACTACCGGCCCAAAAGGACTCAAACTCATTTCAGACCATCTCCCATGTCTCACAAAAATTTCAAGTCTGTACCTTTAACACTTTCTGAGACGCCGCAAATAGGATATTTTTGTAGGTTTTTGGCTGTAATTGGAAAACCAGTACTGGGAACTGCATGATACTAAGTCTTAAGAAGCCGCCAGCTGGGGAACTCAGTATGACCAAGTAACGGGATGGCCATAGCTTTGAAATTGAGTGAATACGAGCAAATTAATTATTTGTAATAATAATAATAATAATAATAATATTGACAAGAACAAATTAACTGACCACTAGTATGGCGAGTTATAATAATAATAATAATAATAATAATAATAATAATAATAATAACAACAATAACAATAATAATAATTATTATTATTATTATTATTAATATCAATAGAAAACAACAACAGCAACAACCGTCATCATCATCATCATCATCATCATCGTCATCATAATAATAACTAGTTACCTATTTATTGAAGTTGTGTATCACGACAATAAAGCAGCTTCGCCACATCTGTTAATGGTACTGTGAATATAAGGAATGAAATTTTGGCATCATAAACAAGTACGTGACCTTTAAAAGTAGTTCAAAGTCGTTCATATTTGGAACATGTATTTAGATTAACGTAAGGCAACTTCTTGTGTAATATCAACAAAATCTGAAGACAGTGGTGTGGAAGAAATAAATGAAGCGTGGGTACATTTTACATTTGTCTCAATAACACCTGGCTAACTGTATGCTTAACTGCAACAGTGCAATTATATTCCTTTTAGCTAATAAGAGGAACCAATGCTGCACTTCTTTAAAGTTACAGCTTTACTACTTTTGTGGTTTTCTCTAAAACGTGTTACAAAGAAAACATTGAACAGATCTGAATATAGCTAAATGGCAAAATATTCAGCCAAAATTCTTAGCAAACTTTTTTATCATAGGATTTTCCACCAAATAGCTGTATCTTAATTAGTTCCTGAGATATTTTAACTTCAACTATGCAATTTTTGCACCATTGATGAGTATATGACCTTCAAAAATAGGTCAAGGTCATTTACGTTTTGCATAAGTACTTGCGTTACCCTAGGGTACCTTCCTGTATAATATCATCAAGATCTATAGAAAAAAAGTGCAAAGAAAAATAACAAGTGAAATTCAGTAACTGTCCTGCAGACACTCACTAGTCTCAACCTACTGTTTCACTCAATGACCTACACCCCATTGGGGAGATTTGGATTTTTTCTATCAGCAATGGCCCATATCAGAACACATAACCTGGACCATTCAGATTCCTTGTGCAGGTCGTATTGAACCTCCAGTTGACACGACCAAGTTATCTCGTTCACAACATAATACTGATATGGTTCTCTATGACAAGGCCCATGCCAGGACACATAACCTGGGCCCTTCAGATTTCTTGCGCACAGTCTCCAGTTGTTCTGGAATCGTTGCGAGACTCTAAAGAGTGAATAATAATAATAATACCAGCGAAAACAATTGTTTCCACCTATGTAGTAAGTGGAGACTAACAACACTTACCAAAACAATAAGCTTCGCCATATACTGTATATGGCGAAGCTTAAGAGTAAAACCATACAGACCCTCAATGTACAGTCATGGACATAAATACAGATACAATATACTACGATATCTAAGGAGAGAAAAACCACTAACTTCTCAACTCAGTAATAAAAACTTCTTATACACAACAAAGATTTTAGAACACTGTATACGGTTTAGTAATTACAGATTAAAAAAAAAAAAAGTACGAGTAAAATTGCCCACGATTATACAACGGCAGAAACCTTAATTTTACTGCACCTAACATAACTTAAGCTACCCTAATCTACAGTCAATAAAAAATGAATGATAGCAACTGGTTTGGTGAAATTGTGCCTGAGTGATTTTTACTTAAGTCTTTCAGTTCGCCTGGTATTTCTGACGAAAAGATATTTAATCTGGAACTACATTAAACCTATTTTTCTCTAAACGAGCGTTATACCATAAAATAAACTGTTAAATATGCTGTGCAATATATCAAAACGCAAAGGAAAACCAAAACGATTTTAGGATATTTTTGTGCTGACTCTGTACCTAGGGAGTGTTCTGCTTTAAGGCCATTCAGTACGGTACATTCAATGGGGCGTGAACATTTGTAGGGCTGAAGTAGGATAAGACTGAATGCAAGGAAAATGAAGAAGTTGACGTGTTGAACTGAAATAGCACATGTTCTTTTGTTCCATTGTTCCATCGATAACTGCTTGCTGAACGTGTGGTTGGGCCTTAACCCCTCGCCGCAGGTGACGAGTTTTTAATATTCATCAGGTTACAACCAGATAATTTTATTAAAGCTTGGGAAATTTTCTCGTAGTGAAGAGGGTAAAAAAAAAAGCTATAATCAAACCCCATCAATAACCAAAAATAAGTAAATAAATAATAAAATCTCCCCAACCTGAATATAATCGTCTCGAGATAGTCCTACCCCCCCCCCCAAAAAAAAAAGTAGATCAACGGAATAATAGAGTTAAGCCAACCTGATGGTCCCGGAAAATGAAAGAGAATTAAAACACCAATTATGAATAAAATAATGGGGATTACTTGATAGTTAGGTAATACATCTGGTCGTGTCACTTGCTTTTTAATGAGGTTTTTGGCTTTCAGTGCAAGAAATTAAGTAAAAGTGTGATTAATGAAAATCGACATTAAAATATGAGAACCCGGAAATGCTGAATAAAATATCTGGTTGTGTAAAGTTCTGCTCTTACTTAATTCTAAGAATTTATACCACCAGGAAGAGAATTACAAAATTCTTTGATTTTTTTAAATACTTTCGATGAGAGCTACTGCCTCTTATTCTCAATACTAATTAAATTCATACCGTCTCCGTTGAGTGACTTTTTTTTTCCTTTTCCTTTTTCCCCCCTCATGTCAAGAAAACTAATGCCATATCTGTTTGCAGTCCATAGACCTTAATACCGTAATAAAATGATGTCTTCCTTTAGAATATCTATGCCGCTGCTAGATTATCATATTTTTTATGACAGCCCCTTTGTTCTGAAATTTTAGTAAATTCTATATCCAACCCAGATAGTTGGAAATATCTATCTTAAGATTAATATTTTGTGTCATGTCTATCTAGCAGTTAAAAATGCCTGTCCATGAACCAGAACACAGTACGGTATGCTTTGCTCTCGTTCAGTGCTTTGAAATAGCTCTTGTTTTGTATTTCTCCTGTATGATTTACTAACTGATTTTCTTGCTGGGTAAATAGTGTAAGCACAGCTTCAGTATACTGGACAAATGTAAAGATTCACAATATTTAGAAATGTCTGTTAAATTTGTTAATAAATAGTTATAAAGTAGTGTAGTTGTACAGGCAAACATATATGTAACCTATACGAACAAATAAAATTAAGGTGGTTATAATCCTCTCCAGGTTTAAATTCCAGGTCCTAAGGAGCTCCTGGAATATTTTCATGGACATATAAGGTATAAGGATTGAGACCCACTGTCCTCTCTCTCTCTCTCTCTCTCTCTCTCTAAACTGGATAAAATAATTTAACTTGAACTAAAACAAATACATGAAGATGCAGCCACGAGAAAGTTAAAAAGGCATAAAGTTTATGGGTCTGCAGTTAACCTTCCAGTTTAATTTGGATTTAGCGCAAATAATGAGGACTCTACGAGGGAAATATGCGTCATTTATTCGCTAATGTACGCGTTTTGTTCCACTGGCCTATTCAACTTGCATTCATAATTATGTTGCTCGATTATGTTTGCAAGTTTTCGTTTTAGATCCTGCAGACTGTTTTTTAGCTTGAGAAATGGGGTTTGATGATGATGATGCTGTAGATGATGATGTTTAAGATAATGATGATGATAACGATGATGATAGTGATTATTTTGATTATGATGATGATGATACCAGTTAGCATGTTCTTGTTGATGATGATGATGATGATACCAGATTAGCATGTTCTTGTTGATGATGATGATGATGACGTAAGAACAATAAATATAAAGATAATTCTGAAATAATTAGCCTACCTGACTCATCTCATGTTATTCACACTGACTCAGCGCATTCATTCACACATTACGGTCGCACCTCACTCTCACATATCTCACTCACACCTCTCACTTTTCACACACACACACACACACACACACACACACACACATACACACACACACACACACACACACACACACACATCTACCGGTCCCACTTACGCTTATACAGTACATTAACGTCAAAACTATATAAATATTCATTCTTAATCGTTCTAATGTATTCAGATTTTTAAATTATCTGTTTTTACATTACTAAATCATACGCTGTGGCAACCCTAACTGCTGACTCTAGTTAGTTACAGATTTTACTGAGCTCAGCGTTTCAGATCAGCTCCCTCTCGCACGCTGTCATGACAGGGCAGACCAGCATAGACTTTCACCAGGGTAAGCTGTGCCTCTACATCGTCCTGGCCAAATCCTGTACTCCTTAAGTTTTGTATACAGTTATTATAAGCAACAGAATCCCACTACCGCTTGTATCTAACCTCAGACGGACTGAAGCTGCAAAACTTAATATTTAACGATAACCACACACACACACACACACACACACACACACACGCACGCACGCACGCACGCACACACACACACACACACGCACACACACACACACACACACACACACACACACACACACACACACACACACCGCTCGCTGGTGCAGTGGTAACGCTCTCGCTTGCCATCTGGTAGACGGAAGTTCGCGCCTCGCTCAGGTTGCGAAAAGTTTCACTGACGAAGTGGGTGGTTACTGTCCCCCTTGAGCAAGGGGACGGGTGTGTGAGTGTGTGAAGGTCCACAGCCTTGCCCTTAGATCAGACTATATGAGCTCTCAGCTCCCTTCCGGGAGGGTAAAATGCTGACGATCACGACCATCAAGTGATCCTGACCGACCCGGTGAATTACACACACACACACACACACTTTCCCTCACTCTCACGCCTCTGTCATTCATTCATCTTACTCTTCACTGCATTGTTTTACTTACATTCCCACTTACCTTCATCTCTTTCAATGTGTCCCTCACTCACACGCACCTCATTCGCATTCTCATCTAACTCACACACTAATTTACACTCACACTATCACTCTTCCTTCTAATCTCACTCTCACTAACACTCACACTAGCTCATGGTTTCATTTTAATTACATCTCATCTTAGACATACTCTTGATTCACTAATACTCACGTCTCATGCATACTCATCTATTTCACCATATTCACAAATTCACCTCACCAACATTCTCATCATATTCACACTCATTTCACCCACACACTCATCTCACTCACACTCCCATCTCACCCACTCTCTCACCTCACTCATACTTTCATTTTACTCACATTCTAATCTCACTCACAGTCTCGTCTCTCTCTCACTCTCACCCCATTCACACTCTCACCCCACTCTCATCTCACACACACTCATCTCACTCACATTCTCATCGCACTTACACTCCCATCTCACTCACACTTTCATCTCACTCACACTCTCACTCATATTCTCACCTCACTTACATTCTTATCACACTCCCACTCTCATCTCTCCCACACTCTTATCCCATTCACACTCTCTAATCACTCTCATCTCGCACACAATCATCTCACTCACACTTTAAAATCACTCACCCTGTCTCACTCACAGTTTCACTTCATTCACACTCTCAGCTCTCACACTAATCTCACTTATATTCACATCTCACACACATTCTCAATCTCACACACACACACACACACACACACACACACACACACACACACACACACATACACACACATTCTTACTCTTATATTCACCTCATTCACACCATCACTCACTACGCATATTCACTTTGTTCACCTCACTCACATTCTTATCTCACTCATCCTGTCAAATTCAAGTAAGGAAAGTCTTTTGTAATCGTCTTGTATGTGTATTTGAGAGAGAGAGAGAGAGAGAGAGAGAGAGAGAGAGAGAGAGAGTAATAATACTGGCCATTCATGTATGCAATAGGTCATCTCTGGTACTGTCTTACTGGATAGAGAGAGAGAGAGAGAGAGAGAGAGAGGGAGAGTAAACTGATACAAGTGGTCATTCATGATTTCATCTCTGGAATTAGGTTTCTCTGCTTGAATTTCACACTACTCATAACTCCTATACCTTTTAATCACTATATGTCCTGGCGTGCTGATAAACATATTTTGTATCTAGCGTGTTTTTTTGTTTTTTTTTTTCATTTTTTATAATTTTTTGTGGGCACCTTCCCTATATTTCCTTCTCGGCATAGAAAGTTACATGTGTGTGTGTGTGTGTGTGTGTGTGTGTGTGTGTGTGTGTGTGTGTTTTCCGCAAAAACTTTAAATTAGGCTCAGTTCTGAAGAAGAGTTACGAGGAGAAAAAAAAATGAACAAGATCAGGTGAAGAAGAAAGAAAAAAAATAGAAATGAAAAGAAAAAGGAAATAAGAACAAATAAACATAATACACAAACAGCCACAAAATAATCCATGCATACGTGACAAGGAAGCGGCTCAAAAAACAAAACGGAAAAAACTGCACGACCTTTAAAAAAATCCTCAAAATTTGCATAGGTCTCGATAGCTGCCCTGTGCTTTGCGTTTTTTTTTTTTGGGGGGGGGGGTACCACGCGACTCGAATTCCAAAGCAAATATATTTCGAACAGGCTGGTGTTGTCTGTCAGGAAAAATAAAAGTAATAGAGAGAAAAATCGCTGAACACAACTAAAATGCGTATCTGAAATCCTGGGATATATCGTGAAATGTTTCGGGGTTGCCACACCCAGACAGCTTGAGAGAGAGAGAGAGAGAGAGAGAGAGTGAGAGAGAGACGTATGTGAATTATGCAGACTGCCGTTTCTGCAGTAAAGCTTCGTAAGCAGATTTCAGTTAACTCTATCTCTCTCTCTCTCTCTCTCTCTCTCTCTCTCTCTTGCAACATGTATCATGCTCTCTCTGCCATGACTCTCACTACTCTGTTTTGTTGCGATGAGTTCCGGTTTTTAAGTGTCTATTCTTTGCAGATCTTACCTGCGCTGGGGAAAAGACAATGGATTATGGCTGAGACTAAAATCAGACCAGGTATCACGAAGATGAATAATATTGGCGAAGGATATAGGAAGCATAAAAACATTTGGGTAAAAAATAAACGAAACACAGTAGATAATATTACAGGGAAGGGTAGGGTGGAAAACCAGCAACAGGTAAACCATTAGTATCTCTCACCTTTACTATCTCTCTGTCTACATTGTCGGCACCGTGGATAGGTTACCGCTGTCCAGATCATTTAATTAACAGAAGACCACACTATGTCCTTTGCTACATTTCCATTTGTGTCCTCTCCGACACAAAACTATCAAAAACTAACAATCATGCCACCGAGTAGAAAAGAGGAAAGTTTGGGCAAAGAAAATGTATAACAAGTACGAAGGTGCTAGATGCAGAAACTTCAGGCCACTTCTATATGGTCTGGTGCAAGAAAGTGAATTTGTGTAGTGCGGTGCGAGAGGGCGGTATGATGTGTTATGTGATAAGGCTTCGCTAAGTCGTTAAATTCTGGAAGAGTGAAGAACCTCGTTTCCAAATATCGATTATGAATGACACATGAACAGAGTCACTTCTAGAAATGTTCCCGCATCCAAAAATATAAGAAAAAATAATCAAAATCATTATCATTGCTTTTCCCACAAACGGAACTAGGAGGAAAAATAAATAAAAGTATTGGACAGGTGAAGGTCTGAAGGTTTACTGGTCAATAAACTTTCCTGGCGCAAAGTGGTAAAGCTTACGGAACTGAAGCATGTCGTTTACAAAAAAAGATTCGTGAGAGACGGAATTAAAGGTCTGCATCAATTGTAGAAACTATGAGAGTTTATCTTTTCCTGTGACCTTGACTTTTGATCTGTTATACTCAAAATCGAATAGCTTCATCAATGGCTGACTCTCAAACCTTCCACCATGACTGGTACAAATCTTATAAAAACTGTTTGAGTTATTGTGTCGACCATTTGACCTCACCCAGCAATCTTGTCTTTTGACAAGTTGTACTCAAAGTCGAATCTCTATTCGTGCCTGCCTTAGAATCATGCCAAAAAGTTTTGCCATTTTGTCAAAATGTAATTAAACTCTTTAAAGTACTCTCGCCACATTACCCTAATTCTTGACCTATTGTTCTCAAAAACAAAAGGTAAATCCATTGACTGACCCTCATCATTTCTACCAAGTTTGTTTAAAATCAGATTAAAAGGGTCTTAGTTACTTTGCTTTCAAGCAGACACATGTGGGCTGAACTTCGATCTTGCCTTGTGACCTTGATCACTGTCTGATTGTTCTTAAAATTACATCCCTTCGTTCCTGCCGTACTCCTAACCACTCCATCAGGTGTGGGCAAGATCAGAGAAAAACTATAAAGTTTACCTTGCCATATAACCTGGACTTTTGTCCTTGACTTTTGGTTGTTCTTAAAATTAAATCCTTTCATCCTTGCGTTACCCCGAGCCCTTCCACAAAGGTAGGTCAAAACTAAATAACAACTTTAAGCTGGCTTTGCCGTTTGACCTTGATCTTTGATTTAAAACATCTCAAACAATAGGTCAGCCCTATGACTAACCCGAAACCATTCCAACAGTATGGGTGAAAATCAGATATATATATATATATATATATATATATATATATATATATATATATATATATATATATATATATATATATATATATATATATATATATTTCCAGATGCAGAGGCACCCAGATAATAAAAATCTGACCTCATGTCTATGACCTTTACCTCTGACTGATTGTACTCAGAATATTTTCTCCTCTTGCTTTTTCTTAATGTTTCACTAAATTTGGTCTAAATCAGATCAAAACTGTGTAGTTGACTTTACCATGTGACCTTGGCCGTAACAAACAATGGGCCTTTAAAAACAATAGATCAGTTCCTTGGCTGCCCTTCAGTTCTTCTCACAAGTTTAATTGCAATCCGAGTGAAACTTCTGAATTGTAATGTTAAAAAGAGACACACACACGCATTGAGAAAAACTTTAATCCATAGCGCTTCCTGTGGCCCTTGGTATAAAAAAAAGAGTATCGTATTGTACTGAGGGGATTAAGGACAGACACAGGTAACAGACAGGCAGAGAGAGACATGGGTGATAACACACAGCTAATATGAACAAATGTATTGGAATAAAGATAAGACGATTAGCTGAAGATGAGAGAGAGAGAGAGAGAGAGAGAGAGAGAGAGAGAGAGAGAGAATGATTATGTAGTCTTTTTCTCTAGCCTTATCCACAAATCCATATATTTTTTGGCACTGAAAATCTCTTGACATCTCCTTCTTAGCGACTTATCATGCTTGGGGTTACAGCAGTGGTATACATAATAGGATACACCAGTCTGGTAAAGAAATGTGGTTAGATCGTCACCAGGGCTGGACATGAATCCATAAAGCAAGTCATTTTTCATTATCATTATCACCATCTTTATCATCATCATCCATATCATCGTCAACTTTACCATCACCTTTCTCATCATCATCAATATCCGTTATCTATCATCATCACATCACCATATTCTTTTTCTCCTTATCATTAAATATTTTTTTTCAGTCTTTTTTTTTCTTTTTTTTTCTTATTATTACCATATGTATTTTTTTCTTACTCATTCTTTTTCTACTGTCTTCTATTCTTCTTCTTCTTCTTCTATTTTCTTATTCTTCATCACCATCATCGTCATCGTCATCAACATCGTTGATTGTGTATTCAACAGGACCATGTTAAAGTCTGAGGAAAGTTTGGCCCTTTATCAAAATATTTTGTATAGTCTTAATGACACTCGTGTAGCCCATAGGTGATATTCTGTGCGTTTTCGTATCTCTCATTTTTCCTTTCTATTGCCTTGTATGTTATTTCTATTTACTTGATGTCAACATAGATTGTTCAAGTAAAATACAAATGCACATGCAGCAACAGCAGCACTAGCAGCAGCAGGAGCAGCAAGAGTAATGGATGTAGTAGTAGTAGTAGTAGTAGCAGTAGTAGTGGCAGTAGTAGTAGTAGTAGTAGTAGTGGCAGTAGTAGTAATCGTAATTGCACCAGATTCATGTGAAATTTTAACCCAGGCAGTGGACTACAGGCTGAAGCTGTCCTCCTGCTACGGTCCATCAATCTCCTTTTGGGGGATAGGGAGGGACTGAAGGACGTTTGTATAGCTGGGTAGTGGAGCCACCCAGCCATACTGGTGGCAACACGTGAAGGCGTCAAACTCTAGCACCGCACATGCAGTAAAGGTGTGTAGTATGCAGTGTAAGTCGCTGTAGAAGATGCGTTGCGATACCTCCTGAGGCAATCAAAACACAACAAAGAGAAAGATAAACAGGGGTGAAAAGAACCCGAAGATCCATGTTTTAAGAGAGTTAAAATGAGGAATCTCCCCCCAAAAGAGACGGAATAATAAAAAAGTAATATATTCGAACTCAGACAGAAAGAGCAGACTAATCCCTCCACTCTGATAATGTCATCAAAAGCTTATTCCTTCTGCCTCCTCTTGATTATTATGAAGAAACACGTCGACCTTGAAAAGTTAGATTTACTCATAGACTTAATGAAATTTTCCAACTCTACGGCTAACATGATATGAATAAAGCTGTCTAAAGATACTAGAATAATCGAAAAAAAAGGATAGTATTTGAAGATGTTAGCCTGGTCATGACCAGTATAACTCATGCCACCTACTATATTTAAGCGAACGCCAGATGATCTTAGGTGAGAGTGAGCCAAGGGAGAATGATAGTCATAAAATTAAACCTTATATCTCAAAGTGAAGTACAAAAGCTTAATTATTAAAGGTTGGTTATGAAACACCTGTGGTTATTAGGTATCGTCAGCCTGCATCCCATATTATATCACGCAGTCAGCAACCATACAGGAAGGCCTGATATGTTCCAGCATCATCACGTACTTCAAAAATCGGCATAAAATATTTAGGGTCTACATTCCACTTTGCGATTTCAGGTTTCAGCATACAACCCTAAAGCCCATATTCTTGTTAATTAAGGAAGCTCCCTAGCACCTCTTCCTAAGCGATTTATTTTGGTGATTACCCCGACTCTTCTCTTCTGTGTTGTTTAAATAACTCAGATAACACCACAATCAGTATGAATAACAAACAAATTGATATTAACTAGCCATATCCAAATATAAATCGTTATGGAAGAGGTACTAGGGAGCATCCATAACCAACGAGAAGTGTCAATATTGTCATCATTAGCCCCCTCATGACCACCACGTACTGAAGATTCTTTTCTATTTAACGCCGTATGATTCATAGGAAAATCAGTGTGTTAATATACAGCCAAAGAGTTACTGGAAAAACATGCTAATAAAAACACATGGCTTCAAAATATACACGTAGAAATTAGATGAGGAGGCATGGCTAACTCTCACACGTTCCAATAACTCCCTCTCACCTGAATATAATTTTCAGTCGCGTCTGAATACAGCATTAGAGTTATTTCGACCATGAGGGGTTAATACACAGACTAAGAGTTGCAGGGTAGGACACAATGATAAGAATATGAATACACAGCCTAAAAACATATATGCAGAAGCATGAAATTGAGGGCTGGCTGTAAATAGGAAGATAATGAATACGCATGAAAGAGAATTATGCTTATAATTCTCTCTCTCTCTCTCTCTCTCTCTCTCTCTCTCTCTCTCTCTTTCAGTTTATTTATCAGTCTCATCTCTATATCTGCTAATACAGAAGCTCAAACATTTATAAAAAATAAAACAGTAAGAGGAGCGAGGGAGTGAGAGGTTTATCCATGTCATCCTCTGTCGACCAAAGAGATGTGTGGGAAACAATACTGTGGAAATGTATGCATAAAATAATACCTTTATGCATGAGAAGCATTTGTAGTACTTAAATGCAGCCATCGAGGAGAAATACGTGAAAAGTCTCTTGAGAAGCATGTCAGTATTTCAAAGATAATGATGTGTGTAAATGTTTTTGTCGATTATAGAAAGAAGTGTATAAATGTTCCTGTCGAGGATATAAATGAGAATGATTTCTTTTGCGATACGAAAGGCGTTGATGACTCTGTCTACCACGAGAGAGACCTGAATGAGAAAAATGTGAATAAATGCTCGTCAGCAACAATATGTCTGAATTTATCCATCGTGCAGAGAGAGAGAGAGAGAGAGAGAGAGAGTAGAGGCAGATAGACAGACAGATTTCCACAACTATGAGTACATAGGCGACACAGATTATACGGCCCCAGTGGGGTGATCCGACGTTAACAATGAGGGTACTGCTAAACCGAAGTCACATATGTAATGGAAAATATTAATACAGAGAGAGAGAGAGGGAGGGAGGGAGGGAGGGCCACGTTCTCTTTCTCTCCCCATACTCGTGAAGATATTCTTGCAGATACGCTCTCTCTCTCTCTCTCTCTCTCTCTCTCTCTCTCTCTCTCTCTCTCTCTCCAGTATGTAGATAGATAGATAGGTATATAGACAGATATAGATAGATAGATAGATATAAACATAGATATGTGTGTGTGTGTGTGTGTGTGTGTGTGTGTGTGTGTGTGTAATCGTTTGACAGTTATGTGTTTGCTTGTTTCACACTTACGGTATGACCGGAATATTTGAAATCCATGCGATGCTTCTAAAAATATTGGCAGTAGGAAAGAGGAATGTCACGTTCTTCACTACCAGAGTCTCTTCTAAGATTAATAAATTGTAGGGGAAAGTACCAGACTGAAGAGGAGGACATTTTCTGCACAAGAGGCAATTCCTAAGTTGAATAAAATCACATGGCTTTAACCAGATTAATACTGATATTATAATACCACCAGCACCATTTTCGTCACTACCACCCGTCATAATCATCATCTGTCTCGACAGGGAATGGCAATAAAAGCATTGCCTTCAGTCTACGTGTACCTCAGCTAGACATACCTGTCTCATCTGTAAACACTCTTCTTCTCTCTTGGCAATACCATGTTACACTCCCTTCTTCCATACCACTTAAGTTGTGCCTCGTCCTACATTCTTCCTCACTTTCAAATACTTTCTTTGACAGCTTACCTATGTGCATTCTTTGAAAATGTCTGTACCATCTCAATGTGCTCTTTATGTAATCAAGAGTTCCATATCTCTCCGTTTTTTTCCTTTTCTTCATTTTAAAATACTCATAAATTTGTGAAACCGTCTATCCTGCTTCTGCCAGCATCTGTTCTGAAAAGGATAATTCATAAAGATTATAAAACACAAAATCTCTGTCACAGAGTCTCCTGGTTTCAGTGCTGTATGAGAGTGTTGGCAGTATAATATTTCAACTAATGGTGCTTCCCTTCAACATAATGTGAAGTTCTCAGTTCCCTTTAGCAATATCTCCTTAACATTGCACTCCATTCTGATATTTTTCCAATCTACAACTCCCAGATAATTTAAACGAGCTAGGCTTTAATACATCTCAGCTCCCAGTCTTTATCTTGCAGTTCATCTTGCTTTGTGTCTGTATCCTGTTACACATTATTATTATTATTATTATTATTATTATTATTATTGTTGTTGTTGCTGTTGTTGTTGTTGTTATTATTATTATTAGTAGTAGTAGTAGCAATGTTGTTATTGTTGTTGCTTCTGTCCTTTTTACTGTTCAGTTAATATTACCATTATTATTACTAGCAGTAGTAGTAGTAGTAGTAGTTGTTGTTGTTGTTGTTGTTGTTGTATAATCATCATCATCATCATCATCATCATTATTTTTATCATTACTGTTATATAACTTCTGGTCAACATCCCCTTCCTAAACTCAGAACCAAATTAGAAATGAAAACGTCCCACCTCACGTCCCAGGCTTACGTTCTCAGGTAAGGCCAAATTCCCACTTAATTGGCTGCTTCCGGTCACCTTAAAATGTGTGCTGGTTTTTGCTGGATCAAGGGCGGGAGTTAATTGAGGGGCTGGGTTGGCGAATACTTGTTTTGGCATAATAGATGGCAACGTGTAAGTTGGTTATGCATTAGTGATACGGGGATATTGGCTTGGTTTCGTGTGCTTAGATGGTGGATATTTCTGGGTGATTTCCAGGTAAACTGATGTTTTCTGAAATACAAGTAATTCTGAGGGCAGATGGATTTGCTTCAATGAAGTATTTGTACCGTACAAAGAAGCACAGGACAAGATCTGCCACACCTTTCCATACTTGATAGTGGACGGGGCAACGTTGTTTTATAGGTGTAGGTGTGGCTTATCTATAAAGAAAAATGGAAAAAAAAATTACATTGATCAGATTTCTGTGGTGGGGCGAGGATGTTCGGTGTTTGAATGGTGTGTGGATGACTGTGTGGGCCAGTTCATGGATAGTTCTCCATTTTGTACCCTTTATTTCCCTTTTTCTTAATCTTATCTCACCTCATTATTAAGGTGGGACAAAGATTCAGGATCATCACGAGTTTTACTACCGTGGAAGCAACGGTACTGACATGGGACCCAGGTGGACTGATGGATATGTATATGTAGCTCATCTAAAAAGGAATTTTCAAAAATAAATATTTGTCAATGGCTTTTGCTTTTGAGAAGCCAAAATTCCAGTCTTGGGTGATATGAACGTACGTGTGTGTGTGTGTGTGTGTGTGTGTGTGTGTGTGTGTGTGTGTGTGTTTACTGGGCTTCGAGGCATGCTAGTTGGCAGCTTGCTTATCTGTGCTTTCTCTTTCGTTGTGTCTCGTAGATAAACCTCATCACCATCATCATCACCATGACGACCACGGCCAGGATACTAATGATGATGATGGATAGTTGTGTATTAATGTCTTGAGCATGACAGTGATTACTGTAGTAAAGTATATTCTTGTTAGGGTTAGACGAATTCAGTTAGCTAAAGCGGAAGCTTTCTGTAGTAAATTCGTCATAAAATTTCCACTATTCATGTCACCACTGTCGCGGTGGCCGAGTGCTAAGCACTACTCGCTATGCAGTTGTCGGCACGAGAGCGCCAGTTTGAATCCATCTGGTGTCACTCTACTTGTGTCGTGTAACCCTTTGTTGGCTGCAGGTATATTGAGTATCTAGGGTAACACCTACTGGAGGTATCCATGGTAACCTATCTAGGATAACACCAGGTGGAGGTGACAATGGTAACCTATCTAGGGTACCACCTGGTGGAGGTAACTATGGTAACCTGAATGAAGTGGTGTCTTTGTTTCCTACAATAGTGGGAAATTGCCAGGTCACAGGCTTAGAAGCGTAAGTTACTGAAACGATTATCGCAGCTAAGCATCTGCCCCACTTCATCTTTATAATATCGTTTTTCATATATTAATCTTTCAACTGTCAGGAGCTGTTATCTCTTCTTTCGATTGAGTTAACTTGAGGCGTTTTGATGGCAGATATTCCTTGGTAGCGTGTAAAAATTCAGCATTAGTTCTCTGAAATAAAATTTGTAGCTCTTTGTTACAGTGGCAGTAATACAGTCCAGAAGATATGGATGTCACTGATATTCTTAGTACGGTGCATAATTAGTAAAGAATATTGTTAATTAATGCTGCAATATTTTGCACTCCAAGAACTACATGAAAGTACAGGAAATCCTTGTTTAGGAATATTTTCTGTAATATCATATTTTTCATACAATCAGTAGTGTTTTCGGGCAAGAGTGGGTAATCCTCAATGCATTTCCAGTGGCACTAATGGGCAATATTATGTAATATGCTCTGGAGTTAAAACCAAATATGAACGATACAGCAGGCGTATTTTAACGAAGACTTACGATATATATATATATATATATATATATATATATATATATATATATATATATATATATATATATATATATATATATATAAAATATATAAAAGGTAGAAAATGGTTTCCAGTTCCCAAAGACGAAATCGAGGGCCTTGGGCTGCTGACACTGAAAGAGTTTTCTGTCCATTCATCTGTTAGTTTGAGCTGAGAAGACTGCAGTTACGCACCGTTTTGTACGATTGACGTGGTAAATTAATGCTCTACCGCTGACAGTGTGCCATTGTCTTACTGGTCAACATGTTTAGGTCAGTCCCAAGGTTACAGTGACCAGACCTAAAAAAGGTTGGTGGCAAAGAGGAAACTTCCTTATTTACAGGAGCATAGGAATAGAATTGCTATCACTAGTAGGGTGCGAGGTGGTGGGAGGAAGCGTAGAGTAAGAAGTTGCACATTACCCATTATTACAGCCCAAAAGTAATTCATACATGGTTCTGCAACTTTTAAACAACGCTAAAGCGTTGGCAGCATTGTCTAACTCATCGACAACCTTGTCACTTGCATTGTTCAACAAAACTACCGACTTTGATGACAGGGGATGCGTGTGCTTTCAAAGGTTCTTTTACTTTCTGCTTTCGATCATCTCTGTTTAGTTTTCATTTTTTTGTGGACTATTCCCCTCTGTATGTGTACGTCCAGTGGCTGATGGGGGTTAGGGGGATTTAAGCCTAAGTTTAACGTGTTGTGCAACCAATATTCTAGCCAGTTCATTGCAGGCCTCTCGTATACAGTATATATAGTGTTCTATTCCTTGTAGTGAATAGTCATGTGTAAAATATTTTGATTTCGCACACCTAATTGTAATATATGTTTGAGCATTTTATACAGCAAACGAAAATGTCAGCTTACTAGAGTGACACTTTTATCACTGTAATAAAAAATGTAACATTTGGCACTGAAATTGAATTACAATTCTCTACAAACTGGATATCAGAATCATTTTTTTAATAAGTTCCACTCACAATGTGTGCTTATTTTCTGCTTTTAGTTCCCTCACGGCAACCACTAATGGATTTCATTTTCTAAGTCTTACCACAACTTTATTTTAGCACTAAAACTGAGTAAGTCAGACCTATAAACCCGATATACATTAAAGAATCCTTCCTTTAACATGCTCCACTACAATTTTCTGTCTGTTTGTCTTCTTCACACCTTTATAAATATATCCATTTAGGATGTAACGTATTTGAAGGTTGCGCAAAGTCAGACTGAAATTTGATTGATTACACATCTGGATCCCTATGATTCATGAATATGCAGGATGGGGACAAAAGGATTACTAGACGCTTGAGCATAAAATAGGACAGATCTATCATGAAATGTGGTGACTTAAGAGAAAAAAGGACAGATTTATATGTATATTCAAATATATTCATTTACTGTCTATCTGTCTACCATCTATTGCCAGATACCTTAATCCCGGAAGGGGTGGCCAACACAAAGTGGCTCCATGTCGCCCTGTCCCTCTCCATTTCATTGCCCTCCCCTCGGCTAACACCCCCTGTCTCATATACCTTTCCACTCCGCCCCTTCATCTCATCCTCGGCCTCTCCCTTCCTCTACCCCGTCCTCCACTTAACTTACATCCTCGTTAATCTCTAGCTCTTCATTCTCTCCACGTGGCCACACCACCTCAGTGTATTTCTCCTAACTCTTTCTATCACATCCACACCACAATGGTTCTTCACTTCCTCATTTGTCGGTTTGTCTCTCCATGTAACTACTCATGCTTCTCTCAGATAACTAATTTCCACTACTCTCACTTTTGACTTGTGTTCTGCCAACAAGGTCCAAGCTTCACTTCCATATGTTAGAGTTGGTATCACAATACTATCATGCAATGACTTTTTTACTTCTATGCTCAGTTCCCTACTTATTATCACTGCTTTCAAAGAACCAGCCATCTTTCGTCCTTGTTGTCCCCGTTCAAGCACTTCATCGTCCAAACTTCCATCCATACTCATCACACTACCCAACTAGTTACATGCATTCACATTTTCCATTTCCTCACTATCCAACCTCAGTGTACATTCAGTGATTTCATTTCTCTCGATTTCTTCCGAAGGCCATAACTTTACCCTTTCCCACGTTCACTTTTAGATTCCATTTCCTTCACACTCTCCCAAAATCATTCACCAAGCCTTGCAGTTCCCCTCAATCTTCCCTTAACAATAAAGTGTCATCTGCAAACAACATTTCAGGATATTTGGAAACGCTGCCCTCTCTCATTACAGCTGCTCCAACATCCACTGCTCTACTATGTATCTCTTTTATAACCTCATCCATATACGGATTGAACAACCACGGAGATGTGACACATCCCTGTTTCAGTCCAACATTCAGGTAGAAATATTTACTCAGTTCACTATCCACACGCCGTGCAGCCTTGGCACACTCATGCAGACTCTTCATGGCATTCAACAACTTCCCATTTACTCCATATACTCTTAGTAGTTTCCTCATTCCTTGTCTATCCACTCTGTCATATGCTTTCTACAAGTCAATGAAGGCTGCATACAAATTCTTTCCCTTCTCTAGAAACTTTTCCACAAAAGACCTAAGGATGCATATTTCATATACACAATATATGCCCTTCATAAAACCCCCCCCTGTTCTTCTCCAACTAATTCCTCTGTTATCTCCCTAACTCTGTCAATAAGTATCCTACCATATACTTTGCCTATTACACTAAAAAGACAAATGCCTCTATGATTTCCCCACTCTTCTTTTTACCCTTTTTCATTGTACAGGGGAATAATTATACCCGACTTCCAATCCTCCGGGACTCTACCCTCCTCCCAGTCCAATCTACACATCTTTTTATAACTATTCTGCTACTGTCTCTACCCCATGCTTCATCATTTCACCACACACTCCATCAGTTCCTGAGGCTTTCCTGATTTTGACTTTCTTCATTGCTTCAACTTCTTCCATCCTACTACTCACTTCCTCTCTTCTCACCACCCTCCTTCTTCAAGCCATTCGCCAACCACTTATTCACGCATTACTTTCATTCCCTATGTTTAACAACTCCTTAAAGTGTTCTCTCCATCTGCTCACTATTCCTCCCTTCTCCACTATCAACCTACCATTTTTATCTCTCACTCCCCTACTAATTTCTTTATCACCCTGTCTATTTTCATTACTTCACTGCAGGACATTTTCCTACATTCCCTCCACTTTACACTCATACTTCTTCCAAATTCTCATCCCTTCTCTTCTTACTCTCTCTTAATAATCTTTTCACCTCTTACTTCCTTTCTATATATAACTCTCTCTCTTCCGTCTGTCAACCTCCTCCATGTCTCTGCTTCCCATCCACTCACTATACGGGGTATGCTTTCTTCTTTTGCGCCACAACTTGCCTCGGCACTTTATTCCACCATGCTGTTCCCAGCACCACCTTTCATCTTCTCTTCACCCCACACACCACCTCACATGCTGCACAGATTTCTTCTGTGAAAATCTTGCACACACCTTCCACATCCCTCATCTGTTCTAAATCATATTTACCCAATCGCTCCTCCACTTTTCTCTCATATTCTGCCTTTTTCCATCCTCTTGTAACCTTTCTACCCTCCTTGTATGGACTACTTCCTCTTGTCCTTCCCTCCTTCTATTCCTCCATTACATGTGAACCTTGACTTTCACCACCACGATGTGGTGGTCAGATAGTCCACACCCCCATCCTGAATATGCTCTTGCATCCATTACACACCTTCTCATTCTATCATCCATACACACATAATGAACCATTGCCTTCCGTTCATCCAGTTCACCACCCACCCTTCTCATCACCCGCCACGTATACCTGTGGGTCATTTTTTGCCTAAAAAGGGTATTGGCTCTCACCTACCCCATCCCGGCACAAATGTCCTCGATAGCACTGCCATTCTCATCTACTGCAGACACACCCCACTCACCAACTACGCCATCCACCTTCACAGTCCCTACTTTTCCATTTATAACTCCAATCAAAAACACTCTCTCATTCCTCTCAAACTTTCCCATGCACTCCTCCACATTTGCCCAGAACTCCCCTTTCACTCTGCTTGCACGATCTTTGTATTAGCGCTTACACACACACACACACACACACACACACACACACACACACACACACACACACACACACACACACACACACACACACACACACACACACACACACACACACACACACACACACACACACACACACACACACACACACACACACACACACACACACACACACACACACACACACACACACACACACACACACACACACACACACACACACACACACACACACACACACACACACACACACACACACACACACACACACACACACACACACACACACACACACACACACACACACACACACACACACACACACACACACACACACACACACACACACACACACACACACACACACACACACACACACACACACACACACACACACACACACACACACACACACACATTTGTATTCCCACTTTCAGTCTTATCCACACAATCCTTGAACCAACTGATCCATACCCTCATATGTTCTTCCATCTCTTGCACACAACAATACATACACCCTCTTTTGCCCTCTCATTTTCGCCTACTTTCCCGCATACACCCCCATCTATACTACCTCTCTCTCACATTCTCACCTCCTCATTTTGTCTCAGTTAATCCACATATGTCCATTTTTGCACCTTCAAGCACCTGAACAATCCCTCTTTCATCTCATCATTCTCACCCCTTACATTCCATGTTGCAATCCGAATCATGTCCTTTGTCAGGTTTTTAGTCGTCACCTGTTGTTCCGTCCTGATCCGAGGCTTCTTGTTTATATTTTTTGTTAGTTGTTTTCCGGGGATGGGCACTAACCCTCCGCCAACCCACTTGCTGACACGTAGGGAACACGTGTTTGTTGGCTATAAGCTTACCACCCAACGTATTAAATGATTTCCTGGTTTACAGGAAATCATTTCCCTTGTCACTCAGTGTAGAGGTACCCGAAAAAGAGCACCACTACACTAAGTGAGTATATGATGGGTACTTCACCGATCACTATTCATTTACACATATAATACATGCAAATGTATGACAGAGAGAGAGAGAGAGAGAGAGAGAGAGAGAGAGAGAGAGAGCTGACTGATTCAAATATTTTGTACTGTAAAAGTATACAAGGTACGTATTCAACAATAGGCATTGGTTAAAGGAGGCGGTGGGTCCTGTTGCATACCTTCAGCAACTACATACAGTGGCAAACTGAAGAAAGACTAATAAAGTGTTTCCTTTATATATATATGACAAAAGCAGCAATACAACGTTTTAAGAATATAAACTGATCGGCACATCCAATAGCCTGGGACCGAGGACAACATCCCCTGTCCCTGGGTTGTACGGATCTCTTACAGTGGGCAAAACACATCCGTCCAGCACCTGTACAGCACCCTTCCACCCTTGTCTCTCTCGCTCTCTCTCAGTTCCACTACTCTCTTTACTTGACATGAGCTTCCTTGATGCACTCTGTTTATTCTGTGATTTACTGTTCTCGGCAGTAATACTCCAGGAAATATTCGTACGTTTCCATGACTCAGCTAAATTAAATAAATACATTGGTGGCTATGAATAAACCACCCACATCTCAGTCTACGGCGTTTGTATACGGATGAAATGTGTACTGAGAAGTGTAACTAATATTTTTAACGTCAATGCTGGCTGCACGAATGTGTACTTGTAAAAATTTGGATGTGAAGAAAAAGGGCAGAAGAGGATAGTTTTAAACTGACCTAGTTTAACTGAAGTAAAATGACACTCAGATCACAAAAACGACAGACTGTCCTTGAAAGAATATACCTGGCAACCCTGGGCGGCACCTACGTAACTGAGTGGCAAAGCTGCTCGGTTATAAAGACATCCCTGAACTCCCTCCTGATCCCATGAAAAAAGAATGGTTGGTTGTACTTGAAAGGACAGTTTCAGCCTACACTCCATCAGGTTCACAACCCAATGAACCTGGGGCTAAAACAGCATGGTTCATGGATACACCAAAAAATGAAAAAAAAATAAAGTACCAACAATTTCCAAGTTCACACCAGAAAAGCGACTGGTGGCTACTTGACTAATCCATATCCTCTGTTTTATTGCATATTTCTCAGACTAAAAAATATTTCATTTTACTACAAAAATTTCTGTCTGTCTGTCTGTCTGTCTGTCTCTGAAACAGCGTGTGTGGCCGAACCATGTAACCATTACAATATTTTAAGGGCTTTTCGTGTGGAACTACTGGGAACGGAGCTGAAAGTGGAAATGAGCGAAGGCGTGTGGTGGAGATAATAATAATAATGATAGTAGTAGTAGTAGTAATAGTAGTAGCAGTAGTAATAATAATAATAATAATAATAATAACAATAATACCCTGTTTGTCTGTTTGTCCACTAGATATCCTAAAATGTTGTCGCTGATTTTTAATGTAATTTTGTGTATATGTGGACCATGGGCCAAGGAAAAGTTGATTTATTATGGGTGGTGCTCTGAGTTCGGGTCCGTTTTTTATTTTATTTTATTTTTTTTTTTACTTGTCAAAGTATCTCAAAATGTTACTGTTAGATTTAAATGATATTTTCTGGATATGGTGGGCATGGGCATAGGAAGATTATTCAAGTTTGGTGGTGATCTGAGTTGTCTGATTTAGGCGTTGGAGGAAGTATGCGCTCTCTGACTGGGCTTAACCGTTTCCATCTACTATTTTTTATTATTACCGCTATACTTCCTGTAGGCCTTGTTTCTCGTTGTTGCTTCCGACCCATCCCGTATATACAGTTGTGAGAATTGTATGAAGACGACGACGATGATGATGATGATGATGATGATGATGATGAAAGAGTTCTATGACAATATGAGTTTCATCTCTTATTTAAAAAGTGTTACGGTTTGCCTGGTTTAGGACTGGTGCGATTGTATTGGCTGGGACGCTTTGTAAGATTTCAGTGAGCCTCTTGACGATTGATTAGGACTGGTCTTAACTCAGGCCTCTGTTTCATATTGACGCTCTTAGAGCACCAGTTACCTTACTTCGTTTAAGCAATCTATCTTTCACTTCTGTCACATACTTACCTCTTTTTTCTGTCGCTATGACATAATACTTAAATTGTTTCACTACTTCCTATCTCTCTCTATTCACCAACACATCTCCCTGTGAGCTTCCCTCTCAACCACTATCTCTGTACTCTTATCGATACAGTATTTGCATTAGGAGCTCATTGCTCACAAGATTCATAGAAATCTGAGTCACTCCAGAAATCTTACTTTCAGTACTGGCAATCAACACAACATGAAGTTTGAAATATTGCATCCTTTATCATTTAACTCCAGATTCACTCCCATCTGTGCAGCTCTTTCTTTCACCTCTCTCAGAGCGCCATCAATATATACAGTATACTGAACAACCATGACATGATCACACATACCTGTCTACTCCAATACTAACGCTGAAACATATCCATCTACTCATACTCAGAATAGCCTACAAGACTGCCACGGAAACACTTTATTCAGCAAGTTTTTCCACATCATACATACGAAACACCTTAGTTACTCTGTTACTCTGTCACGTGTCTTTTACACATCCACAAATATCCAAAAAAATCTTCCTTCCCACATTTTTTCTGTTAGGCCTTATATGTGCGGCTACATACGTTTGATTTACACATCCCTCTCTACTCTTGAAACCACTCACCAGATCAGGCACCTGTCTTACTTTATTTGCCACCGTTCTTCTGAATTCTTGCATTCACCCCTGACACCTTTGTCCATTGAGACAGAGCACTGTCACTGATAATCTGTATCTTTCTAATTTCTACCTATCAGTTTACCTGTCTCTCTACCTCCCTACCCACCCTCCCTGTCTACCTATCTATCAGTCAGTCAGTCAATCATTCAATCAATCAATCTATCTATTGATGATTTTGCTCGACAGTGCATGCTCCTCTGTGTATACCTATTCCTATTCCTTCCTCAACCAGTTTCCTCCGTTGCCAACTTTCACCAATATTCTGCTCAGCTATCTTCTCTGGTGTACTGGACGTCTCCCCCTTCCAGCATGACCAATTAGCCCATTTATTTCGATGGTGTCTTTTTTGGGGGGGTTCTTCCTGGCATCTTATGATTCCATTTAATCTATCAGAGCCACGTGATTGTGAAGGAGATAATAATGATTTTATCCATCCCTTCCAGTTCGAAAAACCCATCTTCAGTTAAATAAAACCGTCTGGAATTACGGACAGCAGAATTAAAAAAAAAAGAAGAAAGAAAGAAAGAAAGAAAGAAATCATAACCCATTTCATTCCTACAAAGTGAGATAGCCAGAGGGATGAGCAGGATGGCACTGGTCACATCTGGTACATGGCTAGTCACCCCCTGATCCAAAGGTAAACAGATACTTTCTCATCACGTTCGTATAGTTCTCCCTCTTCTCATTGGCACTAAGAAAACTACATTTGCTGTTAATTGGCTGGTTGACATCAAAGAAAGGAACCCTTATGTGGTTGGTGGAAAATAAAGTCGAATGGCCCACCCAAAATTTACGAGGTACCATTCCCCTTCCCCCCCTCCTTATAGATTTATTCTTGGGCCATCCTAGGATTAGGTATGGTCACCCCTTTGGTCACTCCATTCTAAAATTCATAGTTACGTCCATTGGCCCTATAGTTGGGGGACAGAATATTTTACGTGAATAAAACTGCCAGGCGTTAGCAAGAATAAAATTGTTTGGCGCTGGTAAGAATAAAACTGTTTTGTGTCAGCAAAAGTTATATTGTTTCGCATTAGCAAGAATAAAATTGCCTTGTATTAGCAAAAGGAAAGTTGTCTGGCGTTAGCAAGAGTAAAATTTCCTGGTATTAGCAAAAGTAGCATTGTCTGGCGTTAGCAAGAGTAAAATATCTGGCGTTACCAAGAGTAAAATTTCTGGCGTTACCAAGAGTAAAATTGTCTGGCATTAACAAGAACAAAATTGTTTGGCGTTAGCAGGAATAAAATTTCTGGCGTTAGTCAAAATACTCGTAAAATACAAAGGACGTCCTCTTAGTGAATGGGTTACTAAGACTGTTTCTGAATGTACTGTTTCTTTCAGCTTTGGGACCTTAACTCGAGCTGGATAAAATCATATGACGTTAGGGGTACAGACGATGAACGTTTGAGACGGTAAAATCACAGAACACGGCAGGCACACGAGGCAAGCAAACAAGCAAAGCCCCTGCAGTTCAGGTAAGGAGAAGGGAAGTTGGCAGTCAGAAGTTAAGTGCTTCTCGCAGTCAGATGGACTTGCATGCAGAGTTACAGGGTCGGAAAGTTACCCAGTAAAGCTTGGCAAGTGAGCAGCAGAGATGAGAAGTGGAGTGAGCGGGAAAAGGCAGACAGATGTGATGAGAGTTGAAGGAAAGGGCTAGGGAAATTCGGTTTGTATGAAAGACAATAGTAATAAATGGGGATATGGTGTTAGTGACCTGAGATGTGGTACAGTGAGCAGGAAAAGGCATATACATTAACCTTGGACGAAAAGGATTGGAAAATGTGAAGAGGGAGAAAAAGGAAATAGAACAAATACCAGGCACTGAGTTAACAGAACAGGAAAAGCTGTCGAATATGATGAAGTGTGAACGAAGTGGAAAGGAAAGCCATGACTATGAGAAAAAGAGAGAGAGAGAGGAACAAAACCTGCGAGATATGGATACAGACTAGGTGAAAAATAAAATTAGAAGCAATGAAGGAAATCACGTGCAGGTGAATGGGGAGGAAAGACAGATTATCAAAGGTGAAGGAAAAGGGGAGGAAAATTTCTAGAACAAATTCAGAGTCGAGATGTGCAGCTGAATAAAGGGAAACAACGAAGATAATGGAAATTAAAAAATCATATGACAGAGTGGATAGACTAGGAATGAGCAAAATAGTAAGAATATGTGGAGTAAATGGGCAGTTGTTGAATGCCGTGAAGAGTATGTATGAGGATGCTAAGGCTGCAGTGCGTGTGGATAGTGAACGCGTGGATAGTGAACTGGGTGAAATTTTCTATCTGAATGTTGGATTGAAACAAGGATGTGTCATGTCTCCACGACTGTTCAGTCTGTATGTGGATGGGGTTATAAAAGTGATACTAGGTAGAGCAGCGGATGCTGGAGCGACCATAATGTATGAGGGCAGCGCTTCCTGAACTGTTGTTTGCAGATGATACTGTATCATTAAGTGAAGACGAAGGGGAACTGCAATGCTTGGTAAATGAGTTTCGGAGAGTGTGCATGAAACGGAATCTAAAGTTGAATGTATTTTAGAGTGAAGTAATGGTCCACGAGAGAAATGAAGTCACTGACTGTACAGTGAATCTGGATGAGGAGGAAATAGAAAATGTGAGCTCATTTAAGTTCTTAGGTAAAATAAAGAAGGATGGAAGTTTGGAGGATGAATTATAATATCACTGATTAAACACACGAAAAAAGTGTTAAATAAGGAGACATGGAAGCAGAGAAAGACGAGAATACGCAAAGATGCGGGAGCAACTGAAGGGTGAGATGGTACGCTGTGTTAACGGGAAAGTCATATAAATACAATGAAATACGAAGGAAACGGAATAAGAAAGTATGGTGAAGAAGTATGAAAGCTGGAGGTAATTGATAATAGTGGAGAGAATACAAGACAAGGAAACACAAATTCAGAGCAAAGAAAGAAAAATGCCAGAGGAAATGGAATTGAAATGTGGCCTAATTTATCTATATATATCTATATCTATATCTATATCTATATCTATATATATATATATATATATATATATATATTGCCAGATGCCATAATCCCGTTAGGGGTGGCCATTTGACTCTGAGTTATTTGTTTTACAGGAAGGGGCACTAACCCTCCACCAACCCACTTGATGACACGTAGGGAGCACGTAATTGTTTGGTTATATGGTTACCACCCAGCGTTGTAAATGGTTTCTTGGCTTACAGGAAACCATTAGGCTTGTCACTCAATGTAAAGCCACCTGTAAAGGAAAGAAAAGCAATAAGAAGTGACAGGAAAGATGGGAGAAACAGGAAGAGAGGAGGGCAGGCACAGAAAAAGAATGATAAAGGCTGAGGAAGAAGTAGGCAGCACTACATCAAGTGAGTGGATGATGGTCGCCACCACCGATCAGCGAAGTTAAGCAACGTTGGGTCTGGTTAGTACTTGGATGGGTGACCGCCTGGGAACACCAGATGCTGTTGGCATCTCTACGTGTCAAGTGGGGTTGGTGGAGGATTAGTGCCCCTCCCTGTAAAACAATTAACTCTAAGCCCTTGACCACCCCGTGTGGGATACATGGCGTCTGGCAATGAATGAAAATATATATATATATATATATATATATATATATATATATATACAGAAAAGGAAAGAGAAAATTTAGGAGACATGTAAGTAGAGAAAAAGAAAGAAAACTGAGAAAGTATGAAGGAAAGTGAGGAGCCGAGATAGGCAGCTGAGGTAGGATGAAAAGGCTGATGAAGATGAAAGTTCGACGGAAGAGACAGGAATTTCTAAAGAAGAAAGATGAATGCGATATACAAAATACTTAAGAGGAAATGAAGAAAATGAGTGTGTGTGTGTGTGGGCGTGGGTTTGGGGGGAGTGTGAGAGAGAGAGAGAGAGAGAGAGAGAGAGAGAGAGAGAGAGAGAGACAGACAGACAGACAGACAGATGATGCAAACTTCTTAAAACAGGGAGGAAAAAATAGAACCAAAGAGAGGAGAGTGAAACAGCTGGGGGGATAGGGAAGAAAATTATGGCCTGTTAGAGAAAGAAAATTAGAGAAAATATGAAGAAACACTGAGGCCTCTCATAATAAAGAAGGCCATATCTAATCCCTCCAGAAAAAGATAAAAAAATGCGATATAAATTCTATTTATCTATCTATCTATTGCCAGACGCCACAATCCCGTAAGGGGTGGCCACTGACTTTGAGTTATTTGTTTTACGGGGAGGGACACTAACCCCTCACCAACCCGCTTGTTAACACGTAGCTAGCACGTATGGTTTGGTTATATGGTTACCACCCAGCGTTGTAAATGGTTTCTTGGCTTACAGGAAACCATTTGGCTTGTCACTCATTGTAAAGCCACCTGTAAAGGAAAAAAAAAGCAATAAGAAGTGACAGGAAAGATGGGAGAAATAGGAAGAGTGGAGGGCAAGTTTGAAAAAAAAAAAAAATGATACCACCCACTAATTCTGAAGATCCATTTACTTGCATACATAAACTGCGATGGGTGTAGCATGTATTGTGAAAGTAGTACATGCATAGACAGCGTTCTGAAAGTGAAGGTATAATGTAGAGACAAAAAGAAGACTAAATACACAAACGCTCTATTACGCCAAAATGTATTGCAAATGCAGTATATTGTGTAGAACGTATTTTACCAACTCAGTGGATTGGTATGGTAGTATATTGCAGAGGCAGTAATTGAGGCAGTAACTATCAGTAAAGGTAATTTCAGTGCCGTCAGAAGCAATAATATAACGCTCGTACCAAATGAGTCCAGAGACTAACACTTTCCACACTGTATATCCCTCTTCAATGGAAAAAAATCACCTGAAGGTAGCGAGAATAAAAATATTAAAATTATCCTGATACTGGAGGAGTTAGATCGTATTATGCATATAATTTTATTCCATCTACTGCTCAGTCGTTGTGGTTGAGCATCTGCAATAAAAGGCGCATCTAAAGTCATGGCTAAGAACACTTTACATAAATAGATCGATGAAGTGATGGTGGCAGAAATATGGAATAACGAATGCAAATTGACAGATGCGTATTAACTGACAGACAGGTGCTTATTCTGCATGGGATGATAGACACATACATTGATTTATCTGCTAAAAATTTGATTGACGGGCACTCTGAAAGACAGAATCGATGTGTCTATAGATGAATGTAGGTCCTTTTTTTTTTTTCTTTTTGCTTCTTTTTTTCTGGCCTATCAACAATCGGAGCCAAAGCCCCTGGTCATTAAGGCCGTATGTATATATATATGTATATATATGTATATACGAGTATATATATGAATATATATGTATATATATATATATATATATATATATATATATATATATACATATATATACACACACACACACACACACACACACACACACACACACACACACACACACTTCCATGCATACATACAGACACACTTTCATGCACACGTACATATATATATATATATATATATATATATATATATAATATATATATATATATATATATATATATATATATATATATATATATATATATATATATATATATAATCATTTTAATTTTATTTATTTTTTTTATTTTTAAATTTTTTCTTGGTTTTATATTTTTTATACCTTATATTATAAAGGAAAACTAATCTAAAGACCCTAAAACTAATCACCTAACAGACAAATCGCTAACCTATACTAAATCCTACAGAGACAAATAGCTAGACCTACATTAATGGAAAAAATACCTCGACTAACAGAACACCATCGACTGCAGATATGCAATGCCTTTCTACGTTACATACCTGCACTCATCATCTGGTGACTGTTACTCGAGGCACAACCTAATACAGTATTTACGTATGTATTGTACCGGTTGGCTTGCAGACGCCTGGCAAAGATGGACTAATGTATATAATTTCATGCCGAGTTTTAAGTGTCAGGAAGGGCAAGAGATCTGTAAGGCAGCGAAACACCACTTTCTGTCATTGTAGAACTGATCCTTTCCCACGCTATGAATCACACATGAATATAGATGTGAAAGGCTTTTAGAATGCAGTGTGAGAAATGTATATTGAAATGTGCTGAGGTGACTGTGTCTGTGGCTGGACGAGTATATTTCATGCAATAACCTCAGAAGGGTGCAAGAATTTGAGAATATAACAAAGGACATGCGTGTTAACAGACGTACTTCACGCATAAATTACTCATCTATCCACCAAAGGTCGTAACATAGATGAATAAATTCATATACAAGCCAGGGTGTCCTTTAAAAAAATGCATATCAAACTTTGGAAGTTTATTGGGGGGTTACTTTTGAGTGATAAATACAATGTCAACTTCAGTTTACCTCTCACGGTACCAACTACAGTTACTGGAGACTTTAGAACAGATTTTTTTTTTTTTCTCAGATGTATCCTTGCCACAAGTAACTGTAGCTCCTGACGGTTGAGATGAGAGCCGGTATTGATGCCGCATTTTACTACTCAATAATAACCACAATAAAAGCTCGAGGATTGGCACACTTGTCCATATATATATATATATATATATATATATATATATATATATATATATATATATATATATATATATATATAATGTTGAAAATAAACAGGAGCACAAGAGCGATGATCGAATCCAAGGTAAAGAGAGACACCAGGTATAGTCAGGGCTGGGCCAAAACTGGTAGGGGGGTGCGCAATACGTCGTCAGCGTCCAAGGACCCAGGTTCAGTGGCTCACCCGCGCTCATTCTCTCCCTGGCTGCCTACCTGTGCCGAGTTCCGTTTTCTATGAACAGTGACGGGCGTGAAGCATGTGAGACAGATGCATTTTACAGTAGAAAATGACGCGTGCATGTGCAGTGAAAGGATGTGAAGTGAAATATATAAAGGGATCAAAAATACGTTTCTACAGATTTCCAAGAAACGAAACTCTAATAAAGAAGTGGATTAAATTATGTGGAAGGCCAGAAGATTTTAATTACAGGAATAAAAATGTATGTAGCAGACATTTACCACAAACATCATAATACAAGAAACTTAAAGTATGAATTACTACAGCTGCCTGTGCCTGTACGACAGAGAACACTGCAGCCCGATGCAAATCCTATCGCTCTGTTTTATTCATCAATCCATTATACTCTAGTGAAGAAACAATTTATTGCTATCATTCTCAACAAATAGGAGGAAACGTAACAGAGTAAGGGGCGAGGTAAGGTGTGGGAGTGTCGAGGCTGGTCTCCCGTTCTCCTGATCCTAACACCTCTCTCTCTCTCTCTCTCTCTCTCTCTCTCCACACCCCTCCCCGCCACACACACAGCTGACGTCACTTCACCCCTGACCCCCCAGAAAAGCTGCACATGTCTATACCTGGTGTCTCTCTTTACCTTGATCGAATCCATATTCATTGATCCACAGTATTTCGGACCGTCGGACCGTCTTCAGGTGAGTACAGCAAGATCCTAATTATAAATATTGCCGTATTATAAGATAAAAGAACTGGATCCCTTAATGGTTAAAAAATATTATCAACCTACATACACATGATAACTATATATTTTTTTAACCATTAAGGGATCCAGTTCTTTTACCTTAAAATACGGTAATGTTTATTTTTAGGATCTTGCTATACTCACCTGATGATAAACTAAGACAGTCCGAAATATTGTGGATCAATGAAGATGGATTGGATCATCGCTCTCGTGCTCCTGTTTATTTTCAAGATTCAGTACCCTGGTGACTAACATACTACAGATAATTTGTTGAGAGTGTGTGTGTGTGTGTGTATGTATCTATATATATATATATATATATATATATATATATATATATATATATATATATATAAATAGATAGATAGATAAAAGAGCAGATGGCAATGTCAAAGAAACACATAGATAGACAGACAGATAGAAATATACAAGCAGATGTGCAGCTGTAGTGAAGTACATACATATACAAAAGGATAAATAAATGGACAGACATATAGTCAGTTCAACAAAGGGAGATAGACAGACAGATAGAGAGACAGGCAGGCTTCAGACTGATTTCTAGCTTTTCACATATTTCGCCTCTTGTGGGTCAGATTTCGCAAGGAAGACAGATGCACAAAAGCGCAAAAACAGAGAGAGAGAGAGAGAGAGAGAGAGAGAGAGAGAGAGGCGGAAAGACAGGAAGACAGTCAGAAATACATACAGGTCAGACCATTAACATTATTGTGGGGAATAAGCTGTGAAATTGTGTAATGTAGATTGATGGATGAACAGACAAACTAATAGACAGATATGCCAGCACAGAAAAGAAAAAGGATGCATCGATAGCCAACCAGTCTGATGGATAGAGTTACACTTCTAAACATATATCGCCCGTGAGTGCTGAGTTGAGTGGCTCCTGAATATACATCGACAGACAAAAAGATAAACAGACATATAAATTTACTTTTTCACACATGCATTGGGGATGAGCTGATGGGCTGTGGAATGTGGATAGATGAAAAAAAAAATGATACACACACACACACACACACACACACACACACACACACACACACACACACACACACACACACACACACACACACACACACACACAGGAAGGAGTAGGGAAGGAAGATGCGATTCTTACATTCCTACAACGTTTTGAGGGCTGAGAATGGGAAGTTGTGAAATATGAACAGGTGAAAATGTAGACAGAGCGGACAGAGAAGAGAGAGCCAATAAGGGAGAAAGAAGGGTATAGGGACAAGTAAAGAAGACATGCAGATAAAGAGAAGTGTTTATAGGCTTCAGTATATATCGACTTGTGAAGGATAAGTTGGTTGGTTCACAAGAAGGGCAGACTGAGAAGCAGACATACATAGATAGAACCAAGTAGATAGATAGATGGATGGATGAGCTGACTGGTTCACAGGGAAGAAAGAGAGACAGAGAAGCAGACGTATTTAGATAGTAACAGATTGACAGATAGGACAGACTGATTAACAAGGCTGGACACCCATCTACTTTTAAGGGTGAGTGAGACGGTGACCACGAGAGAGAGAGAGAGAGAGAGAGAGAGAGAGAGAGAGAGAGAGAACATCAGACAGGTAGATACGCTGGAAATCAAAAAATTTGTGAGGGATGATAAGGGGCTTGTTGGCCGTCGGTAGATATATAAATTGATAGATAGAGAGACAGACAGATATGCACATTGATAGACAGACAGATTGAAAAATAGATGAATCGACAGACAGAAAGATATAGATACATAGTTAGATGGACTTATAGATGAAAATATAGATATTAATATATAGAGAGACATAGATGGATGGATAGAGAGATAGACAGATAGACAAATAGCCAGATAGAAAGATGGATTGATAGATAAACAGAGAAACAGGCGAACAAAGATAGATAGGCAGATAAGTAGATAGATAGACATATAAACAGATAGATAAACAGCCATATTCGCAGACGAGGGAAATGGTGGGCAGGTGTGGAATGTATGTCATCTCACCGCCACATCGAGACCTTCTCTTCTCCACCCACTGTGAAATGGATCCTGCTGCCTCTCCATCACTCTTACCATCACACTTTTCCATCCCACTTCTTCATAACTTTTCTCTGTCCATCTTCTCCATCACTTTTCTTCATCACAACCCTCTATCATTCTTTAGCTCTTCTCTACCTCTCTTCTCGTTTATCTTTCTCCATCATCCTTCAAGATCTTTCTCCATCACCATTTTGCATCATACATCAACATCCCTCTCCATCATTCTCCTCCATCCTCTTTCTCCATCATCTTTCTTCCTACTTCTTCACCGCCCTTCTCCATTGATCTTTTCCGTTATCCTTTTCACTTACCTTTCTCCAACTCCCCTCCATCACCTTTCTCCATCACTCTTCTCACCCATCTCCATCAACCTTCCCCCTCAGTCTTGTCCATCACCTTTTCCATCACGCTTCTGAGTCACCCACCTCCATAATATTTCATTACCCTTCTCCATCATGTTTCTCCATCACCCTTTTGCTTCATATTTCTCCATCACCCGTCTCCGTCATATTCATCATCCTTCTCCATCATATTTATCACCCTTAGCCATCGTTTCTCCATCACACTCCTCCATCAGATTCATCACCCTAATCCTTCACTTCTCCACTCCTCTCCATCACGCTGTTTCCCTCGTAACCAAGCTTTTCCATCTCCATCACTCATCTCTCGTTCTTCTCCATTGGTAAATTTTCATCACCATCAAACCATCTCCATCTCAGTTACGCTATTTACCTTCTCCATCATGCTATTGCCTTGTTTATAACACTCTGTCCCTTGTCCATCATGCTATTACCCATCACCATCACTTTATTTCCCTGCCTTCCTTAGCCATCATTATTTCCTTCTCTATTATTCTACTTCCCTTTCAGTTTCCCTACTTCCTCCTTCATCACCCTTTTTTCTCCATCACACTATATTTTCCATCATATTTCCTGTATTATTGCTCAAATCTTTAACAGTGATGGTTTTGTTATATCCTTCCCTATTAAAGAAAAAGACAGCGACGATAGAGAAACAGTCATATATACAGTGCAGTATAGACATATCCAGAAATAAACATACTCCTTTGTACTGTATATTTTCCCTCTCCTTCACCCGGTTTTCCTTTCCACCAGTCTAATCCCTTCTACTCTACAACATTTCCTCTTCTATCACGCTGCTTCATTCTCTATCACATCATTTCCCCTTCCATCACGCTGCTTCATTCTCTATCACATTATTTCCCCTTCCATCACGCTGTTTCATTCCCTATCACATTCTTTCTAGGGGTGAAATGCCACAGGAGTCAACGGGAACGACGCATCCCTCCCTCTTTATATCTGAGATGGTTTCATAATAATTGCACAGATGAAGGACAGTTTTCTATATCAACCCTAGTATTTGTTAGAATTTCAAATTACAAGTGGAGTGTAGCTTTTAAAAAATACACAAAATGAGAATAATAGAGCAGTGTGTTTTTGTTGTTGGAAGAAAGAAAAGTTACACTTTCTTCAACCCCTATATTTGGTGAAGACTATATGCGATTATTCAGATTACATTACCAACCAACGCGGTAATATTTCAGGAAAGCCCTTTGAAATAATGGCCAAAAGAATTCAGCACTGGTATCTGTTTACGTTCATAAGTCAGCCATTACGTATTCGTTTGTCTGTCACTCGCTCACTGGCCCTTCAATTGTCATTACTCTTCATAATCATTAAGTAGGAAATTAAAATATCATTTAGGCCAATAATATTCTCGAACCTCCTGCATCTCAAAATCTGCCACTGCACCTGTTGTTCATGTAACCAAATAACGAAGCATAAATCTTGAGACATGACGTGTTACGAAATATCCCAAACCACTTACAATACGACCACTTTTTTAGATATTCCTTTTTGACGCCTATTCCGTGCTCCCATCTCTCTCTCTCTCTCTCTCTCTCTCTCTCTCTCTCTCTCTTTCCACCATCACCTCCGCACTATAGCCAGGCCAAAAACAATCCCACACCCTCACCTTTCCCATGTGTGCCATGCTTATTTAACATGCAGTAGCCAAAATGTATCCGAACAGTTTTAGGAAACGTCGCACCCTCTCTCATCTTGACAAGGTACCGTATGTTACAATTAAAATGCAACGTATTTTAAAAAGCTGATGATGTTGAGAGGAAGTTACTGTACCCTCTTGGGTCATATTAAATTTATCACTGACAAAATTAGCACATTCTGAAGTACCAAAGCACTCTCACTTACCATTATACGGGCGCAAATCCAGCTTAGCGAACTCCCTGGAGCCAGAAACGCTTAAAATGGCAAAATACTAGCTTTTCTTCTACACACACCAACACATCTCAGCGTCACTAGTTTGTTTTAACACTGCTCTACAATCCCACAGCCGACTTCTGCCTCTGTCTAAAGTTCCGGTACCAAACGGTGGACTCTCACATGCAGGATTCGAATCATTTTCCTGGGAGTCAAGGGAAATCACGGACCATGTGCAACGGGATGGGGATGCATCGCTATCTGGAATTCTTGGCCGTGTCTAATATAGCTGATTTTGGGTTTGTTGGACCTTGTATAACTATTTTTTTTCTTTTTACCTTTATATGCAGAAATATAGTTCTTGTGCACGAGTGAAAAATTGGGATTAAAACTTGCAATAACACCTCTTCTATCTTGAGCACAAAGTCTACGATAAAAATAAAAAAAAAAATGAAACTCACTAAAATGAGTCTTCCTCCAGGCAGCTTCTGTTCGGGTGTCGGATATTCTCTCAGTGCCAGTAATTGCATGTGTGAGCCCGCTAAACATCGCTTTACCGCTCCTGACACCCGTAATGGCATGGCTCAGGCAGCTTGACTCTCGAATTTCAATGGGAAATCAGGTGTCTTAAATTTATCAACTTCTGTCGTTAATTGTTTCTCGTGCAAATATTCTTACATAAGTTTGGTGGCTGTGAAAGCCGTGAGGAAACTAACGTTGACTCTTTAAGATATTCGTTATACTCTGTACTGAACAATGTAAAGCATTTGATGTGCTTTTATATATCAAATAGCAGTACATAAAATTTTATAGCCCAGATTGTTCTCTGAGTATTGCCGCACACAATCAGTATGATAAATATAAATACGGTAGGCTAATTGTAACATATGAGTTCAACACAAGTTTGCTAAAAGAATGTTGTTGAGGAGAGTCTGGCTGGTCTGTGTTGTCTGGTAAACGGGACGCAATATTTCTGAAGTTACTTAACATCTTACCTTTACTGAATTCCGCTATTGCATGACACGCCGATGGGACGCCTTCCCGATTTGGCACCAATATAACGGGCGGATTCACTACCCGGTTATACCAACGTGCCTCATTTCTTTCACTATCCCTGAATGTAAACTGGTGAACTGCTGAAGGGCAACCTCAGCCTGCAGTCCACTGGGTACACATTGCTGATGAACCCTGGACTACGATTACTTCTACTACTACTACTACTACTACGCTGCAGGTAGTTCCTATTTTTAGTCAGCCTTACATAAACATCATAACATCATCCGAATCCCTCCTCTTTTTAATGCGAGAGGTATCCCCCTAGACGGAATAAACTTGTCTGACAACAGCAACATCAAAGGAAAATAGGATCAATGCCCAAGTAATTTCATCCTTGTCAGACACAAAGCTGGGTATGAAACGAAGCTGTAAAAGGGCAATCCTGGTTACGTGACGACATCCCTAAGCTGAATAAATTTGGTGTGGCGTGAATAAAGCAGAAAGGTTCATCGTTGCTTTTCCATCATGCATTTTTACTTATCCTGACACAGTTGGTACGAAATAACAAAGGGTATTTTTGGTTATGAAACTTCTCTCGTAAGGAGAATAAGACTGCCTACCACAACAAATATGAAGCAGAATCGTTACCGTTTTCATCACACTATACCAACAACGCCATGCATCTCTACAGGCACGGCCATTCGAAGGAAACTATACATCAGCATTCTTAGTAACTCGCCTTTTGCAGGTCTGCTCTAAAGATGGAGACGGGATTCTGATGGCTTGGGTGAGAAATGGGTAGTTGTGTGGCCTATTCACAGGGAACCCTGCGACAAGACTTCTGATTGTGTTTTTCTTAGGTTGCTTCTGGATCCCGGCCATGTCACCCTATTTTATAATAATTACAATATCTGTCCATTATCTGTCTGCGAAATAATCAGCCAATACCACAGATTCAGGGAAGATTTCACAGCCTCGACCTTCAATCCTGGCCCGACAAGAAAAGTCAACTAGTTTTAATGAAAATTAAACTAAATTATATATGGTTAAGCTCACAGACTTAGTCAGCTTGTAGGTACCATGGGAATTACGCTTGAGGTTCGGGGAAGGGGAGCAGCCTTCATCATGGACGCCCGAAGATAATACCCGCAGTATTCAGGGCAAGACTGAGAGGTCTCTCAATCTTGATTCAGGGAACCACCGTCACCCCACCACCAATCACCCGTCATCAATCGTTATGACTTTAATTTCATACCCAAGAATGAGGTTAGGTAGAGTAAAGTAGGAAAGGAAAGAGAAACAAGACAAAAGGAGGACTATCAGCAGAATGTCCATTGAAAAGGGCCAGGCACTCAATCCTACGGCCATTATAGGAACAAAATGTGAATGTTTAGAGAGGCCGGGTAACCCTCATCCACTACCACTGCTAGTTTCAGAATCATCCTTGAATATATTGACAGATTCCTTACTTGTGTGTGTGTGTGTGTGTGTGAGTGTGTGTGTGTGTGTGTGTGTGTGTGTGTGTGTGTGTGTGTTTCCACCCAGTTTATGATCACCAAATGTAATATAGTTTCCCCTCTTTTTATCGTTTTCTGTTCTTGTTTTTGAATTCTGTCTTTCACATTTCTGATAATGAGAATTGCTGTTGGGATGCTGCTGCTGATGACGTGCAAGACAAGCAATGATAAAATTATTTAGGTGTAAGAGAATAAAATATGAAACTGAAAAGTGGAGCACATACTAGCATACCTTGCTTCCTCTGCTTCTCGCAAAAATATATCTCATAAACCCAAAATTACATTATCTTCCAGCACAAAGCAATTCCTACTCTCCCATGAGTAATGCTAGGAAATACTGCACTGAAAGAAAATTGTTAAACATTTTCCTTTTATTTTTGTTTTTAGATTTTTGTGAGTTAATTTTTTTATCATGGAAAGAATGAAAATTATAAATCTTGCCAATGCAGTCTACTTATCACATCATCAGAAATAATTTGTGCGTGCAAAATGGAAATACGATTGTGTTTTCTTTTAAAGATATACGCACACCTACTCAGCACTGACCTCCACACATTTTCTTCTTTTGCCAGTAAGTCTACCCAAAAACTAAACAAAAATGTTTGATTGCAGCAGTACTGTAACTGAATCATTCTCAGTACCGTTAACATTTGTCTGACAAGCAGTTGAGTATGGAACAACAAACAGTATTCGTGGTTTAGAGAGATCTCCCCAGAGTTGAATAATAATTGTCTCTGCTATAAATAAAATAGCAAATTACACAACGTTCACTTTATGTTATACAATTTCACTTTTGCCTGACATACACCTGGATGTGAAGCAACAGTAGGTATTTTTGGTTAGCATCTTCAACCACAGTTATATTCACTATCCTGATGATTTTTCTAACTGGACGGGTTATATATAGACCATTGTCGTCTTTAACTCCTTCACTGCGAGGCATATTTCTGAAACTGAATACATGTAGATTCGTCTAGAGATAAGAATAAACTCAAACAACACGTCACTATAGTGAACGGGTTAAAAAGCTACTTGTTACTCCGAATAAAACTTTCTTATATAGTTGGAATGACCCTAATCGTTCAGTGTCGCTTGTCTATTTATTTTTTGCCTGTCTTGCTGCTGTTTGGTGCGTAAAAACAAACTTCATACTTGATTACTGAAGATATCTCCTAAGCTGAATAAATTTGCCTTGAGTAACAAGAATAAAGAAGTTACTCCACCTCTTCCACCACACTATTTCAATAACAGTATTCACTTCTGCATGACGCCACTGATTAAAATTTCTGCCTCAGCATTCATGGTAATTTATCTTTTGTAGACTTCTTTTAGTGGTGGAGAGAGTTATCTGATGGTCTGAATGAGGGCTGAATGGGTGTGTGGTTCACTTCACACGATACTTGGATGACAACCTTTACATTTTTTCCCTGTGCATGTTTGTGGATCCTATCCATCCTTCCCCATCTCTATAATAGTTCACAATATCTCTCTGTCTGTGAAATACACATATACACAGAAAATATATCTGTGTGTTTGGAGAAGGGGTCACAGTCCCAGCCCCTCAATCCTGACCCAAGTAAATATTCAAGGTTTTCAAGAAAAAGAAGTTGTGGAAACTATTTCCCCAAGAAGATATCCTGTGTGTAGCGACATATGCCCACTTTTTAATATTGTTGTCCTTCTTCAAAAGCTGAGGAATTTACCAGAGGGGATATAGTGCTGATCCAAAGTGGTTTAATAACCCAGGGATTTACTCTAGTTTTCTGGTTAATAGTCTTAATTATTAAAAATTGAATGCTACTGCGTTTAACTTTTTATGGACAAATATAAATACGTGTATTAATTTCTTATAATCGTAAGAGTATTCCTTGTGCATGACTGCGTATGCATGGTATGGTGACATGGGAAATGGAAGGGCTTATATATCTTAACATAGATAAAACAAGTGATTCTGGGCCCTTCGGGCCCTCTCGCACTTGTTCCTGCGGAGGGCTCTCACACTGCGCGCTCACTTTTTCATGCTTTTCACTCGTTTCCTCGCGCTTCGCGCGCGCGTTGGGATCATTTCAGGTAATCCGAATCACGTCTATGTGCTGTTCTAGTCTAACGTTGTCACTATCGGCCGTCAAGGCGACATTGAAGGGCCCATGATGGTCCGTTTATGTGCTGTTCTAGTCAAACGTTGTCACTTGATTTTTTGCAGCTAACCAATTGATCGCGTTATTTGCAGCTTCGGGAATGGAACCCAAGTTGTCCGCACGCAAGTCAGAGATATTAACCACTCGGCCACGGCAACCAACCAGGCGCCGGGAGCGGTGTTTTTTGGTCAAAATTTGATCGCTCATTAAATATAGTAAAAGTTTTTCAACTGTGATGGGGCCAAGTTTTTTCACATCAGTGAATTTTTTGCGATTTTTGTGCCAATTTTGGTGCGATTTGAATGTGTAATTTCGGCTGCCCAAAATACACACACACAGAGACACACATCTACTGCTATTGTATAGAAGATGAATATTTGGCTCTAATTTTTATTTCATACTAAGATTAACTTATTAAGTTAGACCTTCCTTGTAAATTTCATGAAATAATTCATTATATTTAAGCGATTGTAATAAAATAATATTTGGCACCTCTGAGTCCAATGAAGGAGGAGATGCACCATTTTTAGGTTAGTTCAAGTCAGCTAGCTGACGGAGGAGCACTGTATATATTGCACCTAAGGACGCTTGGATCTGACCCAACCCAACCAAGACCGCAAGCCCGTCATTATCTGTCAATCCTAATTATCTAGCTAAATATCCTGTAAGATTTGGCCAAATCAAGGGAAGCTTGATAAGATAACGGAGATAATAATAAGAGAGTTAGGGTGTCACTTTGTACCACACTCATTCAAAAAGACTCCTTTTACTTTAATTTTAACATCTGGTGTCTTGATAGAAGAATACCCTCAGAATTTCTGACACGAGTGCAGTTTTGTTTGGGTTTACTTACAGGTTAAGTTAGGTCGTAGGCATCACAGGAACTTCACTTGGTGATTTTGACAGGAGAAGCAGCCCTCACCCTCTTTCCTTTACCACAGTATCCAGTGTTTTCAAAGAGGTGAAAATTTTCATGTCATCATCATCATCATCATCATCATCATCATCCGGACTTCCTTTCCCACCCAAGGGCAGGGTGAGGAATAGCAATGTCCAGACAGCACAAACTTGTCCAATCCAAATAGGCCACACTTCCATTCACTCACCATTCAAGCCTCCGGAATCCTGGCTTTACCGGATACGCCAAAAACATTCACCACATTCTGCAGCTTCACACAAACGTATCCGATTGAGTCAATTGAGTCAGATTTTCATGTCAATATATAAAAACCAATCCAGGTCATGAGCACCAGAGGAATGAAACATACTGTAGACGTTGGGGAGGGAGAGCAGCCCCCAACCCTTATCTTCCTTCATTAATATATGAGCAACTTGGCTATCCCCAGCTGTACTGAATAAATACAACTGTTCCCCTTGCTTCTTCGTTCTTTGTTCTTGCCTGCAGGCCATCCCCACTCGATAAAAATATAGTTGGAATTAAATGACACTTTCCCATTCTCTTCTCTTTTGTTGTTCCTGCTGGTGCTGAAGAGTGTTACCTTTCAGTGGTAGCATCGACGATCCTGAACTAGAAGCTCGTCTGGGCAAGAAATCAACCCAGCCCGGACAGGGGAATTGCCTGGACCAGCAAAAAGACCTCATCCCCCTAAAGAAGGATAGAGAAATGCAGCACTGGTACAGAGACGCGCAACTTCAACTATTTTCCTTCCAGATGACCTGCTTCTACTCCTACTTGCCAGCCCCTGTAACTCCTCCTCGCTGGAGACATAGAACTGAATCCTGAACCACATAAACATACATTCCCCCTCAACAAGAACAACACACAATCCTCCTAAATAAGAAAAACATTACATACACATGATACTGGCCAGTCAAATGCAACCACAGTATAGTGTCGTTGCGCTATATCGCTGCTGGTCAGATCTGCCTTTATACAAACACTATACATCCCCATGGACATATGGCTGCACCAACACACACACACACACACACACACACACACACACACACACACACACACGCACACACACACACACACGCACGCGCGCTTTCCCACAAGGGTACTAACAAATTCAGTCTCGACTCTACTGACTGATGCCTGACAAACAGCTGAATATGAAAATGCAGAATGTCCTTGACTATGAACGTCTCTTTAACACTGAATATAAGTGTTTGGCGAAGTAAGGAATATAATAGATCTTTATCAGTGTTTCTTTTCCAGTATACAAGGCCACTTTTACCTGAGATGCATATGGGTACGAAACAACATGAGGTATAAACCTGGATAGGTAAGATTTTCCCCAAGGTGACTAAAGAGATAGGAATTCGAGTATAATAGAATAAATCCCCAATCATTTCAATTTTGTCAGACACACAGGTGGTTACTGAACAAAGTAGGATATTCTTCTTTACGAAAGGCTTCTAAAACCAGAATGATATTAATTATTGTAGGAGGAATGAAGAAGAAGCATGTTATTCATTTTTTATCATCTGCGTCCCATTTGCCTGTCACGTGTCTGGGTACGAAACTGAAAAGGTTAATCTTTATCAATTTCTCGAAGATGACAAGGTAGTTTGTTTACAGAATATGATACAGCCAGATCCTTTTATTTAGTTTAAAGGCGATTTCAAAAACTGTATTATTATTATTATTATTATTATTATTAGTAGTAGTAGTAGTAGTAGTAGTAGTAGCAGAAGTAGTAGAAGTAGTAGTAGTAGTTGCTGGTGGTGGTGGTGGTGGTGAAGAGGGACATTTTGTGGTGGCACCGATATGACTCTAATAGTTGGCTTTAATGCCTGATTATACAAACGTTCCCCAACTACATTGCTATCCCCTGAAAGAAGCATAGGGGAGAGGGGAGGAATGCAGGAGAACAAATTCAACCTGCAGTCCAATGTGTTCACGTTTCAGATGATCCTGGGGTTGCAACTATTGATTGTAAATGTGAGGTGTATCCTTCATTAAACAGCCCACTGCTAGACATCATTCCAGAGCAGAAAAAGATAGCAAAAATAACGTAAATTAAATGTACTGTAACAAAGGGTTTAAGTAAGGTACCCCACAGGCAGAATAAAACTGTCAGGCGTAGGCGGAACTAATCCAAATCTCTACCCTTTCCATCATGACATTTGAACCACGTCATTCGCTTGTGCATGACACACCGCTGAGAACGAAACTACTTCAGCATTTATGATATTCTGCTTACTGTAGATTTGCTTTAGAAATGGAGACGAGATTTCCGATGATTTACATGAGGAATTAATGTATGTGCCACCCACTTTTCAGATGGTGGAGAGACGCCTTCATGTACTGGCAGTGATATAAACATGCGGCTACACTGCCTGGTTATACAAACGTCCCTTAATTTCTCTCCCTATCCCCAGAGAGGTGGATGGTGGACTACAGAAGGAGGGCAACTTAAGCCTGCCGTTCACTCGGTTCAAGTTTCAGATGAACCTGTAGGTGCAGCTATAACCACTCTTTTCTCAGGTTACTTTGTTATTAAACACCTTTGCTACTGTAGCAGTAGTAGTAGTAGTAGTAGTAGTAGGTGTGGTAGTAGTAGTAGTAATAGTAGTAGTAGGTGTGGTAGTAGTAGTAGTAGTAGTAGTAGTAGCAGGTGTGGTAGTAGTAGTAGTAGTAGTGTCGTACCTCCAGGTTCATCTGAAAGTTAACCCAGTGGACTGCTGGTTGAAACTGTCCCTCTCCTACAGTCTACCATCCCCTTTTCGATAGAAGTTGTGGGGTGTTTTTATGATAGGGCAGCTATAGTACCCGGTTATATCAGTGCCACTTCGTGAAGGCATCTTATGTAGAACTTTTGCTTTAGTGTATCTATCACAGTGCCTGAGTTGTTGAAAGGAGAGAATTACACACCCCACTGAAAACGTATGATGGTGTAGAAATGGAGCTGATGATGATGTAGGTTCAGAGCAAACAACTCAAAACGTGAATATATTTCCTTTCTTCCGTTCTTTTGTGTTGATCTGTTTTTGAGGATAGATCCTGTCCATTCTGAATATATTCGTCTGCATTAATAGTTTCTCCTGTTTCTGTGTCCTCCTGGTCCTGTTTTTGGATCCTGGTAACTCCATTTATGAGTATAATAGCGGGAAATATGGTTTTATGATGGTGATAAAGTTCAAGAAAATACTAAACTTACTCGGCTATAGAAAATATAATGTGACAGGGAAATGTGAAAAACAAACTCATTAGAATACTTCCCCTATCTCACGTAAGGACATTTTCACAAAATTAATATAACATTATCTTTAAAGGCGATTAAATTCTTTCAGTCGCAAGAATAATAGTCGCAAATCTTCTATTAAAATGGGAGGATTTTCATGTTTTCATAAGGGAACTTTTATAATGAAGTGAATAGTAATAGTAAATACTGACTCCGTAGAATTTTCGTTGCCACAGCATCACAAATTAATAGTTTGTGTGTAAAGATCAGAAGAAAGAGTGCATATTTCTTCGATTCTCCCCTCCTTCCTCTCTCTCTCTCTCTCTCTCTCTCACACACACACACACACACACACACACACACACACACACACACACACACACACACACACACACAGAGTTACGTCCATAAACACAAAGAAGAGAGGGGAAAGAGGAATGAAAGAAAAGGTGGGGAAGGGAAAGAGGGAAAGATAGGTGAAAGACGGAGAGAGAGAGAGAGAGAGAGAGAGAGAGAGAGAGAGAGAGAGAGAGAGAGAGAGAGAGAGATATGAATGAGTGCTCGGAAATAAAGTACAAAAATTATAACACTGATAGGCAGGGATGTCCTCCCTCTCATTTTGTATACAACTGCCAACACGTGAATCTCTCCTGAGCGATAGGGCAATTGTTCTCCTATAACTCAGGAAGCCATATACTTCGCTGGGTAGTAACCATGGGGTCACTAAATAGACGTTTGGTTGTGTAGTGGGTTTAGGTGCTCCAGTCGGATGTGACCCGTTAATAGTGTGCATGCATCAGAGGGGAGGCTTGAGTTGACTACCTGTATAATGCCACACAGGAGTAGCAACTGGTCATGCCTGCCTGAAATGTTTGAACCTAGCAGCCTAGCCCCATATTTCTACGTTCCTGAAAGGACAGTGAATGAGTGGAAAATGAATGATTGGATTACCATTGCAGTGTACGAATTGCGCACAAATTTTCTTAAAAACTAGCATTTATCTGCACATGGATTCTCTCTGTTCATTAATACCTTCTAACCGTGCAAATATAGTAACTTTGAAGGATCATCACAGGCAAAGGATTGACCGCTACACCGCGTCATCAGGGTGACTTTTTTACATTCATATCACGGTACCGGCAGAGATATTAATTAACTCAGGGATCTCTGTCTTAGTAAAAGAGATCATCAACTCCTTTAGCATTTTTTTTTTTAATTTCTTTTTCCTCTCTCTGCATATCATTTTATTCAGCTTGAAGTAGACATCAGGAACTGGCTGGTGAGATATAGCTTTCGGGATCTCTTTCACTACAAGAGGTCTCACCTAAAATTTATCACAGTTTCTTGAAGATTGCAAGGACATAAAATACTGTCGGGACACCCAAACACTGGATAACGTAACAGATCCCAAACATGGCAACGCCAACACGTGTGGGGCAAAAGTTTACAAAACCCATTAACAAATGAGCCAGGTTTCTCCTCGTGCTCCGGGCCTACCTGTCACACCCATTAACCCTGGCATAGGACCAGGCAACTATGACGAGGGAGAAGAAGGAAATACAGAAAGAGAAGAAAACGGAGAAGAGGAAAGAACTGCTATACGCAAAGTGTTGCAAGTTGCTGAAAGCGGCATATAAAGCTGTTAAAAGTAGGCATCATGAGGAGATTAGAACAAAAGCACTGGAAACATGAGAAGCTGCAGGTAAGACTTCGAAACAGTCAGAGACATGGGAAATCGCAGAAAAGTGAGGAAATAAGTATTGAAAATAAGAGAGGACAGAAAAACATGCAAAGGTACATTAGTCTTTTAACGTAGGTCTGACTCTTGTGGAGTACCGTACCAAGGATCGCTTGTGGGGTATGTAGTGAAAAAACAGGGGTTATGAGGGAATACTGCTCAAGTGAATCATTTATTTTAGTAAGAGGTCACGACAAAGGAATACAGCAATATAATTAATGCGAGTCCTTGGTTGTGGGGATAATTATAGTGGTTATTCTCGTGGTAAGTAAGAATTTAAGGGAACATATAATACTCAAGAGTGAGTCATTATTTCATTCTTAACATGTTTAATTGCATTTAACTGTGTTAATTCTCCATGTACTGAGTGACTTGTTTCCATTGGTGCTGCCAAAGTAATGTAACTGTCTTGTACACAGTTAGTATTAATAAGGCAGGAAATGTATCTGTATTTTGGAACCTCAATGTGTGGAACAAATTATCCTTGTAGTCTGAGAGGGAACTGGGACAGAAAGGGATATACACTGTCACATTGCCCTAACTTTACTATTACAAAATCTCGCTGGACTTGCCTCCGCACTCCCTATTGCTACTGTCCTCACGCAGCCAAATACTGTTAACGGCAGTCAGATATCGCGCTCATTAAGACTGTGTATGCAGCATATAAATGATTACTGAGGGAGTGTAGGGCACAATACGCCCCAGAAGTGAAGTGATTAAAGTTATATCTACTGTAACCACACCAGTTTGAAAAAGTTTCTCCTATGATGAAAATAGTTTGGTGTTAACAAGAATAAAGTTCAAGAGAAGCCAGCGTAGGGAAGAGGAAATTCATAGCAGAGACCTGATCGCGATTCCTACTGTTCGCTTTCCCCATCTCCATTATTCAAATTCCCCAAGCACCGTAAGATCTGTGTGTCTGTGTATCTAGGTAATTCTGTGTAACGCTCCCGTCCTCGCTCTCACCACCTTCATCCTTCCCAGAGAGAGAGAGAGAGAGAGAGAGAGAGAGAGACTGAGACAGACAGACAGACAGACAAACAGAATATAGAAAGAGTAAATGAGTAAAAATTGCAATAAAAAGAAGTGAAGAAAAGAAGAGGAAGAAAGAAATAAGGTTTCGACAGCAGGATGAAGAGAAAACTATGATAGCTGGAGGAGGAGGAAGAAAATAGAAGAAAAACGAAAAAAAGGAGGGAAAAAAAAAAAAAAAAAGCATTCAAACAGGAAGGAGAGGAAACATAGGGAGGAGAAAAATACAATAAAGAGGAGGAAAAGACAATAAACAGAAGAGGAAAAGACAGTAAAGACAGGAAAAAAAGGCAATAAAAAGAGGATGAACAGAAAAAAAGATAAAAACAAGTAAAGATAAAGGAAAAGACAGGAAAGAGAGGAGGAGACAATAAAGAGGAAAAGACAATAAAGGCAGGAGGAAAAGACAATAAAGAGAGGTTGAAAAGACAGTAAAGAGAGGAAGAAAAGACAATAAAGAGGAGAGCAGAAAACAAGTAAAGAGCAGAAAAAGGACAATAAAGAGAGGAAGAAAAGACAATAAAGAGAAGAGGGAAAAACAAGTACAAAGAAGAGGAAAAGACAGTAAAGTGAGGAAGAAAAGACAATAAAGTTGGGAGGAAAATAAAATAAAGAGGGTGAATGGAAGAGGCAGAAGAAATAGAGACGACGAAGAGGAAAAAAGACGGTGAAGTGTAAAAAAAAGAGTAGGAGAAGAGGAAGACGATATATTTAAAAAGAAGAGGAAGAGAAAGAACAGAGAAAGAGTAGAAAAACGAAAGAAGAGGAAACAAATAGAGGAACAACACAATGAGCAAGTTGAAAGAGGAAACATGTAAGGAGAAATAAGAAACAGAGACGAGGCAGAGAACAAACGGCAGTACAAGAAAATGAGGAGAAAAAAGCAGATCATGAAGAGTGAATGAAAACCAGAATGAGACTCAAGTAAGAAGAAAGGAAAACTGAGGATATATAAAACATGATAAAACAGAACAGGAAGAAACAATACATATTGAGAAAACAAAGCTGATTGAAGAGTTATCAGCAACGATAAAATATCTAGATGAAAGAAAGTAGAAGAAAAACAAAAGAAAACGAAGAAAAAGAAAAGGGAAAACAGGAAGGAGCTAAATAAAGAAACGAGAAAGAAAAAGAGAATTAGAAGAAGATCAACAGTGAACCGTAGTAAAAATAAGGTGGAAAATGATAGAGTGCACATGAAAAATAAAGTAAAAGTAAACAAGAGAGGAAAGAATACTATATTATGAAAACAAGCGGAAGCGGGAAAGAATGAAGGAAGAAAACAGATCATCGGGAGTGGAAGAGAAAAGGGAAGACAAAAGAAGACAAAATGTGAAAAAAACAAAGATCCTGAAGAATAAAAACAGATGAAAGACGACACGATTACAGAAAGGAAATGAGGCATCAAGAGTATTGGGAAAGTGAAAACTAAGAAAAGAAGAGAAAAAGAAAGAAAAAAGCAAGAGGAGGAAGAGAAAATGTAGACACAGATGGAAGAGAAAATAAGACAAAATTAGAATGCCAAGGATGTAGCAGCAGAGTGGAAGGAAAAAAAATAAAATAGAATAGTGAACCGTTTGGTATGGGGAAAGGTGGAAAATAATAGCGGAGATAAACAGAAAACCAGGAGAGGAACAACAGTGGACGTGATTAAAAAAAAAAAAAAAAGTGTGGGACAACAGGAAGAAGGGGGAAAAAAAAGAGTGGAGCGTCTAAGGAGGGGAAAAAGTGCCTCAAAAAATTTCCGTCATTTGCATATTTTGTCCCGAAAGCTGATGGGCCGCCAAGAACCTCATAGTGTAGATTTATGAGGGTGTCTGGCCGGATGGGGTGCGTGAGTGGGGTGTGTGTGTAGGGGTGAGTGGGTAGGGTTAGATTAGCTTAAGTTATCTTAGGTTGGGTTAAGTTTGGGTAGGTGTCTGTGTTTGAATGTGGAAGAATAAGTCTAGACAAGATGTGAGTATAAAATAGTGTATGTGGGGAAGTATTGGCAATGTATACGGGTAGGGTAAGGTTGGGTTAGGTTAGGTTAGCTTAGGTTGTGATTGGGTTAGGTTAGGTTAATTTCGGTCAGGTGTCATTGTCTGAGAGTAGAAGACTAGGATGCGAAAAAGTGTTAAGTGTGAGTGTACAGTAGGATATGGCTTGGTTTAGGCTAGGTGAAATATGATACAGTTAGGTATCAATGTATTGAAGTGGAAGAATAGCACAGGGTAAGGGGTAAGGGTAAAACATGGTATGTGAGGAGGGTAGACTAAGGATGGGCAATGCTAGGTTAGGATAAGTTAGACTAGATTAGGATAGTGTGTTTGTGATAAGGAATGCTTGGGGTGTAGAGTTGGGTTGCGTTAGGTTTGGTTAACGAAGGTTGGTTTACGTTAGGCTAGGTTAGGTGAAGTTAGGTTAGCGTTGGGTAAAGTATGCGAATTAGAGTGGAATGCGTTAAGTTAGGACAAGAGTATAAGGCTGGGTTGCGTCAGGCTAGGTTAGGCTAGGCTGGGTTTGGTATGGATAGACTGAGTTGAGTCTTGAATTTTGATTATGATAGATGTTAAGTTCTGGTTATGCACGGTTTAGAGGTTATGAGATGGTAGTGCATAGTGTGTGTGATAATGTGGGTGTGTTATGGTAGGATAGGAGCGTAGAGTTGAGTTGCGTCGGGTTAGGTTTGGTTTGATTAGTCTAGCCATGGTTAGATTGGGTTAGGTGTTACGATAGGGTTAGGTAAAGTATGTGAATTGGAGTGGGATGTGTTAGGGTGGGATAGGGCTAAAGACGGGATTGGCTTAGGTTAGATTTGGATGGATTAGGTTAGATTCGATTGAGTTGGATTAGGCTTGATTGTCAGGCTACGTAAAGCTGGAGTAGGACAGGTTAAAATGCGCCAAATTAGGTTTGGCTTGGTTAGATTAGGTAGGGTTAGGTTCAGATAATTATCTAGGTGGAGGGATAAAGTAAGAAAAGGTGGAAGGTTAGCATAGGGTGTAAAGGTGTGGATAGCATGGGGTGAGTGTAGGGCTGGAGAAACAGATGGTGAGCCAAGAATCTAATGAGGTTGATTTATGATGGTATCAGGCGGGGATAAGGTGTGTAGGTAGAGTGTGTGAGGTAGGGTGTATGAGGGTAGCGTTAGGGTAGGATCAGGGTGCGTTAAGTTAGGGTAAAATAGGTATGGGAAGGCAGGTTCGTTTACGTGAGGATAAATTAGGTTAGCTTAGGCTGGGTTATCTTGGTTTAGGTGTCGCGTTTCTCAGCAGGAGGAAAGAGCAGGACTGGGTGTGAGGGTAGATTAGGGCAGGACGTAATAAGCTGTGAGAATACAGTGAGATGACCGAATACTGAAAAGGTGAGGTATGATGGTGGGATGAGGGTTTGAGGGTGTCATGATGGGAGAGCGAAGGTAGGGTAGGGTGTGGAGCAGCAATGATTAGCCAGTAATGTTAACAACCTACTGCTTTGAGTATGAAGTGACTTAATGAGAAAAGAAAAGGAATGAGAAAATTCTGTACAGAACACTCAGGGAAAATTAAATGAAGATATATCAGGAAGAAAAATTTGACAAGAAGTTTTTGTAAAATGATGAAATTAAATAATAATCTTGTCGTGGACGCGAAGAATATAAGTTTACACAGCTGAAACTCTATGTAAGAGAATGAAATTCATACCTTTTATGCGTTACTTTAGAGCTTCACCAACTGACCTAATTCTGTTTCGTACTAGCACCAGTAAAATGCACTTTGTGAGAGCGTGACGAGCGGGCGAGCGTTTGTCCATACGCCTATCATCATAATTTCATCTTGGTGTAATCTTTCAACATTTCTGATGACGTAGTTGAGCAATAACAGACGAATAAGTAAGCTAAAATATTTGCTTTCTCACGTTTTCTCTCTCTCACCTTTTCTCTCTGCATGTGCATATAACGAGGCGCAGTAGCATTTATCACATGCGCAATGTTCAATTCTCTGCTCCCAACTTGGCCGCGTCAACAAACTGTGTCAGTAAAACCTTGGCTATTGATCGAATGATAAAACCCAGAAATGAAGTGATTGCCCTTGCTGATTTTACCCCCTAAACATAAAAAAGTGTTCATGCAAAATTATGAGCGTAATATCTGATATTTAATTGTTAGAATTCGTGCACAAAAACACAGTGTTACAACAGGAAATCTTTTAAAATTCGATTTCATAGTGGTGCATGTCAATTGAAGCCCTCAGTGAATTCCCTTGGAAAGTTGGAATTCCAAGAGGTTTCTTTGGTCTCATGAAGAAGTATATAGCTAAAAACAAAATTTATTGAATGTATCTACTACCTGTTGAAAGAATCTTCTCTATTTCACAGAGTAGAAAAGTTATCAGCCTCTGAAAACTATCGCAGTCGGGCAGGGTCGTGTCGGACCTCCCATTTCCTATCTGAAAGTAGAGTAAACATTGCTGCACTCGCTCGCTAGTAAAAACGTTCCTTTTCTGTTCCTGTGGCTGTCACCAAACGATTTTCTCAGCTAATAATAAAACCTCTCTTAGTTACACTGTTAACGACTTAAAATCTATGCCTCAACCTACATAGCCATCTCTAATTTCTTATTCGAATGCTCCCATCGAAAAAATAAGTAATCAAGGACAATAAATGATTTGCAGGTTTAGAAAATTGGACTGACATTACATTATTTCAACCCTTTTTGTTACCAAATACAGTAATACCTTAAAGAAATGTTAATTTTGACAGTTTCTTGAGTGTCATGGAAATACTTGTCACGATAAGTCGGAAACATTTGATCTGTATCCTACTCCTCAGATTATATTTTTCTGCCTCCCACTTCTGACTTCTCTACTTCCTAAGAAACTGCGGTGGTTCGGTGGTTAATGCACTTGTCTCAATATGCGTGTACCCCTAGTCTTGGTTCGGAAGCCAAGACCCCACTGACACTTGTAATGTCTGTTGGTGTTAGGTTCCCTCATGTAATAGTACATACTCGCAACGTGTAGGAGGCACCTATGGCATATACAAAATTTGACACATACGTAGCCAATCCAACATTTTGAACTTTACATGCAATACCTCCCTTATATACGCCCTTGCCCCATTTGTACTTCGCCAGAATGATGAGGGTAACTTCTGGCTATAACTCTCCCTCCAAGGAGAAGTACGATTTTGCAGTGGACTGATATGAACTGTTACTGTTGCAGTTCCTTCCCAGATTCAACCTCCAACCCAAACTAGGTCGACTTTAACTAAGACGGAAATTATAACAAGTCAGGGGGACTCCCGGAAAAATAAAAACTGGAAGCCGACCAACTGTAAGATTTTTTTTTTTTTCGTGTCCCCTGCGTCATCAGTGTGAGGGGCGGTGTGGGTGGGGTGGGGGCCCTTTATTACGACTCTTCGGAGGTCTCTGTCATCCAGAAAAGTGGGGAGGGGAAGTCTGGGAAGGAGGTGTAGAGTTGTAAATGATTCCCGGGAGACCTGACCACTTTTCCCTTCTTACCTACCTAACCCGGCCACCGATTCAGGCACATAAAAACACTGTGTTCACCTGACTCACCTAGTAACTATTCGGAGTTATTCTTGCTACCGCCAGACTACTTCAGCAAGTCTTCCTCTGTACTTCTGTCATCTGCGGAAGATATGAAAGGATAAAAAGCATTTATAGAACGTAGATTTTTCCCTGGTGCATAATTCACAGTACCACATTCAGTGTCCTAACTTTGCCAATCCACGACATGGTTAGCACTGATGCAAAACAAAACGATCAGTTTCTCAGCCATCGGTTTTGACAGTCAGCGAGCTTCCAACCTGCATCCAGTGGTATGGTAATGACGCTTACGAAAAGAGTCGCGGAAAATGTCTGTGGATGAATATCAAGGGGCAGAGCAGTTCTACTTCGGTCCTGAACAAATAGCGGCAACGATGAAGCCCAACTCGATACTACTTGAATGAAAGGGTTGGAACAAAGAGACGCAATTATGAAATCAAAAGTTGATAGGAAAGAAGGTATCAATACGGGTGGAAAAAATGCCAGCACCTGTAAAACCCAAATCTGAGAGGAAAGCAGCTATTAACACGGGTCGGAAAAAAAAATGCAGCAACTATGAATCCCAAATGTGATAAGGAAGCAAATATAAAGAGGGGTCGGAAGAAAATGGTACTGACTGTGAAATGCAAAACCTGAGAGGAGATCAGGGAGTAGTACGGGTCGGAACAAGTAGCAACAATTTTAAATATGACCCAATAACCTTACCTATTTTTCATTAACAATAAACTAAAAACATAAATGACAACTTGAAGGCGATTTGTATGAGGTCACCCCTTGCTGGAGTAAGGCGTCTGTCTGTCTGTCTGTCTGTCTGTCTGTCTCTGTCTCTCTCTCTCTCTCTCTCTCTCTCTCTCTCTCTCTCTCTCTCTCTCTCTCTATATATATATATATATATATATATATATATATATATATATATATATATATATATATATATATATATATATATATACAGAGAAAGAGAGAGAGAGAGAGACTAGTGTTTTTACCCCATCAGTACGATGACCAGTACTATAATTTAATGTTGGAAGACGACTGTAGTAGTATTTAAAGTAGCTTAGCAGCGCCCCCTGGAAGCGAGTGATCAATGGTGGTTGTGTCTAACGTCACTAATTCGAAACCCTTTCCTAAGCTAACTAAAATCGTTGGATAATATTTAGTACAAACCACAAATGGAGTTCAGTTAGGATGAAGCGTTTTCTGTATATATCTCATCTTTTGCTGACACTTTTCCTCTATTGCACTTCCGTCGCATATGACCCCTGGAGTTATTAATGACCCACAGGGAAGATTAATGACCCCACAGAAGGGAAGGAGTTAATCTGTGACGGAAGTGTCATAGAAGAAAAGTGTCAGCAAAAGGTGCGATGTAAACGGAAAACATTTCATACTTCCTGAATTCCAGTTGTGGCTTCTTAAAAATATTTACCACATCGTTTCCATGTAACAAAATGAAAATAAAAATGAGGTCCACAAGCTGAAAGGGAAAGGATTTTACTCCTTAATACCTTTCATTATAGTGATCACTTTTCCATGCTGCGATTCCTACTGCAATGCGATTATATTCAGCTTATAAATGTATCAGCTGGTATAAATTCCTCAACTGGTCACTAATGTATCAGCTTATTGGAACCCCACAGCTGATCAATTTTATATCAGCTTAGACGTGACCTCACTGTTCCAAGCAAGGTTAATTGTTCCGCCTGGTCGAAGTCACTTCCGACTGACATGCTCTCCACCAAATGTCTTTCTCACACACTGGAGATAGTGGGAATCGGTGTAGATCCTGTTGAAGGAATTGGTAGAGATAGAGTGTGCAGGTGAACTTAAAACTGAGCAGATTTATCTCTCTTTATTGGCCACAGAAAGATACAACTGCGACACAAAGAGAGCTCAGAGTTTATACGTCCCTCTCGTTTGAATGATAAGTGCGTTCTGGTGTTAGCCGCCTTCCCCCACTGGGGGGTGGCACTGGAATCAGCATATTCAGAGATGCCAAACCCCATAGACAACTGGGATTTATACATGAATAAAGCATCACAACTTTACCATGCATATTATACACCTTCATAAAATAGTATTGATTACATTAAATTATATCAGCAAGGTAAATATTTCCCCAAGACTTTAAACATACTGTATATACAATATATTTCTCTATCACCTTCCCTTTACCCTAGGTTGTTTTGATTGAAAAAGGCTGTCTGATTGCGCATCCTATCCCAAGCCACACTTTACAGTGAAATGGTGTTTGGTTGCTTATCATTCACACTATATTACACAATGTTAATTATGAATAAACAATTTTGTATGTAATATGTAACAATAGTGTGAAACTATAACTCGTCGTGGGAAACGATGATGGCACCAGAACATAAATCCTCACAGAGAACGGAGTAGAAACAGAATACATTAATTTCCTCAGTACGGTGATTATTGTTTAGATGACACAAAATCTATTCATCTCTTCAGTACGGTGTTCATCCTTTATTAGACACAAAATCTATTATTCTCTTCAGTACGGTGCTCTTCCTTTATTAGACACAGAATCCATTAAGTTCTTTGGTTAGGTGTTCATCCTTTATTAAACACAGAATTTATTAATCTCCTCAGTACGGTACTCATCCTTTATCAGTGAGAACCTATTAATCTCTTTAATACGCACGTGCTAATCGTTCGTAGTTCATTCTTGCTACTACCGGCAAAATTTAAGTTTAAACATTTCATCCTCGTAGTGAAGGACTTAGAGTGTTTGTGAATATCCTTTTGGTACGCTGTTCATCATCATTATTATTATTATTATTATTATTATTATTATTATTATTGTACTTATCATCATTATTTTCATTATTATTATTATTATTATTATTAAAAATATTATTATTATTATTACCATTATCGTATTACGCGTGGAAAAACTTGTGAAATGTTTTAAATTTTCTCTAGCCTTACCTAACCTGGTTTACTTTTTCATTCCTCTTACCATCTATTTTATTTGGCCCAGGGAACACCTTTTACAGTGAGGGATCTTGGAAATTTATTTACCTCCCCATTACGGAAGGATTCCTCAAGATTGAATACATTCATTCTCAGGTACCAAGGCCCGTATTCTCGACAGTTAACCCGTTAAAGCCTGAATGTTTTTTTTTTTTTTTCTCCCAAATATTTTTTTATATTCATTATAATTAGTGGTCATGTTAACCTGAGTATATGTCACTAAAATTATTTTCGTATATGTATTTTATAAATTATAAGGTGTTACCATATGGTCACGCTAGGCTTATGGGACCAGAAATTGTCGGTTATTTCAGTTATAATAATAATACATACGTTTTTTAAAACAGAATTTTATTTTCCTCTTGGTTACAGTATACAGAAACCTTCATGTCGTGATAGGATACATAAACTTATTTGTATTACTATTCATACGCTTTGTCGTACCATATTATTTCATAGTGTGATAAGGAAGGATGCATGACACACCTAGTCCAACATCACATTTACTGCATGCTGTACGACTAACAGATTTACAATACTCTGATGCACAAGGTCGCCTTTTGTTACGTGGATTTTGAATTATATGATGGTTTCTACCATCACACCTAATCGAGTCTGGTAGTCTACCTCCACAAACACTAGCCTTTGACATGGATGGACGACCAGCTCCCTTGGGGGAAGATCCATAGGATTTCGGATGATATTTTGCTACTTCCCACTTGATTTCCAACAGTGTTAGCTTTAATCCTAAGCTCTTATGTAAATGCCAAGCATTTTGAATAGATACATCTAACAGCCATGTAAATGTCGACCACCAGCATTTTTTACCACGAATTGATATTCTGTGCCTGTTTATGGTTTCATCCACCAAATTTGTACTCCCATATTCTTGCTGTGTTCCCCAACCAGCAAGAAATTCTTAGAAAATCTTCTTACATTACCCACGGGACTAGCTTAGCTAAGTGAACAGTTGTTACTAGAAACAGACCCATTGTTTTGCCACTTCGCAACTAAGAGTCCATCATCACTTCACTTGTATGAAAAGATTTCCATTTCAAGTTTCTTCCCATCTTTGCAAGGCAATATGCTGCATTCCTATGGAACTCTCGACTCCCTGACTGTCCAGTCCCATCATAACCTTGTTGCTTCAAATAACGTAGTAGCTTGATACTAGTAAATAGATTATCGAGGTAGAAACTGAATGGCAATTTCTTTGTATATTCAACGAAACTATCAATCATTTGAATTAGAGGAGTGCTGCCTATCCTAATTCTTTCTCATAATCCACATTCTTTTGCTCATTCTTTCTTTGATACACATCAAAGTTTACCAAATACCCTGAAGGAGTGTTTAAGCATCAAACCTTGAAACCAAAGAGAATTGGTTTCCTTCTAATATGTTGCTTGGACCCAAGAGACCCATAATATGCAATCACATATTCATCAAAACACAGCTTAGGTATGGGAACAAAGTGTTTGGCAAAGTTATTTTGAAGTTTCTCTATCAATGGATGGAGTTTCCATAATTTGTCTGTTGAATCCAGGACAGTATTATCAGGAAAATGCAGAAATTTCATAACCTGAATAAACGTGTCACTCCTACTAGCTGCATAAACCATCTCATTCAGCATGTCTGTTCCTAAATCCCAATAAAATCTCTTTCCTAGAAGTTTATTATACCCAGAAAGAATCAGAACTGAAAAAAAAAAAAAAATCAGCTCAGCCTTAGTTATTACAGGATCTGGTCAACTCTTAAACAGTGCATACTTTTGTGTTTCAGCCAAGATCATGTCAAATAAATTTTCATCAGAATACAACTCTAACAATTCATATGGACTGAAATAATGGTACGAAGTACAGTACTTTGAAAAATTACCATCTAGGAGAGAAGGAAATGAGTTAGGTAGGTCACGTTTTGTTCACTTATGTTGTTGCTCACGTTGATTCCGTTTCCGTTTTCAGTTTTCTCACTAGGTTGAGAATCATCAGCAGAGATTTCGTTTGTGTCTTCATCAAATTTAGATGTTAGTTCTAAGTGGTGTTGGTGTATTGTTGGCAAATAATATCTCAGCTCCAGTACGTAATTGTCTGCCAGTCAAGTTGTCAAGCATTCCACTTTCGTCCTCATCAGCTGAATCTTCATGGGTTTCAGCATTTGGCTCTGGAGGTTCTATATACAGCATATTAACTTCTTTATCAGCTTTATCCAATTCTTAGAGTATCTCTTCCATTGATGAACCCCCAAAAAGAAGAAAAAGAAAGTTAAAGTCTTGTCAAAGCCAAGCGTTTCCATACGGTAACACTGAAATCACATGCTTTTTTTATGAAAACCATAGAAATTAACCAATCACTCTTTATATGGATGAAAAGAGTAGTGACTTGTCTTAAAGCAAATGCCAATTCATGGTACTTGTAAGAAAAGAAAAACATAGTCTTACCTCTTCAAATGAGCCATGGTTGGCAGACAGAAAAAACGCATCTACACTTCAGCTTCTTGTGCCAGACTGAGTAGCAAGACAGTGATGCTGGTTTGATATTTGAGTTGGAAGTCACAGATATCCTTCGACTGGCAGGACATTTGAAGTGAAGAATATCCTAATGTTCTATTGTTTCTTAAAGTGCACAGTGAAAACTGACCATATGATAACGCCACGTTTTCTTGGGGGCAGTTCCCAAACACCTTCTCCTATACGATTTTTTCTGCTCATTACACCGTACTGCCCTCTTGCGTGTTGCATAAACTCTTCTAGTATCTCTTTATGCTGAATGAGGAAAACGTACAAAAGGATATCAGCCACCCATATCAAAAAATAAATCACCAAGTAAGAGGTGCTACAGAGCTTCCTTCCGCGACAAGAATACAAACCCATGAATTGAATACGGTCATTGTGTGTTTCAATTGGTATTCAGCTTCACACCTTCAACTTGATATATTTTATTTAAGTTACCACTAGAGATTGTTATTATTATTTTTTTTTTCATCGCATGAGAAATCTCTGCCAGCAAAGTGGACAGGAGCTAACTCTATCTCTAATCCTCATCACAACAATGGGCTCTCTTTAAGCCCATATTTTCAACGGCTATTATATGCTGTTATTGACACCACCAATAGATTTTATTCAATTTAGGAGAGACCATTCGAACTTGAGTGGTTAAGTACAACATTTATTAATCTTCTCGCTATTAGAAGTATATATCTCTTAATTTGGATATAACTGTTTGGTCGTAGTAAGAATAAAGAATATATGTAAATCCCCAGATTGAAAGGATTAAACTGAATAAAATGGAGAGGAAAGAGTTAGAAAAAAATCTACCAGTCATGTTTGCCTGGCTCAGCCACATTTTAATCAATATTTTCCTTGATTAACCCTCCACTATCATAACACATTCTATACTGTACGTTATTCCTGAGGCTGGTAGACAACGTTTCAGAAACCCAACTGAACTTTTTAAAAGAAGAAATGTGATTTGTTGCTAAACCAATTTTCCATTGGCTAAGATAAAAATGATATTTAAAGAACTGGTAGAAAAATCTATGCAATTACGACAACTTCTTAGCTAAAAATGATGCGACTTTCATAGATCATTAATAGGACCTGCACGTCTTTTAAAACAAAGCTTGCGTTACTATTATGACAATTCAGTTTAATGAGAAAGGTCAGACCAGTTTAGTTTGACATGTATTAAATAGATGATATCTTTGCCAGTGACGTTGTTGCTGTAAAATAAGAGACTGTTCAAGTTTTAAATCATAATCCAACTGTATATTAAAGGTATTATTTTAATAGACTTAATTGGTTAATGTTGTCTCTACTTTAAAAAATTGAAAGATATTTCTGATATAATTTTAAGTAATTAAAATATTGCCTGCCTATCTGTCTTTTTATCGCTCTATGCATGTCTGTGTACCTATCTGTGTATTCTGCGGTACTTCATTCTGTGATGACTGGTCACAGTAAACACCCCTAATTATTCACGAAATACCTCTAACCCTTCTAATTACTCCTGCACCTAATCTCTCCACCCCGTTCTCCACTCTCTTCCCCACTTCTTCCATCAACTTCTCACTCATATATTCCCGTATTGTCCTTTTTTTTTTTTTTTTTTTTCAACCCTCCAGCTTGTTTTGAATTCATTTGATGGTTAAGTTAGATTTGGGAATGGATGAGGTTAGCTTACGTTTGGATTACGTGTCAAGGGAATATTAAGATAAGGTCTGATAATGTGAGGATAAGATAATGGCAATATTAGAGAGTCGATCTGACTACGAACCAAAGAGACAAATTCGTATCTCAGTGGCAGGACTCACCGAATTCCATGCAATCATTACTTAGTAAAATGCTGAATAGTTTTGCTGAGGGCATCTCAACACCCCCGGAAGGAGCCTACGGAGGGGCAAACAGAGCGCAACTTGACTCCGGGCGACAGGGACATAAATCCGCCCTGGCCGCGTGCCCCTATGACCCGGAACTCGCCCGCCGCCACCATAGCAGGAAAAAGAGACTACCTTCCGGGCGAACCGACCACCGACAGGATCGGGGTGGAGCTATTACTCTAGCTCTGGGTAGCAAACCTAAGAAGGCGGATACCCGCTCAACCCTCCTACAGGAGATGGTCTGCAGCCGCCCTGGAAGTAAACAGGAGACGGCTGATAACTGCTCCTGTCTTCATCAGGAGACGGCCAGAAGCCGCTCTGAAGGTGCCCTACAAGAGACGGCCGGTAGCCGCTGTAACTTGCAATACTTTGGTAATAGAAACTCCGTGTACAAACAGCTAGATAAGGAGTTTACTACAAGCTCACAGTAAAATAGTCTGCCCGTCTCGGCTGTCTGCTATCAACTGATGCAATAACGCCGTCTTCAGGCGTGGGAAAGCATGCTGACCTAGCAAGATTAGTGGGGGCATGTATGCATTGGGGGGGGACATATATACATCGGGGGTAGACATATTGTGGAGGGGGTACACCGCTCTGAAGGTGCCCTACAAGAGACGGCCGGTAGTGGCTCGACCTTCCTACAGGAGACGGCTGGCAGCCGATCCGGAGGTAATCAGGAGACGGCCTGTAGCCGCTCCAGCCTTCGTCAGGAGACGGCTGGCAGCCGCTCCGAAGGTGCATTTGAGTCGGCCTGTAGCTGCTCCTCCACAGGCCATGGCCACTAGCCAGGCCTTTGCGACGGCTGGTAGCTGCGCCCTTAGAAGGCCATGGCCAGTAGCCAGGCCCTACGAGAAGAGATGGCCGGTAGCCACTCCTCTGTCAGGTGCTGCCTCCCCTCCACGAGACTACTTCTCAGAGGAAGGTCCCAGCCTGGAAGACTGCTGGAGAGGCCCTGTGACCACCACTGGGTTCTTCTCTCTACAGCCAGTCTCTAAGAGGCCTCACCTGACGGACCCTGACGGAGGCTGACGCCGCAAAACGCTCCTGACAGACCACAGCTCACAGGACCTCGAGACTGCCCCCAGGACTCCTGGGCCGGACATCCCCACACCTCGACACCGAAGACTCTCGTCCTCCGTCAGGCGCATGCGCGAACGATTCAGGCAGCTGCTCGGCCCGTCCAGAGGGCCAGACTCCAGCCCCGAGCCCTGAGAGTGCGGGGCCCTTCACCACCCACAGCCCTGGACGAGAGAGGACGCCCCTACGAGTGATTCCGTGGCCCCTGAATACGGAGGCCCCCAGCGGAAATCAGCCCCGTCAGTAGTCAGGCTGAGCTGCTCCCACCGCCCTTGTACCTGACCGCCACCACGCCCAGTCCCGATAGTGAATGACATTGAAAGTACAGTTAAAGTGATACAGTGAAGCGGAGGCAGAACAGTGAGTTACTAAAATACGAGAAGTCAGAAGTAAAAGCTGTCAGTGTTAATGTAAAAGATAGGTGGAAGAGGTAAGGTAACTATGAGACACTGAACACGGCCGAGCAGTGAATAAAATGTCTGTCTGAGTGAACGTAATCCCATTACAGTGACTTAGCCTCACGCTAAGATCAATCAGAGGCTCCTAGAACCAAAATAATAATTAACAGCGTAACAGACAAACGAAGTAGACAGCCCAACAGTGATAACAGTACCTCGGCCCCAGTGAACGGAGCTCCACCTAACAGATAAAGTCTAGGCTTCCCACGAGTGACAGCGCTTGATTTCTCTGCCCTATGACTCCTGATCTTAATTAACGTACTATTCACTTTTATCTTGTCCCAAATTGTATCCTGCGTGATACTGGTACCCACGATCTAGACATAAGTTTTCTAATTGCCCAGAATACATACTCTTGTGACATCTACCCGTCCCACTTGTAGAATTTAGCAATACACGTGTAAGGACCTTGCCTTGTGTCCTGTCTCTCTCTCTTATTTGTCTAAGCTCCGGTCTAGAAAGAGAACCCAGGTACACACTAGGCGTTAGAGGGACGGGAAGCCGACCCTAAAACACCTAGCATTACACTTAGTGTTCAAATAGCAAAAGTATCTCAGCTCTCAGTTGAACTCCTCTCTCTCTCTCTCTCTCTCTCTCTCTCTCCATGGCCAAAACACTTCCGAATGCATCTTAACTTGTCCCACAAACATCACACTGTACTTGACAATCTCCACGTCTCATTTTTCCACCATCTTAGGCTACTACTGACATGACCCCCTCCCTCCCAACACACACACACACACACACACACACACACACACGAGAGGGGGAGGGGTGAAACAGCCTAAACATATGGTATTTCAAACCTTCTCCTTCTCCATGTGCTTATACGTGTACAAGAAACAAGGGTAGGTATTACTTTTACTCATAACACATCTCGTCAGTTTACAATAAACCCTTCAGTCCTAAACTGCACTGGTATTATATTTTTGGTATTTTTATGCGTTTTTATTGTCTTTGACGAAGACTTTTGAAGTGGAGAGGTAAGATGTAGGCTCCAGCAACCTCTTGAATCCAATGACTTTTTTTTTTTTTTTTTTTAAGTTTTGTTACCAGCAGATAATATTATTTTGCTCACGAGATTTTTTTTTTAATTCCAGGGATTAAAAAGGTCTTTATTTATCCTTCACCACTGTAAATCAGATTCTTTTAGTTTATTTAAACTGTATGACCCTAGGGTATATGAAAACTGTCATCGCATTGTAGATGTTAACTCCTTCAATACAGGACATGTCTACTAAATTGAATCTAGTATCTGTTGCTAGCAAGAATACGTGGAAATTTAATGTCATCGTAGTGAAGAGTTCAAGGAAGCGAGAAAAACGATGGGCGAACAATTTTTTGTTCACTGACCTGCTCGTTAGTCAACATCAATGTCGTTCCCGTCATATTCTCACCGACACATCATAAACAAACATCAGCTGATACTCTTTTGATGGCGATGTTTTTCTTCTCCTCCGTACGCGAGGCCTCTTCTAAAATGGATAACGCCGTTTGTCGGAAGCGTTAATAAAATATAAATTACATCATACTGGAGGGATTATTAGTGATGGACAGACAAAGGCAGGTTTTGAGACGCAGCAGATAAGCAATAGAATACAATGCCTAGGAACTTTAGTGTTTATGATGGGAGACCTAAAAAGTGAGAATTAACACTGGCCCCGTAAAATGATGGAAGTAGAAAGAGGTGGGTATGGAGCACCAGGAGGAAACAATAACGATCTGCGACTTAAGGATATGTGCTAAACCTGTAGGTTTATGCATTAGTAATTCATAATTCAAACACAAAGAAACATTAATATCCAAGTCAAGAAAAAATTCTAGAGAATGTTGAAAGGAACCTGATTGATTATGTGCTTGTGACAATAGCTAGAACAACGTTCACTATATTTGCTGAACCCTCCATAACGCATGGCTAAACTACCTAGATGTATTTATTTTGTATTTTTGTATATCATCAGTCAGGTAATACTAGACAAGAGAGAGAGAGAGAGAGAGAG
>NC_136955.1:6544287-6589287 GCF_032717465.1 Coenobita brevimanus | reverse complement strand
GAGAATAAATTACATAATTTAACAAACAATCGCATAAGCAAAACATTATAAAGAAAATGAGCACAAAAATCAATGTACAACTTACAAAATGGCTCCACCCACAAACAGCAGGCTAACTGGCAACTCTGACATGTAACGGGGGGGGGGGGATACGAGAAGCACTGAGAACCTCCCAGTAAGTCCTATAACTAGCCAATCCTGCTTCTCAACAATAATAACAAAGCCCTAAAGACCTAAAAGATTGTGAAATATTAAAATACTGTAACTAGTGGGGGTCAGGGGAGTGATCTCTGTAAACTAATTATAAAAAAAATGCCACGCATGGTGACAAAGTTTTAAGCGTTAGGAAATGTGCTGTAGTTGGAGTAAAAAAAAAAAAAGTTAATCGACTAATAAGTGTTTCCAGAAAAAAATAATGCTTCTCTTCTCCTTACCAATAGATAAATCCAGTAAATTTTGATAAATTATTGCATGTGGAAAAATTGTTGTAAATGATAAGAATTAACAATCGTTTTCAAATGAAATAACGGCAGTTGGTGGGAAACAATGGTGTAAATGCCGACAGTAAAGTTAATTGTGAAAAATGCAGTAACTGAAAAAAAGTGCTGCAGTATTCAAAGATAAACACTGTAAATTTGGGAAAATTGTTGTACATGGAAAACTTGCTGTAATTATAAATATATGAATAAAATTTTCTAAATAAAAAAATTGGAATTAATGGTGGAAGATAATGCTGTAAATGGGGACAAAATAAAGGAAGTTGTGGGAGAAATGCTATAAATGGTGGAAAATGCCTTCCCTTCCTTTCCCCCCACCTACTCAGTAAAATCGAGGGTAAAACTCCCAGTCTCCCTCTGTATACCTATTCTAAACCATTCCTGGTTAATTCCTCTCTCAACTCAGTTAACAGGAAAGAATGAAAGAAAATATATATAAAAAGAAATGTCGTATGTCTTGGAATATGCTAAATGTGGTAAGAAAGCTGGAAATTGTGAAAATTGCTTCAAATGGTGGTAAAATGATATAAATGGTAACAATTGCTGGAAAGATGGTAAAATTCTGTAAATTGAGAAATTGCTGGAAATGGTGTAAATGGTGGAAACTGCTGGAAATGGTGATAAAATGGTGGAAATAGTGGAAACTGCTGAAAATGGTGGTTAGATGCTGTAAGTGGTGAGAATTGCTGGAAATGATGGTACAAGTAAAATGCTGTATATTGAGAAAATTGATGGAAATGATGGTAAAATGTTGTAACTGATGAAAATTGCTGGAAATGGTGGCTAGATGCTGTACGTAGTGAGGATTGCTCTACATGACGACAAACTGCTGTAAATGGCAGTAAATGGGTGTAAATGGTGGAAATTGTTAGAGATGGTTGCAGAATGCTGTAAAGTAAAGCCTGCTGTAAACTGCAAAAGTGCTGGAAACTGTGGTGAAATGCTGTAAATGGTAGAACTGCTAGAAATGGTGATAGAGTATAATGCCGTAAATGGTAAAAACTGCTGGAAATAGTGGTAAATTGCTGTAAATGGTTAAAAATGGTGGTAAAATACTGTAAATGGTAAAAACTGCTGGAAATGGAGGTAAAATACTGTAAATGGTAAAACTACTGGAAACGGTGGTAGGCTATAATGCTGTCAGTGGTAAAAACTGTTGAAAATGGTGGTAGGCTGTTATGATGTAGATGGTAAAAACTGCTGGAAACTGTGGTAAAATGCTGGAAATGGTGATAAATTGAAGTAAATGGTTGTATCGGTACACGGCTAACACTAAATATCGTGCCACCGCTAGCACCAATAAAATGTATCGTCGCACTGCTGGCCACCAATTTAATGTAGCCGTTATGGAGTAGCAGTTGACTACATATTAAGTGTTCTGCTGTTTAGTATAACTAGACCACCGTGTTGGATCGACGACACTGTCTGTAGTACACGTCAGCTACTCGCCGTCACTGCCCGACACTTCCCACCAAAGGTCCTTTGCCACGAGAAGGTGGAAGCTGGTCTGTTATTAAGTGGTAGCGTAAGGTGACAGAAATGAGCAGATTAAATCTCTCTTTATTGGGTACAGAATAATATAACTGCGACCCGAGAGATATGTAAGAGCGATACCACCTCCCTTTGTAACTATAAAACGGCTTCTGACGCTGTACACTCACCGAGCCGACTAGGGCGCGGTGCTGAGGTCAGCTAAAAAGTGAGGTGCCGAGCATTTACATATACTCTGGGCTTATGCAAAAAGTAGAGATAAATGACAACTCTACTAGCACATTATACACCTCTATAAAATGGCATTAAGTACATTCACATATGCCAGCATAATAAATGGTTCCCCAGGACTTTACACTTACGCACTATTCAGATATCTTTTCACTTCTCCTAACCTTCATTTTATAATTGAAACAGGGTGGCACTTATGGTCTGCCATCCACCTTCTTCTATACCACAGCTAACAGCGAAATGATATTTGGTTGTTCATCATTCACACTTCATTACACACTGTTAATTATGACTAAACAGCTTTAAAAATTATTATGTAAAATGTGTGATACTACAACTTCATATGGAAAAAGATGTTGACACCAGAACATTGCTCGGCCACACCATTGACGTCCTCGTCGACATTGTTGTCCTAACTACCGTGTAGCCTAACCAGAGTGTAGGGTAGCTAACTATTCAGGAACATCCACTTGCAATCCGCGAGTATGGACACGTGGTCTCAGGGAGTTCCCTAATTGGCGCCTTAAATAGTAGCCTAAACCACAAACACAGGACAAGACCACAATAAGTAGAAGACCAATGCCAGGACCAAAATAGGAAGGAGAAAGGTATGAAGGAAGATAGGACAGTACATAAGGCTCTAAATCAGTCCTGTTCAGGTGGGAGAGGAAGGTAAGCTCCTTTAATACATGAGACAACCTGTTCACATTCAAGGAAGTAACAGTGAATAAAGGTAAAAAGGGTCGTAACTGGGATGAGAAGTTCACTGTCAAAGCTAGATGATGCTTGCTAGGCAGAACTGCTATCTCTTTACTGTGTAACTCACAAAAATCAGGTGCAACATAGTACCCCTTTACAGTAAGGAATTGATTCTGTGAGGCACAAATCACAGTTACATCCTCTGTCTCAGGAAAGTAAAAGTACTGTTTCGCATGAATATGAGCATGGAAAACTGACTTCAACTGAATGGGTTGGAAGGTGCAACGTTGCAGAGCAGAGGAAGTATTTGTGTCCAACAAGGCCCTCTTACACTCCTCTACCTTTAATGGTACGAAGACAAAATAGAAAGCAGGACATACATGGAGATCATGAAATGAGGCCTTACACTTCTCAAATTCATCCACAGTCATTTCTGCTACATATTTCTTGTCATCTGAGACAACCAGCACCTCTGGACCCTCTTCAATAACAACAAGTGTATTATTAGCAGTAGCAAAAGGGAAGGAAATGAACCGCCATGCCTGGTATATTACAGCATTCCTCATAGGTACCAATATCAGGATGCCTTCATGGGTCAACTGGGCCTCTAACAATGGGTAATAATATTCCAGTTGACTCAGATCAAAGAGTGGCATAAGTCCATGCTTCCACATAGCTATATCAAGTGCATTTGTTAGTATATTAGTAGGCAGCAATAAAGCATTAACCCTGTTCAAACTTGCATCGATTAAGCCGTCCACCATATTGGCTGCATGCTTCTCCAAAGCAGTGGTTGACTCGTCGAGAGCATGTAAGTACTCAGCGAATAACACCAAGTTAGCTAGGGTTGGTAGGTTAATTTGGATGTTGTTCACAAGCTCTACTAGATGGTTGGTAGTCCTAATTATCTCGTTAGCTTTGTTAGTGAACTCATCTAACTGTTTATACACATGCATGATTAATCTATTATTGGCTTTAACGGCCAGTGTCAAGTCATGCATCTGTCTACCCATTTGCACTACATCCTTATCTAATGCCGTACCAAAGAGTTGTTGAGACAGGATTCCTAGAAAATCCACAAGTCCTCTCTTAGTACGTGCATGGACATGCTTGGAAAGATCAGAGTGTACGTTAGGTAAAGCAACATGCAAGTTAGTGAGCCTGTCGGTGAGCCTGTCTATATGCCTAGTCTGAAGCTCAACAATTCCATGCAAGGTTCGTTCCAAAGCTTCAGTGTCAGAGTTCGTCAATCGTGGGTTTCGATTAAACATCTTTCCCACTTCCAATAGTTGCTGTCTGAGATTCGACAAGCCCTTGGAGACCTCCTTGACAATATCTGGCGTTTGGAGATAGCCTTCCATTGGATAGTAGACGCATACTGCATCTTCCACTACTACGACTTCTCCAAGCGGGCTCTTCAGTGCTCCTGGCATTTTCGCAGTCGTGTCCGTGTCCGACGTCTTTCCATAGGTCCACCCCAAGCAACACACGAGGAGTATGAGCCACAGCCACATTTTTTTCTGCAAGAGAAGATACTCCCTTAATCACTCTTGTTGTGGGATCGTAGCTTGCTGCGATACTCTTGGTTAGGGACAGGTACGGACGACGACATAGACTGCGACGAAGACAGAGGGGACAACACATCAGACGCAGGGTTAGTTAGGCCTAGCTCTTGACTTACTAGTTTGATCCTATCAGCATGTACTACCTCCTGAGTTCCATTAGCTTCATCCTTTATTCTATAAGTATTTCCACGTACTCGTTCCACAACGGTATATGGTCCGCGGAACTTAGGTCTGAGCTTGGAAATTCTCTCAGGGTTGTGGGTCATGACCTTCTGGCCTGCCTGTAACATCTTCTCTTGACTACCTTTGTGTTGCTTCGCCATCATCTCCGCTCTTGAGGCTTTTAATCTTTTCCGTACTTCACTGTGCATACGTTGGAATTTCAACAACTGTACCTTTGCGTAGTCTTCTTCGTTGTATACTGGAGTAGGAGGTCCAGCCAACAAATCGTAGGGTAACACTTTCTCTTCTCCATAAAGGATATAATGAGGAGACTTCCCAGTTGATGAATTTTCTGAGGAGTTGATGGTCGCCGCTACATGTGGTAACCAGTCTTCCCAGTTATCCTCCTGATTTGAGGTTATTACTGGTCTCAAGACTTCCAGTATCTTCCTGTTTGTTCTCTCCACCAGGCCATTGCTCTTAGAACTGTAAGGCGTTACAAAAACTTGCTTTACTCCATACATACAACAGATTTCTTGTAACACCTGGTTACGAAATTCACTGCCATTATCGCTGAGCAATACCTTGGGTGTAGAGTATGGACAAATCACTGAAGTCACAAAAGCTTGCGCCACCTCCTCTGAAGTTTTCGTCTGTAAAGGTGCTAAAACAGTGAATCGTGAGAAATGGTCCACTGCCACCAGTACATAACTTGAACCTTGACGACTTCTCGGCAACGCTAAGAGATCAATGGAGACTGTATCCCAGGGTTTTTCCGGTAGAGGATACTCTAAGATGGGAGTCGGAAGTCCCGTCGTTCCTCGTATTTCCGCGCATTTGACACATTGACTGACGTGGGCTTCTATGTCCTTCCTCATGGTCGGCCAATAGTATTTCTTTCTCGCCTCACGTATGCATCTATCGCGACCGGGATGACCCGCTTGAGGTACGTCATGAACTAACTGTAGCACGGCTTGCTGTAAGGTAGCAGGAACAACCAACTGATATGCAGTGTCCTTCCCTGGGGGTTGCTTATACAAAAGACCCTGTTGAAGATGGAAGTGAGTCATTGGTACTGGGAGTTCAGGTAGACAAGTCTCGTCGCCAGACTCCAAGGCATAGATGACTTGAGACCACATCGCATCATTACGTTGTTCCGCTTTTACCGTGTCTGAGGAATACTCAGCAAGAGCAACATCCTCGGCTATGGTAGCAGCAATGTTTCTACTCAATGCGTCGGCTACAACATTTTGACGGCATGGTAAATATCTGACCTCTGGATCAAACTCCATTACCTTGCCAAACCAACGCGCAACCTTACCGTGCAAGTTTTTTCCTTTAAACAAGTCGCGTATGGGTGCATGGTCAGTTAAAACAATTATCCGGTAGCCAAAGATAATATCCCAGAAATGTCCTAACGCCCACACGACTGTTAATGTCTCCAAATGTGTCGTCGAATAGTTCTTCTCTGGGGGTCTCAGTGCCCTACTAGCATACGCTATGGTATGTGTCTTTCCTTGCTCATCCTTCTGCTGTAACACCGCTCCCAGACCCAGACCTGAGGCGTCTGTGCACAGATAGAAAGGTTGAGTATAATCAGGAAACGCTAATACGGGTGCTTCTGACATGGCTTGTTTGAGCTCGTTGAAGCTTTTCTCTTCCGAGGGTCCCCATTTCCATGCAGCGTCCTTCTTAAGTAGCGTTGTTAAAGGTGATGGCATACCTGTGGACAAAACTCCTATAAAAGCCAGTGAGGCCTAGGAACGATCTTATCTGATCCTTGTTCTGTGGTGTAGGAAAATTTAACATTGGCCTTACCTTGTCCGGCACAGTCTTGATGCCATTACCATCAACTAGGTGTCCTAAAAATCTAATACTGGATTTCAGAAATTCACACTTAGACAGCTTAATTTTCAGACCTGCGGATCTCAAGGTTTCCATCACTCATTTTAACTTGTTAAAATGACTGTTAACATTGTTACTCACGATGATTAGGTCATCTAGATACGCTAAGACGTCTTGCCCTAACATCTCGCCAAACAATTGGTTTATCATCCGCTGAAATGTTAAAGGAGCATTACTCAGTCCAAAAGGCATCCGGAGAAATTCAAAGTGCCCACGGTGAGTGCTAAAAGCAGTAATGGGACGCGACTCTTCGGTCAGCTCCACCTGCCAATACCCTGACGCTAGATCCAGACAAGTAAACACAGTATTTCCCTTACCTAATGATTGAAGTAAGTCTCGCAGATGCAGAATCGGGTAACGATCCGGTACTGTTACCTTGTTCACTTGCCGAAAATCCACAACAGGTCTCACACCACCGTCCTTCTTAGGCACTAGAAAGAGTGGTGCATTCCAAGGCGAGGAGGAAGGCTGGATAACTTCATCACGAAGCATCCTTTCAACTTCCTCATCCACTGCTTCCCTTTGGCTGTGCGGTAGACGGTATGCAGGCACATAAACTGGATTTGTACCAGGGCACAAACCAATATGATGCTTCACCCTATCCGTCCTACCCAGCGCTTCTCCTGGAAGTGCTACTGCGTCGGAATCTAAGGAGGGCTAGGAGTCGTGTTTTATGGTCTACATTATCCGTGACCTTCACATATTGCTCCAGCTGTTTTTCCTTAGCCAGACGTACGGGTTCCGACTGAGTCCTTGCTTGAAATGTAACTACAGGAGAGATCACCGGCACGTCGTCGACTTCCTTTATGGGGGCACCATAGCACATCAAGTCGCCTATATAACAACCATCTCTGAGCTTAACTGCGCCACCACTCATATTTGCGATGAAGAGGGGCGTCTTCTGGTCTTGGCCAACGCTAGTCAGAGTCGATTCCAGCGACAATGCCTTATGTTTTACAGTCTCAGTTAAGCATGCTACATCAGTTCCCACCGACACGTCAGGTACTCGGACAGGAATTTTACAGACAGTTCGACTGGGTAAGTGGTGATTACCACTCACTATAGCCCTGACTTTCTTCCAGTCCATACCCTCTGCTTCGTGTGCATCCGGGGACTCCCTTGACGCTTCACTTGTCGGGGTCACAACTGGCTGGACGGCTCCTGATTGGATGCCAGTTCCAGTTCGTGTTGCTGAGGGATTAAGGCCTACAAACTCTTTCCCATTAAAGGAAATGGAATGTCTTTGAGGGTGTATTACTCTATCATACTCCTCCATGGTTTCAAAGCTTAACAGTCCATCAGCTAGCAGAGGAAAATCCTCAACCACATAAAACGTAGCACGTAACACAGGAGATCGTTTATCTGCCCTCAATGTCAACGGCACCTGGCTTACAATCTTCATTCTACTCCCTGTCACACCTGTCAACATTACATCAGGTGGTGATAATGTCCAGTTTGTTAGAGGCATTTCACTTTTAAGTCTTTCCAACGCTTTACTAGAAATAATGTTTGTACATGCCCCTGTATCTACGATCAGGGACAGCTGGCCTTTCCCTATGATCCAAGGAATAGATAATAAGTCCACCTTAGTAATAGCTGCCACACACGCATCGGTGGATTGTACTATTTTAATTACTTTTGCGCGCGGCCCTGAGCTTCCCCCGAACTAGCTGGGTTCCCTAGTTTCTTCCTCTTTTCAATGACAAAGGGGCAACAGTCCGTTTCATGAGGACAATGCCCATGTATGACACACCATCTTTTCACCTTTGGCTTAACAGCCTTGGTCTTTTGCTGTGGAGAACTAGTAGCTGTATCTCTCCAGCCCGAAGTTTGCAAGGCTTTGCTAGCTTCTGCATAGCATATGCCTGCCTTCGCCAAAGCCTGACCTTCAGTACAGTTAGGATGTTGCTGTGCTATATCAGTAGCCAGATTAGGTATGGGTATCTGCCACAAAGGAGGAGGGTTAGTCTGACTTTGCACGCCCATATTGTTAGTCATGCCCCAGGTATTTGGATAAGGGCCCTGGGTTTGCATGCCAATATTAGTATTCATGCCCCATTGATTAGGATTCTGGGTTTGCATGTCAATATTAGTATTCATGCCCCATTGATTAGGATTCTGGGTTCGCATGCCAATACCATCTGTGTTTATACCCCATGCATTTGAATAAGGAACAGAAAATAAATTCTGTCCAAAACCTTGTGGTGTACTGAAAACATCTGCAGTATACACAGGTATGTGAGTGGTTGTAGTACTATCACTAATGACTGGATTTTGCATATCCTGAGTGACCAAAGGTACTGTTGTAGTCTCAACTTCCACAGTCTCCTCACTAGGATTACCCTCATTAGCAAGACTAGTGGCCATTTTGGATCTAACTGATTGCTCTGGGACTGTTGAATAAGTATGACCAGAACGCAAGCAAAACGTTCAAATCCTCATCCTGTCCTTCAGAAATATCCTCATCACCTTGATCCTCAATATGTCCTTCACTCATTTAATATGTCTGAGCACTTTTATTTGATGTATCAACACACTCATAAAATTCTGAGTCTAGTGGGGTTGGCTTATCTCTATTTCCCCTAATTCTACGTCCCCACTTTTTCACTGTATCCATCCAACCTTGTCAGTAATATTCCCCTCCCATATACAGGAAAATAAACTGACATAAAAAAGGATAGTTATGGTAAGTGACAGAACGGGACACATATAAAATATAGAAAGTATATATTTCAAGGGAATTCTGAGAAACCTTTATTTCCACTCATCAACTAACTAACGTGTGTTGATTCAAGTGTGTGTGTGTGTGTGTGGATTACTAATGCATGGACACTACCTAGATATGAAAGTCCAGGATGATGTTCCACATTCCACGTTCCACACTCCACCAGACTCCTCCAACCATATGCAGCAGCCCGCTCGCTGTGGGAGTTAGCAAGCGACTGGTTCGCCCTGCACCACGCCAGGCAGATGCCACAGACGCACCAACACAATCGTGGCACCTCTCGGCCGCTCTCGGCTCCCCCTCGGCTCGCTTCGGCCGTCCGCGCCTCTGGAGTTGCTAGAAGTCGCTAGTTGACCCACTCCTCACCGCACTGGCTTGAACTCTCCTTATCTCGCCTCTCACACACGAGAGCGAGATTCTTGCCAGTTTGCGTTTGAAGATGAAGATATCTCGCACACCACAGGGCGAGATAACTGCCAGTTTGTGCTTAAGATAGGAATCTCGCACTGGCAGAATAATGGGAGGAATTAATATGCACCACTCCAGTTTATCTGCTCCACTTAACTCACTGGTAATTAGTCCCCTTACAACAGCAGAGTAAGATTTTCTGTTTCACCTTCAGGGACGAGCGATTGCAAGGGTTACTGGTTCACAGCATAAATCCCTTTAGCACGTATCGTATCCCAGCACTGAGCACCAATTTAATGTATCGGTACACGGCTAGCACTAAATATCGTGCCACCGCTAGCACCAATAAAATGTATCGTCGCACTGCTGGCCACCAATTTAATGTAGCCGTTATGGAGTAGCAGTTGACTACATATTAAGTGTTCTGCTGTTTAGTATAACTAGACCACCGTGTTGGATCGACGACACTGTCTGTAGTACACGTCAGCTACTCGCCGTCACTGCCCGACACTTCCCATCAAAGGTCCTCTGCCACGAGAAGGTGGAAGCTGGTCTGTTATTAAGTGGTAGCGTAAGGTGTCAGAAATGAGCAGATTAAATCTCTCTTTATTGGGTACAGAATAATATAACTGCGACCCGAGAGATATGTAAGAGCGATACCATCTCCCTTTGTAACTATAAAACGGCTTCTGACGCTGTACACTCACCGAGCCGACTAGGGCGCGGTGCTGAGGTCAGCTAAAAAGTGAGGTGCCGAGCATTTACATATACTCTGGGCTTATGCAAAAAGTAGAGATAAATGACAACTCTACTAGCACATTATACACCTCTATAAAATGGCATTAAGTACATTCACATATGCCAACATAATAAATGGTTCCCCAGGACTTTACACTTACGCACTATTCAGATATCTTTTCACTTCTCCTAACCTTCATTTTATAATTGAAACAGGGTGGCACTTATGGTCTGCCATCCACCTTCTTCTATACCACAGCTAACAGTGAAATGATATTTGGTTGTTCATCATTCACACTTCATTACACACTGTTAATTATGACTAAACAGCTTTAAAAATTATTATGTAAAATGTGTGATACTACAACTTCATATGGAAAAAGATGTTGACACCAGAACATGGTAAGAACTGCTGGAAAAGGTTGTAAAATGCTGTAAATTGTTAAAACTGCTGGAAAGGGTGGTAAAATGTTGTAAATTGTGAAAACTAATGGTAATGATGGTAAGATTTTGCAGATGATGAAAACTGCCAGGAATGGTGGTAAAATGCGAAAAATGTTGAAAATTGTTGTAAATAATGGTAAAATTCTGCAAATGATGACTTTTGCTGGGAACGGTAGTAAAATGCTGTAAATCGTAGTATATGCTGTAAATGGTGAAAATTCCTGGAAATAGTGGTAAAATGCTGCAGGTGAAAAATGTTGTAAATCGCAGAATGCTGGATATGATGAAAATTGCTGGGAATGGTGGTAAAATGCTATAAATGGTGAGAATTGCTGTAAATGGTGACCAAATGCTAGGGTGGCAAAGGTCTGTAAATGGTGTCAAAATGCTGCAAATGGTGAAAACTGCTGGAAATGACTGAAAATGCTGTAAATGATGAAAACTGACAGAATGCTCAATGATGAAAAATGCTGGAAATGTTATTGTGCTTTATAATATATGCTGTAAATGATGATTATGTGGATGAGGGAAAATGTCGCAATATGGTTGAGAAAAATGCTGTTAATGGTGAAAATTGCTGGAAATAGGGATGAAATCCTGTAAATGATGGTAATTATATGAATGAAAGAGTATCCCGTAAATCATGGGGGAATGCCGTTAATGGTGAGGGTAGGCTATTATGCTGGCCAGTGGACGCGGCCATACTTGGTGATTACGTCAATATAAGATTCTTCAGGATGGGGATATCTTTGTTTATAACTTTATTTTAGAGGCAATCAGGTGGTGTTATTCAGCTTTGGAGACCTCGTCGCGAAAGGGTTAACGAAGGCTATGTTAAGTCTGTCAGTTCCATGTCTCCCCTAAGGTGAGTAAATGGTATGAAGTTAGACAGAATGATGGACAGACAGACAATATGGATGGACAGAGGTATATTGCAGTGATCTGACAATTGAGTATGTGGATGGAAAGAAGGATTATGAGTAGACAGTCAGATAGAAATACAAACATTAATAGACAGAAAGACATGGACAGATGGGAATATATATTTATATAGATATATAGATTGATGGATGGATAAACAGGGATAGATTAACACACACACACACACACACACACACACACACACACACACACATACAGAAAGAAAGAAAGAAAGATAGATAATAAACAGCCAGATAGATAGACAGATAGATAGATGGACAGATAGATAGATAGGTTGATAGATAAACAGAATCATAAATGTGGCTGCAGATAGCTAATTGGATGGATGTGAAGATGGATGAATGGATAAACAGATAAACAGGATAAAAGATACCTAGATAGGTGGATGGGAAGGAAAGATGGATAAACCGATGGCCAAACAAACAGAACGATAAACAGACACACAGAAAAGAGCAATCTTCCTCAACTTCCAGAAAATGTTGGTCAGGAAAGCATAAAACACTTGGGAGCTCAAATGGCGTGTAAGTCCTGACTCTCAGCATAAATCTGTCTCTCCTGAAAGTATTTGCCCCCAATAAAACTCCACGGTCCAGTGATGTATCTGTCTATGAGAGTATTTTTGCTAGCACGGGAGATTTCGTTATGTCTCCTTTCAGATATTTATATTGCTTTTATATTATTATTATTTTTTTTTGTCCAATGAGGTGTTTTTGGTCGAGTTTGTTTGTTTGTTAACAACATTGTGTAACAACGGCTGAATGAAATTACATGAAACTTTCAGGATATGTGGACATTGGTTCCCAAAGAAAGTGATTAAATTTTGGAGGTAATCAAGTGAACCTGACAGGTCATAATCATGGTCCCTGATTTTCAGAGGGCTATAACTTCAAATCGGTTGAAGAGAGAGATATTTACTAGTGGAACATATAGGAACTCGTATTATGGGCTTTCATTTGGCACCAAGACTTTTGACCTTGAATGACCTTGAAAGGTCAAACTCAAGGTCACAGATATTCAGAGGGCTATAACTCGAAACTGGCTGAAGATAGAGATTTACTATTATCAACATACTGTATAAGAGATCCCATATGAGTTTTTAATTGGTACCTTGACCTTTGACCGTAAGTGACCTTGAAATGTCAAGCTCAAGGTCATGCATATTCAGGGGGCTACAACTCGAAACTCGTTGAAGATAGAGATATTTACTATTACCAAGATGTTGGAAGTCTCATATGGGCTTTCATTTGGCACCATGACTTTTGACCTTGAGTGGCCTTGAAATGTCAAATGCAAGATCATGGATTTTCAGAGGGCGAAACTTGGAAACATTTGCTCCATTACCTTTGACTTTAACCTTAGACTTTAATTGTGCACTGAAGCTAAATGGCAGAAACGAGTCAGTATTCAATAGCAATAAAATAACTGCTGTCGGGCGAGGTTTGTTGTGCCTGGCACCACTTGTATTTTTTTTTTTTTACTCTAGTTCCTTCAGTCTTATGCCTTATTACCTCAGCCACATGATATCTCCAAAAGTTCTCAATGAATTTCAATGAAATTTTGTGGAAGGGTGGGCCATGGGCCAAGAAAGAATTGATTAAATCTGGGGGAAGATCCGAATCCTATCTATCCCGCACAATGTAAGTTTTCAAATAAATTTCAATGAAATTTTGTGGAAGGATGGGCCATGGGTCAAGAAAAATTTTATTAAATTTGGGGGCGGATCCGGATCCGGCATTGGTGAAGGTATGCAGTCTCTAAGCGTTTTCTAGTTTCCTTTTGTTTTCTCGCTATCGACATGTTTTATTTAGCTCAGGAGGGCGTAATCAAGCTAGAGGGTCTTAGATGTAGCTTTCATAGACTTCTTCACTATTAAAAATCTGTCCTGAATCAAATAAAATCGTAAGATGGTAGCCATAACAAAATGGACAATACGACATTGGAATGGAAGGATTAAAACTCCAATAACGATCTAACTTATTTGTCTATATCATATATTCCTGTCAGCTTAGTTCCTTCCCTAAGATGGCATATATTTGAATTTTTTCTTGATATCACTAGACGACTTTAGTCAAGTTAGAGAGGCCTCTGGTAGCGACGGGGTTAATGAAGGCTGCGTCTCACCTTTCACACTCGAAAAGTCTCTCGCGTAATGAAAAATCTAAAATGTACAATAAAGCAATACATCACAGGACTGAAGGGGATATGCAGTGTATTCTTCTTGTCTTTGCAATGTTTCTGTCACCTTTTTCTCAGGGATACAGTTTTGTCTTTTACATTTTAGCTCCTGTTGTCCAATGATGCAGTTGCCATTTTTTTCTCACTTTTAGGTGATTATTATCTGCTTACAAGAGTACGGCAGCAGCAGAAATAACTGAGGTCTAAGTCTAATCATTTCAGTTCAAGAAGCATCTGCTGATTTGAATACAACCATTTGATATTATATATATACATATATATATATATATATATATATATATATATATATACATATATATATATATATATATATATATATATATATATATATATATATATATATATAAAGGTAATCGTATTGAAGTGAATAAGTGAATATTAACCCCTTTAAGGGACTGAAGCAAACCAGTGTCGCTGAAAAGACTCAAACAGCATACCAGAAAATATTAAACTATACTATATTCCATAATATGCTAAGGAAAATGAGCTGCGAGGTCTCCTACACTAACGAGAATGCGGCTCTTGCTCTCGCTGAACGCCTATTTCCAGACTGCAGTCAGGGTGACCTTGGCAAAATTACTTCCAGGCTCCTGTAAATCCAGGAGCGAGGAGCAGCTGAAAATTATTGTGTGCAACACTCCCAGCACCGTTCGTTTGTCACATTCAAGCTGTTTCAGAATTATCTATTGAACGTATCTAAACCTGATATACAGTCAAAAAGTGGCAGCAATAATACACAGTAACCCATTTTCTATGTCGGTAACGAGTGAGTGTTCCTATGGATCACGGCCAAAAATCTCTAAGAGTTCTTAATACTGAAATGATATACAACAAACACATAGAAAATCAGGTACTTTGGCGCTTGAGCTAATATTTTTCATTTTCTCTGCTAGTAAAATAGACTCTAACTTAAACTGAATATTAATGCCTATGCATTACTCTCCCAATTTAAAATTGCTAGAAATCATGCAAAAGCTGTATTAAATCTATCTAAATCAAACTTTCTTCAAAAGCAAGCATCAAAACTACTTAACAACCCTAATGACAATAGAATATTCTGGTCAACTCTTAATTCTTTCAATAATAACTTTAACAAGTCATCTTCCATTCCCCCACTAAAATCTTCAGATGGCAATATTACAAATGACCCACGTGGGAAAGCAGATATCTTTGCTAGTACCTTTGCAAGAAACTCTACCATAGATGATACCAGCCAGAATGTCTCAGTACTGGAACTTGATTCTCCTGAAATTGCCCCACTTAAAATACAGACAAGATTCGTAAAATTCATCCTAGACAATTTACCTACCAACAAAGCTCCAGGCCCAGATGGAATTCCGCCAATTGTTTTGAAAAAGTGTTCCCCTGAACTTGCCTCTGTCCTAGCTAAATTATTCAGACTATGCATACGTACTTCTTTATTCCCAAATTCATGGAAAGAAGCCAATATCCACCCAGTTCCGAAGAAAGGAAGTTCGTCTGACCCCTCCAATTACAGACCAATAGCTGTCACATCTTCTCTTGGTAAGGTATTTGAAACTTTAATTAATAAGCATATTGTTAAACATCTTGAATCCAACAACTTAATTAGTGATAGACAATACGGTTTTCGCCGCGAAAGATCCACCATTGACATACTCAATCTCTTAACTCATACCATCCATCAGTCAATTGATCTTTTTGGAGAAACTCATGCAGTAGCTCTTGATATCTCTAAAGCTTTCGACAGAGTATGGCACCGTTCCCTGCTGTCCAAACTCCCTTGCTATGGACTAACGTCTTTTGTTCCTTTGATTTCTTCTTATCTTAGTGACAGGAAAATAAGAGTAAAAGTAGATGATGTATATTCGAATTTCCACTCAATTAACGCCGGCGTGCCGCAGGGATCAGTTGTGGCGCCAACCCTATTTCTGGTTCATATTAACGATCTCTTATCTGTCACTCACAATCCCATTCACTCATATGCAGATGACTCAACACTACATAGTTCATTCACACTCAGGTTTCCAATTACAAAGTCTAATATCTCTACCTCTCAACTCAGTACAGCCATCTCCATAAATCAAGATCTATCTACAATCAGTGAATGGGGACAAAACAACCTTGTCTCTTTTAATGCTAGTAAAACTAAATATATACAGTTTACTAATAGACAGATATTACCAGATTCGTACATTACCTTCAGTGCTACTAATATTCCCATCTCCAAAAGTATTGAAATTCTTGGTGTCTCAACAGTGCCCTCAGCTGGACCTCTCATGTCAGATCACTTGCTAAAACCGCCTCAAAGAAACTTGGATTATTGTACAGAGTCCGTAACTTCTTCGCCGATGAGCAGTTAGCTATAATTTATAAGAGTCATGTGCGCTCTCAGCTTGAATATTGCTCACCCTTGTGGAATGGTTGTGGAGAGGTTGCATTAAGACAACTAGACAAAATTCAGAATAAAGCTGTTAGAATCATTAACAACCCTGCCATTGCATATAAACTACCTCCCCTGCAAGTAAGAAGGAATGTTGCCTCCCTTGCATTATTTTACAGATATTTTTTTGATAAATGCTCAGACGAAGTTGCGTCCATGGTGCCACCTCTCCATGCCTTCCCTCGTGCTACACGGGCATCTGGTAGCGCTCATGACTGGAATGTCACTCAACCATGTTGCAGAACTTCTGCCTATCAGAATTCTTTCATTCCCCGAACTGCATCTCTCTGGAACTCGCTTCCCCAGAGTTGTTTTCCTCCAAATTTCAACCTACAACTGTTCAAGTCTAACTGTTACAGATATTTTATGAACAGAGGACACCAGTAATCTGGTGTATGGATTATTTTTTTTTCCCCATTTGTTTTTCCTTCCTCCTTTCTGTTATTGAAAAAAAAAAAAAAAAAAAAAAACTTGGTTTGCCAGTTCGGTATGCTGAGGGGGATGCCGACTGAACATATGAGAACCTTGGTGCAGTTACTCAGCATATACCACCGGGCTAATGTATGGCCCGGCCTGCACTAAAGGTGCAGGAAATCTACGAACGAACGAACGATACTCAGCATATGTCTTAAGTTATAAGTGACTGTCATTACATGCATATCATATATTGTGACATATCCATGACATTACAGGCTTCAAATGCTCTAAACTATAAGGCAGGTGGTGGCGACCACCGTCCACGACATAGCTGATATAATGCCTACTTCCTCCTTCACTTTTATCATTCTATCACTGTGTCTGCTATCCTTTCTTCCTGTTTCTCACTTTCCTTCATATCACTTCATATTAATCCTCCTTCCATTTTAGGTGGGGTTACATTGAGTGACAAGCCTAATGGCTTCCTGTAAACCAGGAAACCATTTACAGCACTGGGTGGTAACCATATAGCCTGATAACTGGGTGATGTGGAGTCTGTTATGGTGCCTCTGCTAACTGGGTGAAGCGACAGTAATGCGGCGCCGATCCAGGAACTAAACCTTCACATTTTTCCCCGCGCCCCACATCAGCGAGGACGTCAGCCACAAAGAAACATCGGTTCGCTGTTGCTTGCTTGCAGTTGATGGGACTGATCAACCAGACAGATGTGAATTGATCAACAATAACAACAACAACTCCAAAAACTGTTTTGATGTTATAAGCAGGTAAATGGCTTTGCAAATGCCCAAATAGAGGGCAGTCATTGCACCAGCTAATATTTATGTAAGCTGTCAGTTCACTAATTCACTTACTAGCTCAATGACATATGAACCAATGGACAGTAAGTCATGTCCACATGCACCTGCCACCTTGGTACACACAGCGGCTGCTTCATATTTTGAATCAATCACAGTTGTAATATAACTGTCGGATTCCTTTCACTTCTCTGTACTCTGTTAGGATAATAATTCCTTACCTCGTTTTATTTTTTTCATTTCAGGGATTTCCTAATAGTATTTTCGTTCTTGCTATTCTCATTTGCATTGTCGGATCACTTTGCAAACTTGTTTGTGCTATACTCCTATTTTTTAACCTGTTCCTTGGTCACTTTATTCAATCTCCTCCCAATTTATTTCCTATATTCATTTTGCATACGGCCGTAGTCTTAAACTGTGGGCAGGCGTTCACCTTGCCCTATCCGCATCCTTTGGTAGCCTTAACGCACGAAAGGGAGAGCGTTACCCGGTGAACCGGAGAGGATTACCATAGCGTAGTACTGGAATCCGCGGGGAGTCTCACAACACCCCTTCGCATGCCCCTTCGTCATATTATAGCAGCCTTATGCAAAGAAAACTACGTAGAATTTGAAGGACCCTATGGTGTGTATGATAGGAATTTTAATTAAATGTTAAAAACTTCGTGTAAAGTAAACAAAAATAAGCGTTTAATATTTTTAACGTTTTAAAAGACTTCCCTGCTTCTCTGGAGATGCTTAATTTACGACGAGACGAAGATAATGATAAGATACTGTATCCACTTCCATTTTATTTTTCAATATTTCTACCAAACTGTTTATCAGATATGGTGCATGATACTTTTATAATTAGTTTGATTACTACGTGAAGTAATTCCTACAGTACAGAATGGCCGAGTACTACCTAAACAGACAACTGGTGCACAGCCGGTTAGTTTGAATTACGAAGTCTCATGTTTGCGTTCGTTGAGCTTTTGCAAGTCCGCACAATTTTTTTTTTTTTTTTTTGGCTTGGCAATATATTTTTCTTGTGCATTTTGGTGTGATCTGAACAAATTTGGCTTTTATTTTCGGTGCTCGTGATTGGTTTTCAAATTAAGCCCCCTCCCCTCGTGTCCTGGGGGGTGGGATTTCAGAGTTCTGATTAGGAATAATGACCAAAACAAGCATTTGGGGCAAAAATATAGTCAATATCGGTATGGCCAGCCAAGGCATGTTCATAGGGTTATCACTGACCTCATGAACTCCTCTGAAGCTCTGTCTAACACCGAATTTTTCCTACGGCACAGGTTCTCCAAATCCTGTATGCAAACTCTTATATAGAGTATTTAAGAACAAATGCCAGTCTTTAACAATAGAAGAGGTAAGAATTGCAAACATTAATAGATTATCTTGTACATGAATCTTAGCAACTGTCATATTTATTGTTTTTTTCTCCCCTTTGGGGCTAAGATGCGAATGAATGTGTTTGAATGGATGAGTAAATGGGGAGTGTGTCGTCCTGTCTCGGCTACCTCCCTTTCCTTGGGGGATGCAGCCTAGGTATATAGACAGATACAGATTTTAAGATTTTGAATTTTAAAATTAATCAGTGTTACCAACTCCCTGCCGAGCCTACCCACACGAAGGGGTGCGCTCTCTCGCTTTCAAGATTAACACTTACGTTGAAGGTGTTAGCTTCCACCTCGAGCGGTGTGCGGGAAGGGTAACCCATGCCCTCAGTTTCAAGACTACGGGCGTTAGGATTCTTAACTCCTTTGTATGGGGTTGGAAGCTTTTGTATAAGTCACACAATACAGCTGTCTGGCCGCTTTCTTCAGGTTAATACCTATATAACACAGTGACAGTCACAAGATAGAGTCTGAACTTTACTGAGTATTGGTGGAGAGGGTAATTATGACACCCATGGGCGAGTTGTGTCTGTCTTACGAGATAATACAGGCATATATAACCAGTATCCGGCCCCAAATGTAGACGCAAATGCCGCGAATATTAATAAATGACAGTCAGTTTTCTCTTAGAAATAGTCGATAGAGATGAAAACAGTGGGATGCATTTACTTTAACAAGGACGGAAACAGCAGGGTACGATTTCTTAACTATAACAGCAAAAGTTAACAAACAAATGTGGTTAACACTGTCGAGCTTATATGGCTTACTCACAGTTGAGTAAACATGTGTAGCATTGATTGGAATGCTGTAGTAAAAATTATTGGAATACGAAGCAATTAGTTTTGAAAGTATTAACACGCTCAGATTCCTGTAATTCACTCTAAGCTCCGTCTAATATCTAGCTTTAAAATACTAATAATACGAAAGAATAAGCGGATATCTTCTTGCTACTCAATCACCTTCTAGGGATTTGATGCTGTTGTTCCTGGAATCCGTTCGAGTTGAGAGAGAGACAGAAGGAAACCGGAAGATAAACTTTATGAATACAGTCAGAATGAGTTCATATTTTGACTCTATTAACCGACCAACTGAATCACGATTACCCTCAGTACAGTATTCCAATGTATCATCAGTCAGCTACAAGTGGCGTCCCCTAAAGTCCATGAATCACTTAGAAGAAAGGTATAGATGAACATATGCACGGATACACTGATTAAGGAACTGATGTGATGATAGGTACGAATATATGGAGAGATGGATATATGAATGAATGAATGTGTCAACCAGCCATTTAGTAGTGTTTGGACGGACATGGCATAAAAACAGTAGATAAGAAAAAGTTTCTAATAATTTCACAAAGAGAGGTCCTCTATAAGCTGAATAAAACTGTCTTGAAAGATAGGAATTATAACATAAGAATATCATCATTAAGGAAGGAATTGATGTTTACAGTGTAGATGCTTGGTCTTGGAGAAGAAGAAATTAATCATCATCATTATCATTGTCACGAATTCGCGTGAGCTTATTTATAAATTCGTGACATAGTATCAGTGAGAAAACCACAAATTCTAGTGGAATTCCCACTGGTCATCACTCATTTCAACCGTCCTCGTATTTACTGCGATCGGGATGGTTTTCAGAACATTTCTCACACAAGTGATCATTCTTATGCACGACATTAGTGCCTTCAGTGAGTGATTTATTGTGAGCGTATATCACTCACTTTCTTTATGTTGACCGTTAAAGGTCGAACACGGCCATCCCTGGCCCTCTTTCATAGTTTGAAGTTAGTCAGCTTTGGGTCGTTGCGAGATTAGGATCGTTTGTGCCCAGCGTAAGGCAGTGCCTCCGTTGTACAGCGAGTTCCTGAAATCTCCACCTAGACGGTGAATTGGCGAAGAGGGTTTAGCAAATTGCAGCATCTGATGTCCTGCACAGGTGCCCAGTTCATTTCTCTCAGCTCCCCTCCACTGACCAGTATTTCTTTTCGTTTTTTCTAGGTTTAAGTGTTAGCTTTTGAATGAGCGAATGAGTGTATTCTCCTTTTTATTTTGAATTCATTATTGAGACTCATGTAAAGTAAATTTATTTCAATGTAATTAATAAACTTACAGTTCTTTTTCTCTGAGCTTAATGTAGTTAAACTCATGTTTTATTACTCCACATTAAGCTTATTTTAGTTGCCGCTCCTAGTTTGCACACACGCTTTGCATTATTCATAACTGGTACTTAGGCCAGTTTTTTTGTATCAAACTTAAATCCGTTGTGCCAGCCAGGAGTTAATGCACTGGCAAGAACCTGTTTATCATTATTAACATCAGTTATTGATTGTCAGGGGTGGAGTCACTTTCTCAAGAGGCTAACAGTTTAGTGAGTAATCAATTTCTGCTGTGTAGTGTTGAGAAAGTTTATAAATTCTCGTCTTCAGAGAATCGGCGAAGTAAGGCGGCATGAAGTAAAACTTACTGCTTGATTTTCACAAGTCAATTCCTTGTCTCTATTTTCAAGCAACATTTAAGCATTTTTTTTAATATATAAATTCACATCCCCCCGTGACATCTGGCGACCTCATTCCAGGATATTAACTCCTAACTCTAAAGTTATTAACGAGATAATACTCACTCACTCACATTTAGGTATTTATCATAAAAATTTATAAGCACTATCTTTCTGGTGGTTATTGATTCATTTCTATTAATTTTATGTAAAAGTTTTCACAGTCATTTGTGTTCTTTTTTAATGTTCTTTCCTTATCAGTTTAACTAGATAAAACTGGTCACCACCAACCTGTGCCTATATTCTTTATTCTTGATTATTGTAATTTCTCTGCAAAATAGCAGTCAGTACTTAATCTTTAGTTCACTCAGACTGAGTTAGCATCATGACTACTATTATATATGTACAGGAAGCCAAAGATATGGGGCTTAGTGACCCCGAACAAATTAAGGCCTATGTCCTCTCTTGGTTTAGTTACGAGCAGCAACGTGAGAATGATGCTCATGAAGAGCGTAGAATTCAACGCGAACATGAGCGAGAACAGCGCGAGGAACGCAAGAGAGAACGTTAGCACGAGCAAAAACAGTGTGAATACGAGTTAGAACAACGTGAGAGAGAACGTGAACACGAGCAAAAACAACGCGAATACGAGTGAGAACAACGAGAGAAAGAACGTAAATACGAACTAGAACAATGAGAGAGAGAGTGAGAACACGAACGTGCCGAGTGCGAGGCACGTGAGAGACATGAAATTGAGATGTTGAGGCTCAAGCAAGACTCCTTGTCTTCAGATACATCTGTTGCAGCTAACCCAAGCTCCACGAGCGCTCTCCCTACACATGTTCTGGTGACCCCACACATCAAGCTTCCTCCATACAAGGAAGGCGAGCGAATCGAGCCATTCATAGCTCGTTTCGAAGACATGGCTCAGCTGTACCAGATGGATGAAACAGCTAAGTGGCTCCAGTTTCTTAGCTCGTTTGAGGGCCCTGCCCTCGCTATTCTCCACAGAATTCGTGGAGACAATCTCACGTATGAGATGATGAAGGCCGCACTCGTCAAAGCATACGGTCTCACAGTTGACGATGCCAGGAGTCAGTTTATGAGGGCACGTCTACAAGAAAAGGAGACTACTGTTCAGTTTCTTGATCGGCTTACTGCTTACTTAGATGAGTGGATGGAGAAAGATGAAACTCCTCCCATGCGAGAGGGGATAATTGACCTTATGTTGCGCACACAGCTAGAAAAGTTGTGGCCTGCTGAGCTTATGGCTCAGCTTAAGATCTGCCAGGTAAAGGATGCCAGCCAAATGGTGGAGAAGGCTGATGCGTTCTTCACTGCGTACGGGTCTCAAATTCGTAAGCAACACACCTGGAACAGGAAAGCTGACAAATCTGGGAAACCGTCTCAGACTGAACCCAAGCAACAAGGCTATTCTCAGAATAATGGCCAAGGTCCAAACAAACTGCAGAAGAACCAGGGGCAAAATACCCAGAAACCTGAGTGGAAAGGGTACAACAAGTACCCTAACCAGCATCAGTATCAGCCACGCAATCGACCGTCAGGACAAACCTTTTGAACACCAACCCCAGTGTATCGGAGGCAGGAGGCGAACACAGCCTTTATTCCTCAACAACAGGACGGTGGTGTCATCCCTAGCAGTACGGGTACTTCCCCACAGTTCACTAGTCCCCCAGTGACAGTGAACCCACCACCACAGGAGGTCAATGCTCCATCTCCCCAGACGGTGAGTACGACCCCTCAGGTATCTAATTCTCAGGGGACCATGTTTGCCACATCATTCATTCAGCAGCCTCATCAGTGGCTGGCTGCTTCCTCCACAGGCCCTCCCACAGGCAACAGTGCCTTCCTTGTTTAGCCAGGGTTTGTGGGAGGAATTCCCGTAAAGGTCCTGAGAGAGAATGGGTCCTCAGGTTGCTCTGTCAGGCAGAGTCTAGTTCGGCCTGAGGAGTACACAGATCGACAGATCCAAGCTAAGCTTATTGATGGATCAGTGAGATTGTTCCCTGAGGCACGTATCCAGGTGGCATCTCCATTTTACACTGGTACGACACTCCCAGTTGTCATGCCAGAACCCTTGTTTGACCTTACAGGCAATATTCCAGGTGCCAAGTATAGTTGCACCATAGATGATGCTACTCAGACTTCGGCTACTGCATCACCGCAAGATCTGATTTGTAGCCAAGATGTTGTTCAAGAACAACATTCTGACCCAACACTTGCTGCTGTGCATAAGAAACAAAAGGGTAGAGTGATTAAGTATTCACGGGGAGGTCAAGCCAAGTTCCTTCGTAAACAAGGACGGCTGTACCGTGAGTCACGAACACCCGAGGGCGAGGTTCGACAGCAGTTCGTCGTTCCTGCTAAGTATCGCCAAGCAGGGTTAGAATGGGGTCATTGTTCAGCCTCAGGAGGTCACATGGGCAAAAGGAAGACCCAGGGCCGTATCCGTGCTGACTTTTCTGGCCAGGAATGGGACAAGAAATAGATAGCTTTGTGCATTCCTGTAATGTGTGTCGATATAACACCAATCAGGGACATGTCCATCCTGTCCATTTGAATCCACACCCATAATCTCAGAGTCAGTTGAGAGACAGGGCAGCGGTAATGTGGGTGCAGACTTTATGTCTTGCCCGTTGGCCCCACAGGACACATTGTGTCCAGGGCCTGTACATACATGTATATCGTAGGTTTTTTTTTTCCTTTTTTTTTTATGTGACCGACTCTGGGCATAGGCTTCACAGCCTGCTATCAAGGCCCAGCAGTCCTCCTACATACCATACACCTCTACATGTCACCGCTTCGGCGCTTTAAGGGGGAAGTTCAAGAACCCCGCAGAGACAATCTGAGGCTGTGTTTTAATTATCCACATGAGTTCACACTCACGGTGGGTGTTAAAATGTGACCTGCTTGAGATTGTGTAGGGATTCTCAGCTTGCCAATATTAATCATAAGTGTAGAGTAGGGTTTAACCAGTAAACTAGGTCCTTTTGCTTAGCGAATTGCAGCTTTTGATGTCCTGCACAGGCGCCCAGTCTTTTCACTCAGTTTGACCACGTTTCCTGTTAAGAATAATGTAGGTTTAGGGTTTAACCAGTAAACTGGGTCCTTTGGCTTAGCGAATTGCAGCATTTGATGTCCTGCACAGGCACCCAGTCTTTTCGCTCAGTTTGACCACGTTTCCTGGTTAATAATGTATCCAGTACGAAAGTAATGGCGACTTCGAATGTACAAAGCTTGGCTGTCACTTAAAATTTTCGGCTAAGGTGTACTTTTTGTAGCGTACATACTGACTGCTAGGCAGAGAAATTGTAGTTTAATAAAGATTGTTTGTCGCACTGACACCTTTGATGCTCAACCTTGACTGCTTTCGCAGGTGCAGCTGGCGGGTGTAGCATTGTCGTGCAGATCAGCTGATCGTCTCTGCCACATGCTGCCACCTCTTCTCTTCTGCCTCGTCGCCATTATTTACTACTGATTTGTATTACATAATTTTACACATAGGCACAGTTACACCACAATTGTCACACCTACACCGTGTATTACATACATCACGCTACATAACAATTAGTTGTTAATGTAAATGTAGTGAACTTTTCACTCAGTTTGACCTGAGTACAGGATTTTTCACCGTCGTCACGGATTTTTTTCCTCGAGCTTGCTTCTATTAACGTAAATACGAGGTTTTTACGCTCATGGGTAACTGTGATTTTCTCCTGTAGCTGGATAGTACACACACCACAGTGTAAATCTTGTGTGATTCAGTTAGGATTTATATGTATGTATATTGAAAAATTTTCTAAAGAAAAATGTGATTTTCATGGGGCTTAATGTCACGAATTCACGCGAGCGTATTTATAAATTCGTGACATAGTATCAGTGAGAAAATCACGAATTCTTGTGGAATTCCCACTGCGCATCACTCAGTTCAACCTTCCTCGTATTCACTCCGATCGGGATGGTTTTCAGAACGTTTCTCATTGTTTCACTAGTGATCATTCTTATGCACGACATTAGTGCCTTCACTGAGTGATTTATTATGAGCGTATATCGCTCACTTTCTTTATGTTGACCGTTGAAGTTCGAACACAGCCATCCCTCGCCCTCTTTCATAGTTTGAAGTTAGTCAGCTTTGAGTCGTCGCGAGAGTAGGATCGTTTGTGCCCAGCGTAAGGCAGCACCACCGTTGTACAGCGAGTTCCTGAAATCTCCACCTAGACGGTGAATTGGCTAAGCGGGCTTAGCGAATTGCAGCATCTGATGTCCTGCACAGGTGCCCAGTTAATTTCTCTCAGCTCCCCTCCACTGACCAGTATTTCTTTTCGTTTTTTCTAGGTTTAAGTGTTAGCTTTTGAATGAGCAAGTGAGTGTATTCTCCTTTTTATTTTGAATTCATTTTTGAGACTCATGTAAAGTAAATTTACTTCATTGTAATTAATAAACTTACAGTTCATTTTCTTTGAGCTTAATGTAGTTAAACTCATGTTTTATTTCTCCACATTAAGCTTATTTTAGTTGCCGCTCCTAGTTTCCTCAAACGCTTTACATAATTCATAACTGGTACTTAGGCCAGTTCTTTTGTATCAAGCTTAAATCCTTTGTGCCAGCCAGGAGTTAATGCACTGGCAAGAACCTGTTTATCATTATTAGCATCAGTTATTGATTGTCAGGGGTGGAGTCACTTTCTCAAGAGGCTAACAGTACTGAAAAACAGCACGCGTGAGTAATCAGTTTCTGCTGTGTAGTGTTGAGAAAGTTTATAAATTCTCGTCCTTAGAGAATCGGCGAAGTAAGCCGGCATAAAGTAAAACTTACTGCTTGATTTTCGCAAGTCAATTCCTTGTCTTTATTTTCAAGCAACATCTAAGCATTCTTTAATTCATAATTTCACATCCCCCCGTGACAATCATCAGCATCATCATTCGTCTAACTCTTCTCCTCCTTCCAGCCCCCATCTCTTCCTCCTCCTCCTCCTCTTCTTCATCATCATCATCATCATCATTACCATCATCATCATTAGTCTAACTCTTCTTCTCGTTCCAGCCCCCGTCCCTTCCTCCTCCTCCTCTTCATCATCATCATCATCATCATCATCATCATCATCATCCTTGCTATCCTTGGGCACCGATGAAGGTAAAAAGAAACAAAAAAATATAATTCTCGCTACCACCAGATGATTTTGTTCATCTGCAGGGACAACTTTCTAATTGAAGGGGTGTGATATTGCTTTCATTATCCCCTCATTATGGCTTTTCTATCATCAACTTATACAGTTTTAAAGGTAGCATGATATAAAAAGTAAAATCGTAGTGAAGGAGAAAACCACTTAACTCAGATGGCATCATTATTTTATGCCTGTTTCCATACGGGTTACGTTTCCTGAGTTCATCATTTGGAAGTAAAGGAAACGTCATCGTGGAGAAATGCATAAACTGATTACTCAGGATCAAGAACCACACACACACACACACACACACACACACACACACACACACACACACACACACAACAAGTAATAAATAAATAAGAAGATATTCTGAATGAACACCAGAGAGCGTATAGCCTCACTCCCACTTTGACTCCATCAACGAGTATTTTATCTTGCAAGCTTCCTATCCGGGCAGCGACTCTCCCCTCCCCTTCCCCGCCAACTCCCTACCCCCTGTCTGCCGATTGGATTGATCGATTTCCTTCACCAACAAATTTTGCGGTCTTTCCCTTGCTTTCCTCCACCCCGGGATGACTCTTCCAGACATCACTCTTTGAGCAGGAAAAACAACAGGGAAGCGCGCCACCTGTCCTTATATGGCGTTCTCGAATTATGTGGATAATAGGCCTGGAGTTATTTTCATGGAATAATCACTCATTACACACTAGGTCATACCATCATTATCCATTACCCTGCAAAGGCATGTAATACGAAAGAAATTAATTCGCTGCTTCACAGCACTGCAAGAGTCCAAGCCTCACAGCCAAAATGTAGGACATAGAGTACCAGCGCCTTGAAGATGGAGATGTTCGACCTTCTAAACATGTATAAAAATGTCAAATTGACTCAGTCCATTACACTATATGCCAGACCAAAGGGACGAGAGATCTCATCATTTGACTTGACATTTATATGGATCACACAGCCAAGACTATAACAGTGAATCTTCCTCATCACATGCTTCACCCAATAAGTCATCAAATGCCTGGACTTGGTCTTGGCCCAGGAGACCTTTAGTCTCAGTGGCTTCATGTTCTCGTTTAATGCGTCGAGTACATTCAGGAGTGTCTACCAACTTCGGAAGGATAACTGCACCATCAGCAAAGTGAAGGTATGTTACTCTAAAATTGTCAATTTATATCCCAAAGTAATACCGACGTACAGCGCGACCCAGCACTCAATCCATTCAGGAGTTGAACAGTGAGGAGGGGACACGAGGATATCCCTGTCTCACTCCAAATCTTACTTGAAAGAAATTAGATATTCCCCTCCACACACACACACATACATTTGAAAGCATTCTCAGAGTTTGAATGCAGGCCAATTATCAGCTCAATAACCCACGGAATCATAGGAGTCATTATAGTGTCGCCCGATATATAGTACTGAGTCGAACACCGTGATCGATATATGCAGGCAGTCCCTGCCAAAACTGGCAAAGGCGTTCCACGAGAACTCCAGGTGCTAGAATCCGCTCATCTGTAGGCTCCTTGGGAGTGAATCCTGATTACTCAGGCCTCTGAAGCATTAACAAATGGCTTCGGATATTCAACAATAGGACGAGCGCAAGAATCTTGCCTGGCACACTGAGCACTGTAACGCTACGGAAACCACTGAGGTAACGTTGGTCATTTTTTCCCTTTCCAGACAGATATGACAAAAACTCTTGTTCAGCCAAGTGGAATTATACCAGCATGCCAAACGGCTTCTATGACTGCTTTTAAGGCCTAGATCATGTTTCACTCTCAGCTTTGATAAGTTCTGTAGGGATGGCCTCAAACACCAGCTGTCTTACCATTTTTCAGCCAAGCCACTGCGTTCTTCATTCAATCTAGAGAAGGTATAGCATTGGTAGAATAGCAACCAGTGGTTCCATTACAGCCAACGAGAGCCCTCAGCTGGGTGTTTTACCATACAGGTATAGAGCTGCTCTATATACTCAGACCAACGAGCTCTACACTCGCCCACCCCTGACACTATCCGTCCATCTGCTGGCCGAACAGAATTAATATGATGGGCAGATCTGGAGTGCAGCTTTTTTAGGGCTCGAAAAGCAGGCTGATGGCATTATGCATGAAAGCGACCTGCTACCTTCTCAGCGATTTCCATGGCATACCTCTCCTTGTCCCTTCTCACCAATTTAAGACTGTTGCTGTATACTCGTTAGCACACCTCTCATCTCCGAGGAACCTTTTAAGGTGGCATCTTGGGATTTTCTCAGTCTAGAATTGCAGCCTTAAAGATGCAACAAGTCAGTTATCAGTAACAAAGAACTCTGAACTCCTGAAAACTGCAGTTCTGAAGGATCCTCCACCGAGCACATACAAGGATGTTGGGCAATCACCTTATCAACCTTTCTGACATAGGAATACCAAGACCAGCCATGAACATGAGGCTGTTAGAACAAAAATCCAGAAGTTATGAACCACAGAAATTTTTGGTTCCACAGCAATGGGAACCCATGCATTCCTTGAAGCTTAGTCTGTCAGTTCCAGTAACTACAGAGAAGTCACCTAAGACTAGTAATGTATCCTGCAAGGAGCGCTCTTCCACAGCTGAGTCGAGTTTAACATGAAACAATTCGTCCTCTTCAGATCACTGACGTGTACCTCAGTAGGAGGATACACTGCAGCAAGAGAGACGAAGCCGAAAGTGTGCTTCAGTCTCATCAGCATTGTATGCTCATGAACTAGAGTAACCCTGCTGGCAGAAGAAGCAAAGCAAGCAGAAATCGCCACAGCAGCACTCCTAAGATAGGTGCTATTATCACAGCAAATATAGTAGTATGTGTATTCATCACAACAGAATCAGACATGGTCAGACCGCTTCATTTCAAGAGAGTGCAACTATGTCGATCATCAGTCGCCTCAGCTCACCTGAGAACAAAGGCAGTCAGCCATTCTCCGAGAGGTTTTAAGTGTTCCAAACTTTCACCCAAAGTGTCGTCCGAAGGTTAAACCTGTGCGTGGAATTTCGAAATTTTGTGTCCTCTGCACCACCTTCACGTCTATCGAGACTAGATTGGGGCTACGAGGTCCTTTTCTCCTCCATCAGGCTGATTGGGTCCCAAAAAGGCTTTATCCAACAGCCATCATGATAAGTGCCAGTTTGACTGGAACCCAGAAGTCCTATTCCACCGGCACTCGAAGAGGGACCTCCTGGTAAGCCTCGGTTAAGTTCACCGGAAACCAGTTAACGGCAAACCAGTCTCATTTTGATATTAATAGTGGTGTCTGTTTTTATGAAGAAGTGATGCAACATTCTCCTCAACCTCCCAAGTCAAGAAGGGCTCACCACAAGCCTACGGACAGGGACGTGGAATCCCTAGGCATTTGGCCTGACAATCCACTTTTGGAATCGGAGGTTTCCTTCTCCTGGGTGGACTGCCAACCAAGATTAACGAACTCCACCTACTATGCAAGAAAGCCAATAAGTCTGAGGTTCATGTGCCCTCTGATACGTCTTGTTTTACGAGTAGTAAGTCTTGCTGAGAGTCTAGTTATACCTTCTCACTAGCCTAGACCAGTGGGGTTGCCGGTTTAGTCGCCGACAGCCCGACCATGAAAAGGGCAGTACTGGATTACATGGTACCAGCAGCAGTTTAATACCTGACAAATACCATTGTGGATACACAAACGCTCTAACGCCATCGGTGAAAAACTAATAATATGCATCGAAAAAATAGAGTATAGACAAAACTTAAATTAGTCTCATAATTTGACAATTTATAATAATAAAACGACAGTGGAAGTTACATTTGTCTTATCATCATCATCATTGTTAGTTTAATTACCCTTTCTGAAAATTTCCATCATCATCACTATTCCTAATTTTATTATTTTAAAGGGTAGGACCACAAGCTATGCAAGAATTAGAAAAGAAAAATGAGCCACATGTCAATACATTTGTCATTCCACATTTCAGGAGGGTAAGAAATGGCCAGGTGAAGTGTATTTGCTGAGAGAGAGAGAGAGAGAGAGAGAGAGAGAGAAAAGGGGGGGAGGTATGGAGAAAGACGGTGAATGGTGGGACTGACGGAATAAAAATGAGAGGGCAGTGTTTTCAGCAATTAGAGGGCGCAGCGTTTTCAGTAATGAGAGGGCACAGCGTTTTCAGTTATGAGAGGGCACAGCGTTTTCAATTATGAGAGGGCACAGTGTTTTCAGTTATGAGAGGGCACAGTGTTTTCAGTTATGAAAAGGCACATCGTTTTCAGGATCAAGTATAGTTATAAAGTATTGTGAATTTATGAGATCCGTCAGGTGAACTGGTAATGGCTAATGAGTTTGAAATCTCTCTCTCTCTCTCTCTCTCTCACTCACTAAGTCAATCACTATTAAATCGTAGAACAATGTGACAAAATGCATTTATCCTATATGTAATTAGGGGGAGAACACCGTCCCAATAACAGTATGTTATGACAGCATCCTAAAAATTATGGGTGGAAAACGGAATATAATTGGAGACCTTCTCAGTTGCCCAATGAATTAACATGGGAAGTTTCATTCAGATCCATCAAGAAGGCTAGGAAGGAATAACACACACACACACACACACACACACACACACACACAGAGGCAGGCTGAATCTCTCCCAACGGTATACGAAAAGTTGCCGAAAATGATACCATTCTGCTTTGCAGGACTGATAATGGACAAAATAGCACGATAACTATTAACCATTACAATGTACTTCGAAAGCCACACGTGAATACCATATGTTAATGGTTGGAAACCTTAACGATTCATCGGTAGCACAGGAAAAAAAATCCATCCATCATCACAGCGGAAATGGATTGATATGAGCTGTAGATAGATCCATCTCGGAAGTAGCACTATTTACTGATAATGCAGACCCATTGTCAGCATGTGACATACATGCCTACGTATATATAAATATATATATATATATATATATATATATATATATATATATATATATATATATATATTTATATATCTATATATGTGTGTGTGTGTGTGTGTGTGTGTGTGTGTTTTACGCTCTTCACCCGGAAACGAACCCAAGACTTCTAGATAGAAGTCAGGCACTGATGTCACTCCACCATGGCGTGATAAAAGCTAAGTCACCTGAATTTTTTTGACGAACCAGGTAAATCCATTATGGATGGATATATTTCAGTCACAACACAGTAAGATTATTGCCCAGCCCCACGCAACTTGGCAAGTGACAGAGCAGTTTTAATCTATCCCAGACACAACATGAGCGTCTTTTATATATATATATATATATATATATATATAATGTGTCCAACTCTGAGCATAGACGTCAGAGCCTGCTCTCAAGGCCCAGTAGTCCTCCTACATTCCATATTCCTCTACATGCCACCACTTCTGAGCTAACACCCACCGTCCATATCGAATACATGCTAGGGCTGTATCCATACAGGACTGGTGTGTAAGTATTAGCGGGGGTATTTTTACGACATATCGGCGGGCCTTCTGGTAGATTAGTAAAGTGTGCCTTATAGAAATTCAAATCTTTAAACTGTTCCCTGTTCCAGTGGGAATTTGAACCTGGGTCCGGTAGGACTGCGGGCCACCTCTATAACAATTGAGCCACTGCCTTCCCCATTATGTTACATGTTCATTCATCTTACACGCCGTGGTGGAGTGGCATCAGCGCCTGACTTCTATCTAGAAGTCTCGGGTTCGATTCCCGTTCAAGAGCGTAAAAAACATTTGTACACACGTGTGTAATGTGTCTCTCCAACATACAGTATATATGTACACACGTGTGTAATGTGTCTCTCCAACATACAGTATATATGTACACACGTGTGTAATGTGTCTCTCCAACATACAGTATATATATATATATATATATATATATATATATATATATATATATATATATATATGTATTTATTTATATTTATATACATACACATATAAACTGTTAAGAAAAGTTTGTAAGAACGAAAAATTAGAAGTAAAACAGCCTTGCTCCATTTTCTGCCAATTTGCCACGGTAACAGCGAGGGTGGTAGTTACATTTGCATAGGTTAGGGAGTGACAAGGCTCACGACCTTAGTTTGGAGAGCCCAGTGTTCATTAACTCCCCAGAAGTGCCTACCTGTAGTGCTGCCGCGCAGGAAAAAATTGTTCCTTAAATACCTGCGAAGTGCTTTCGAGATATATATATATATATATATATATATATATATATATATATATATATATATATATATATATTTCTATTTTTCTAACACACGGTTTTTATGACTCATTCCCAGGTGCAAAAAGTAATCTGACTCAAATATAATTACAGTACTAAAGGCAACATGACTTAGATATGGTTAATGATACCAGAATGAATACTCTGAGTGTCGTGTGATTAAATGCTGCACGAGCTGATTAAAATCATCTAGCTTTAGTAGGAATAGTGGCCGCGACCATTAAAGGGTTAAATATCTACGAATGCTGTTTTTAAAAGTTCATAAAATCTTACTATATATCTGGTAATTACACTTTTGAAAGTCCATGTCTGGGAAGTCTGTATCTTAATCTCTCCCGGTGATGACCTATTTTAAATTTTATTCTTGCTTCTACCTGGCATTCTCCTTAGGACAGACTTATTGAACTATCCCCCTTTAGCTAGGCTTTAAATAGTCCTTTCTTCAGTTTGAATGCTGAGTTGTAGGAAAAGATAAACACCTGAATTTGATGCTAGTCACAAAGAAGTGCAATGGAAAGGGTGTAAGAGTAGACCTATAACACTGGCTTCTGCCTCTCATCTACGAGAAATAACCAACTTAAGGACGGAAATCTGTGCCAAGTTAAATCGAAAAAGCTATAGGGAGGTCAGAAATTGCTTTCGCTGATCCCTTCACTGTAATAAGTCTCCCTAAGTTAAATGGAGTCATTTGGAAGTTACAGTAATATAGAAAACAAGTCATCTGACTAAAGGAGTTAATTGTATAAAGAAAATTTTATATATGCTTAACCCTCCCTTACCGAAGAAGTTATATTCATTTTATTTTGTATTAGTACCAGAATTTTTTTAGGGGAGGGGGGCGATCGCTTTTCGAGAAGTCTAACCCCGGTAGTTAAAAAAAATCCATAATATGGTGAACAAAATTCTCTGGATATAATGAACGAAACTGAAAATATTGTCTTGTTCCCGAACTATACGTCCTTATGTTGACAACAAAAATATTTTACGATTTTGGAAATCTGTTTCATAAGAATATATATTTTTAAGTCTACGCTATATATGTTTGTGAAATCTCTACCACATAACAGGGAAGTCTGTTTCATGCATATGCAGTACTATTAAAATAAATGTTAGAGACATCATTGTTAAATATGTTGATGAAGTATGGGTTATAATTGTGAAGTCCTTTTTGGCCTCCTCCTGACAAAGTCAGAGGAGGGTGTTATCACTGGGATCAGTAGGTGTCCATCCATAGAGTTGGGCGGCAGGGTGGCTGGCTGGGCACAGGAATTTAGTTTCCGGATCAGAACTCAGAAAGTATTCACTATAGAGTCATAGAGTTTCACACAGTTATGTGTCCTATAGTGAACTGGCGCTATTTGATTGGTAGAATCCTGTCTTAATTATTTTTGTAAATAATGAAAAAGTATATCTATGTATCAATCTATCTATACCTACATCTATATCTATCTATCTGTCTATCTACCTATATCTGTATCTACATCAATATCTATCTGTCTATCTACCTATATCTGTATCTACATCAATATCTATCTGTCTATCTATCTATCTGCCTATATCTATATCTATCTATATATCTATCATATATATATATATATATATATATATATATATATATATATATATATATATATATATATATATATATATATTTCCAGGAATTTCAATGCGACCTGCGCAAGGAATCTGAAGGGCCCAGATTATGTGTCCTCAAGACGTTCTCTTTACACTCACCTTTCACTGAAAAGAAGGGAGGGGGTGAGGGCCGTTATGCGCTTGTTAGATGTGCAGGGAGGTGGGCAGTATGTGCTTGGTCAGATGGAGTGTTGCAACAGTGAAGCAATGCCTAAGTTTATATAATGTTGACGAAGTTTTTTTTTTTATGTTGCCAAGATCTCTATATTTTTAAAGTGTGACATATGTTTTACATATCTGTGAGGTCTGCCTTATGTTTGAATATTCGGTGATATATGTGTTTATGAAGTCTAAACTGATTATGGTCGATGTCTGCATTATGGATATGTTTAAGAAGTTGTGTACGTATGATTATGAAGTCGGAAATTGTTTTTGAAGCCTGTTTTATATGTGTCTGTGAAGTCTATATAATTTTTTACTCTCCACCTGACCGAGTCAGAGGAGGGTGTTGTAATCACTGGAATCAATAGATGTCCGTCCGCAGAGTTGGGCAGCAGGGAGGCAGGCCGGGCATGGAGATTTCGTTTCGGGGTCAGAACTCAGAAAGTATTCATTATAGAATTGTGAAATTTCACATACGTATGTGTCTTATAGTGAACTGGTGCCTTTGGATAGGTAAAATGCTGTGTCTGACGTAGTTTATTGTGGTTATGTGTTATGTGTCCTCAAAGCATTCTCCTTACGCCGATTTTTAACAGAAAAGATTGGGGGGTTGAGAGATGTTATGCGCTCAGATGTGAAGGGAGGTGGAGGTAGGTGCCTGGTCAGATGGAGGGTTGCAACACCATAGCGTTGCCTATGTTTGTTTCAGAAGTTAATTTTACATACGGCTGTGAAGTCTTATGGCCCATATGGTAGTAATGCCTGTGATATCTACGTGAATTAGCTGTCGTAGGCCAACAAGGTTTTGAAGCCTGTCTTGTACGTACTGTGCCTGAGGTTATTTTTAATCCTCCACCTAACTAAGTCAGAGGAGGGTGTTGTTATCACTGGGATCAATAGGTGTCCGTCCATAGAGTTGGGCGGCAGGGCGGCTGACCGGGTGTAAATATTTCGTGGCCAGGCCAGAACTCGGCAATTATTTGCTGTAGAGTCATGAACTTTCACATAATTATGTGTCATATAGTGAACTGGTGCCTTTTGGTGGGTAGAATGCTCTCACTTTTTTTTTTTTTTTTTTTATAATGAAAAAAAAAAAAAACAGTGACTTCAATGCAACCTGCACTAGGAATCTGAAAGGACTAGGTTATGTGTCCTCAAGGAGTTCTCCTTACGTCCACCTTTAAAAGGATAGATTGGAGGAGGGTGAGGGCCGTTATGCGCTTAGTTCGGTGTGCAGGGAGAGGGTGAGGGGGATATGCTTGGTCAGGTGGAGGGTTACAACAACGTAGCATTGCATATATTTTTATGTATTCAATTTTTGTTGTATAAATATTTCTGAAGTTCCTGTTATAAATTTGTGTCGATATGTTTACGAATTCTGTTTTCATATACGTTTGCGATTATTGTGTGTGAAGCTTTGTTTACACAGGCGTTTACTGTCTGTTATATAACATCTGTGTAACTTTATCCATATTGTTGATTGTATGTAAATAATAACAAAAAATTGCTTAAATGTTTTCAGATATGTTATTTTAAATGTATGCAAGTGTATTTTCATGCAACAATGACGATTTGTTAAGTGAGAGGATGTATCTAAATCTAACAGTATCCCCCAGCAATAACTGACCACCATTTATTTCATTTTTGTCACCACTATTCAGTTTCGCTAAGCTAAATGGATGATTTACTGTGATTTAATTTTCCAGTAACATTAAAGAAAAAGGTGGTGTGCAGAAACAGTTGTAGGCATTGTAAGCACTAGCATATATCTCATATCACACTGTGCAGTATGTAGTGTCTGCTCGAAATACACACGTCTTCTCACTAGGAATGTCAATCCATATGATTATATCCACAGTCCTGTTGTCCCAGACCATCAAGAATGTCTTAAAACATAATGTATCTCAAACAATCCCTTTTTAGTCCAGACAATAAAAGAATTTTATAATACGAGCAGGTTAACTAGACTAAGTTACCTGATATCACGAAAACTAACCATGGAAATCTACCAGACACTACATCCCCTCCGAGCTGTACCAGTATATATTCTCAGATTTTGAAGGGCTTAGAAAGAGAGAGCCCGAGAGTACGATCGAGGGCAGACGACAGGAGATAAGGTCAGCTGGGAGGTTTGCCGTCACGCTACGTTAAGCTGTCAATCACATTTCAGTATAACAGTGTACAATAAACTCCGTAACCCAAGAGTGCTCTATCACTCAACTCGCTTTCGATACACAGAGGGGGAAGGTGAGAAAGAGACAGACCTACTTATTCACTCGACTCAATGACGCACCATTTTACCAGCAGTGGCCCACGGTACACTCCACTGGTGATAGAGGGGAAGCCGTTAATCTACGATGAACCTACAGTCCCTCATTTAATCAAACCCTCGGCTAGGTTCACCGATACAATGAGGCACTTAGCCGCAGTGCTGCTCTCCTGACCTTAGGCTTTTGATCCTGTGGTAGGCTATTTATCCACTGTCCTAAGATACATGACCACATCATCCTGGATACAACGCGTATTACCCTTTGTACCCTTTTTACCTACCAACCCCCCAAATGTTGGATGGACTTCTGAATCGAATGACACCAGATGACCACAGCAGGAATCGAACAATGGCGTTATTGGGCAAGCAGTTTCGCAGGTAGCAGTGCTGAGGCTGACGGTCTGTGTTTTCAGGATGCAGCTTAATATATTTAACTCGACCAAGCATTCTACTTATAGTTCTGGGAGAACACCAAAAATGTCTGTTAATGGTGTTGTTACTCCAAGTTCATGTGAAATGTGAATCCTGTGAAGTGCAGGCTTCAGCTGTCCTCCTACAGTCCACAGTCCTCCTTTCGGAAGATTGTGAGAGGATTATGGGACTTTTGTATACAGTAATCGGAAATGGAGTCGCCCGGTCAAATGAGTGCTATTAGGTGAATGACAGCGATATGCACGTAGCCAGATATTAATATAAAAGCTGAAAGACAAATATAGATATATTTAACTAACTGTTTTGGCAAGCTGACTTGTCTGTGACTTTAGATTACTGGGCATTAAAATGGTGTTTACTGAAGCAAGACAAGACCCCTAACCCCTTCAGCTCAGCTGATACCAAGGCATAGTCAGACTGAAGGTTCAATTTAACTGGTAGCCAGTGTGACTAATTCCTCATACTTTGTGCTTATCGAATTTTTTGTTGTTCGGGTGGGCTAGTTCCATCGGTAAAAACAAATCGTGTACAGTGTTTCAAAGAGTTTTGCATTCTTTGCTACACTAAAAACACTCGCCTAATTGAAACTGTCCAAATTCAGACTGAACTTCTTTCGGAGAAAATTAGTTTGGGTCCGGAGGTCCTCCAAGTCTGGCTAATTTCTGCCTAATTTCTTCCAATTTTGTGAATTTCTCCTCCGCATTAATGTAATAAAACAGTAAACCAAGACAAGTAAAACAGATAAAGTAAGAACACACACACCACACACACACACACACACACACACACACACACACACCTACGAGAAACAAAAGTAAGAGATGTGAAGTACCTGCACACAAAAAGGACAGTAGATAATCGATTTCACAGTGTTTGTGAATAAACTGTAAGTGGGTGCTACACAGTACTTACCAAGACTGCTGGGAACCGTCTATATTCACTACTGTCTGCACTCAGTTATGTCTCTCTCTCTCTCTCTCTCTCTCTCTCTCTCTCTCTCTCTCTCTCTCTCTCTCTCTCTCTCTCTCTCTCTCTCTCCAAACGGCAGAAAATCGCGAAAGACACATTGGTTACAACTGATGAACAGTCGCCTGGATTCGTCCCAGCAGAGATTCATCAGCAAAATGAGTGTAAGCAAGTACCAACATTCTGAAGGAAAATGGTGAGTTATGGCAGAGGTATATAGAAATTAGTGTTAGTTTTATTAGACAAATATACTGGGCAGTAAAGAGACGGAAATATTCGTGAATAAAGGGGGCCATAGGAATGTGCAATGAGTGCCTCCTTTAAGATTAACTAATGTTTGTATTCACTAACTCATCAGTGCCATAATTTCCTTTCTTATCGTTTTTATTTTTTCTTCCGTTCCTGTTTCTTCTTCAGCTTCATGTTGTACTATAAAGGGCAGTCTTTGGCCACTGATAATGCTTCAGAATGACTGCCGACCCGCCAGGCATAGAATATCATGTGCTAATATTGATGTGTGGTGACAGCATGTGCACGCGAAAAGCAAATAAACGAAACTTAATACGCAAAATTTCAGAAACTATGTGTATAGAAGTTTTACGCAATGATAAAAAAAGTTACAGCCATATTCAGGCATTCATATCAATTTTGTATAATGCAGAATTCAGCGCTTCAAAGTCGTCAATATCAAGGACTCTCATGCTGTACTATAAGACTGTGTAAACACTATTAGTGTATGGATAACATTGAAAATACACAGAAAACGATGAGGCAAAGCGAATATTGGATGGCACTGCGATGTGAAGGTACAGTACTTGTTAAAAACGGGGAAAAATGCCATTAGAAGACGAATGATAAAACAAAGGCAAAAAACGGCCATTATATAACAAAGGCGAGAAAATGAGAAGGGGGAGACGAAAATTGTGGATGTTCCTGTGAAGCGAAGTTACAACGCAGACTACAAATTGCTTAAAGGTTATTAAGGAAAATTACAAGCTTCAAGCACCGTGGATATACTGTACAGTTGTTATGTCAAGCCATTATGAAGGCGTTACAGTCCGGGGTATCGTATTTATCAATGCTCTCAACACTCCTAGGTCCGTATTCTCGTCGGTTAAGGATGCTCCCTAACAGCTTTTCCTAGGCGATTTACTTTGTTTATTACTCCATATTCTCCTCTTCTGTGTTACATAATCAGTCCAATATCTCCATAATATGCACGAATAACGTACAAAGGGATATTAGCCAGCCATACTCAAAAATAAATCGCCATAAAGAGGTGTTAGGGAGCTTCCGTAACCAACGAGAATACGAGCCGAAGACCATGGAGAGGAAAGCAGCAGAGGCGACAAGATTTTTTTTTTTTTTAGCACTGTACATGGTGACAGCAATAATCCTCTACAGGTCGAAATAAAACAACTAATCTATTCCTGTTGAAGGTGGATCATTTCTGTTAAAGTGAGACCAATTAAGAGGAGCCTGAGAGTGTTAATTTTGCCACCACTGACTTTCTTATATCGAGGCGACTCTAGTTTCAAATACAACTAACGCTAGGCGATTTTATTCATGGGAGAGCCAATCACAAAACCCATTAATGACTGAGACAATGTTTTTATTCTTTTCCAGCCGACACCAAATTATTATATTCAGGGGAGAGCAACTATTGGGAGCCAAGAGTGTTAATACTGTCACCCTAAACCTCCTCATCGTCGGGTCAGTTCTAGTAATTGGTTTCAGGTAACAACAGACAAATTTAGACAATTCTACACAGGGGTTTACTCTTATAAGATACTGTTTTTCGTATTTTTCACTTTAATATCCGGTGTAGTCTGTCTGAAAAGGATATGAAAATTGCATGAAAGAAGACAAAAGTATAAACATCCTTATACATAAAATGGCACGGATCTGGGAGGTGGGGGACTGGAGGGAGTAGGCCCCCCTCCTCCTTATTTTTGTCGGACCAGTTATTACTTATATTTAAAGAACAATGTTAGTTACCAATATCCAGTGTATGCAATAAGTATCTCACTGCATTTGCACTAACCCATATTACTCTTCTCCTGTGCTTAAGGCAAGTAAAATAACAATGCACGTTGATTTTATTGTTTAAATGGATTTAGTGGTAGTTCCGCTAAGCATCATGCCGCTTCCCCTTTACTAAAGTGCTGAATTCGGCCCAGAGAAGTAAATGCTAATACTTTTTCACCTGGTTGCAAAGTGTATTGTAGCCGTATAAGTGAAGACAAAAGTATACCCTGTAAAAGCTTTGTAGCCTGACAACCCAAGCAGTCCTTTCCACAGGTTAGGCTCCAGAAGGTTCGTAAATGCGGAAGCAAGGAAAATGAGAGATCACAGACAATCCTGGAGCCGTAATAGAAGGGGAGTGAGAGGGCCTGCTGTGAAATATTATCCCTCAGACCAGTACCATTAAGGCCAACCAGTGTTTTCTCTTTCCTCGTGTGAGTCAGTATATCAGTGCAGTTTCGTATGCAGACTCAGTACACTTATTTTCTTTTTGAAGTTTTTGCCAGTTAGTTAAAGTGGGTGTATGCCTGTCGACTACACGAGAATCATTAAACAACTGCTATAGACTTACGATCTGATGAAAGCAAGTTCTACATCCCCAGCTCCCTTCTCTCCCTGTGGCAAAGAAGAAAGGCTAGATTTATGCTTATCAGCGAGGTCATTCAGGCAGATAATCATTTTTAAACGAGTACATGAGGCCGTACCAGATAACCATTTCACTACGAGGATGTCTATTTTATTTTTTTTCTGGTTATACGGAGGATCTTATCCAGAAATATTTCGCCAATCTTGTGCTGACCTTTTACGGAACTGTTATCCATTAATTTTTCCGACACGTCAGTGCCCAGAATAACAGGCGAGGCAGACATCAGTTAGGTGCACTAAATTTCCTCTAATCTTTTTGATCTAGAAGATCAAAGGTTAAAGGTAAAGTGGAATAACCAGAATGTTAGACAAGAACATTAATAGCAATAAGGAGGGGAGAAAGAATGCAAAATATATTATTAAGTGTGTGTGTGTGTGTGTGTGTGTGTGTGTGTGTGTGTGTGTGTGTGTGTGTGTGTGTGTGTGTGTGTGTGTGTGTGTGTGTGTGTGTGTGTGTGATGAGGACTGCATGAAAGTCTCTACTTAACTATGCTCAGAAAGCATAAGTATCGCCCCAGAATGCTTGACTGTACTGTAGCATTCAAATGACTATAAGAATATTGTAGAAAGTAGAGAAAAATGTATTTCTTGTATTTTTTTTCAATCCGTGCTTGTGTAAAATTCGGTCAGCATTTATATGCCAGTCCGTTATTTGTATTACTATTGACAGTCTTCATGTCATTCACTCGAGATAAAAATAAGCACAGGGAACAAGTTGGAATAAAACATACATAAAAAACACGACTCTTGTTGGCCCAAATTATCGTGCCAAAGATAAGGGAGAAGCAGAAAAGCAACCCAGGTATCTGGATGAATGAGAAGAAAAAAAAAAAGTACAGTATTAGATTTCTGTTCCACGTTACCGCTGGAACAAGAAGCTTCACTGCACCTATACCTTAAGAGCTTACTGTATTTTGCTAATTATAACTTAATACTCTCTTTTATATCATTTATACTGTTTTAATGTTACCATTCTGTGCATTAATAACATGAAAGACGATATGAAAATGATATGAAGGTGCAACTGGCATAAAAAGTCGCTAAAGAAAGATGTTATGAGACTTCAAAACCTATGTAATAAAACCCTTTCTCCTTTTGGATGAAGAAGTATTATTATGGCAGGCAATTATTCTTTACACCAATTTCCAATAATCTTTTAGACCTCACCCCTACTGTAGCTGATTCGCGTCTTCGTCTCTGAGTGAAGAGAAACAGGGTGGAAAGAAAAATGAGTTCAGTAGTCTTCCAGATCCGAGAATGGAACTCACCCTAGTTGTAATCTAAATGTGTGGCTGGGATAAGCTAAAAGTGAAGCAAGCCACATGGAAAGGATGAGAAAAAGAAGTTTATTGGAATGGGTGAAATAGAAGTTTATGTTCATGTTTACTTTTACCTTCCGAAGCCACTGACCACAGTACTGTGTTAAGTCCTTCCACCCAACGGCAATTCTATGTACTCGTATTGCGATCTTAAGCATTTTCCCTCCTGAATCTCTTACCTTAGAATTTGCCATGTTGGACCTCATCCCGCGTCACCTGTATACTGAAGATGAGCACTCTTCCCTCAAAATTCACACCTGTCACCCTCCCCATTCAGTCATACTCCTTACTCGTTTCTATATCCATAAACCATCTGAACCTCTGCGATACTCTTATACCAAATCTCTCTCTCTCTCTCTCTCTCTCTCTCTCTCTCTCTCTCTCTCTCTCTCTCTCTCTCTCTCTCGGCATATTATTTATGCCTCCGCCCACCTATGGTGGAGGATACATTAAGTGATTGTTCTGTTCGTCCGTGAGTGCATGGGTCAGTGCGTCCGTAACACTTTTGTGGACGCGATATTTCCTGAAACTGTCCACGGATGTCCACTAAACCTTTCTCAGCGATGCAGTATGAGGAGGCCATGTAATGATTACGTCCGCGATGTGAAGAGGTCAAAGGTTAAGGTCATATGGGGTCGAATTTGATTACCATTGTGGGCGTCATATCTTGCGAATCCCTCGACGGATTTCGACCAGACATTTGTCAGTGATAGGCCTGCAGTATGAAGAGATGATGAACTGATTAGGTCAGCAAGGTCAAGGGGTCAATGGTCAAGGTCATATGGGTCAACTTAATTTATCCTTGTAAGGGCGATATCTCAGGAACTCCGCGACTGATTATGACCAAACTTTTGTCAGTGATACAGTATGAAGGGACGATGATTAGGTCAGGAGGGTCATGGAGGTTCTTTGGCGAGTCCGAGAGCAGGACTTGGTGGATACAAACCTAGCAACGCTTTGCATCAACAACTCGGGGTCAGAGTTTTCGGCGTTTTTATTTCAGTTCTATCACTCACTGAGAATCTTCTTCAGCATTCTTATTCTTGCTTATTCCAATCTGCACGTACAGTATCCCCATCTCTTACAAAGCAAGTTTTATTGCCATATAGCATTACACTTTTCATATGAATTTTGTTTGAAAGATACTTAAGGAAGAAAGGAGTGTTGGCTAATAGCATAGGTCGGAAAAGAAGCTATTTCTTACATTTCCTCCATTTTCTTTTCATTCTATCATTGGAACTCCTCTGCTCCTCCTTCTCTCAACATCTCAACCAGATAAATAGTCTTCAAAACGCATTTTTCCAAGTGGCTACTTACCCAATCAACACTTCATCTTCCATTGTCTATACCTACATTATTTAAACTACAGTAGAGGGATTACATACTTGTGTCCAGGGAGGAAACGACATAAAATTGGGAATGATATGTGAAGAAATTCAAAGCAAAAACTGCCATCTCAGCATGCGTCTTAACCTCAGCCATTACCGAGCTACAGTTATTGTTAACCTCACGGGTGAATTAATTGGGAGACCATTTTCATCCACATGGTCATTGGTAATTGTAGCTATTTGGATACATGTTGGTATAGTTTTTTTTTTTTTCTTAGAATTTCCTTATCTCTCAATTTCAAAGTTGTGCCCTTTCCTCCCAGAACACTCTGTATAATTTTCATTAATCTAATAGCTGACTGACGACGTCATTGTGAAGCTGAATAAAGCAGTCTGGAGATAATAACAACAACCAGAAACTGTACGTCATCTTACAGGAGGAAAATGGAGAAATATGTTTATTATTATTGTTATCATTACTATTACAACTACAGCTATTATTATTATTATTATTATTATTATTATTATTATTATTATTATTATTATTATTATTATTATTATTATTATTATTATTATTATTATTATTATTATTATTACTATTACTACTATTATTATTATTATTATTACTATTATTATGATTATCATTATTATTATTATCATCATCATTATTAGAATTATTATTAACAACCACATTCTGTGGAGTTCTTACTGATGTTGTAGATATTTCTTTCTTTTGGGGGGAGGGGGGTTAAGATCCATAAAGCTGGCATTCCAAGGTCGTTCGAGATAGAGACTTAAAGTTTTTAGGAGTGATGTATCTTGGTTGCAGGCTTCTTCTGGCATTTATTCTCCTAGCACTAGTCCTGCACTAGCACCCTCAATGTTATTTTCTTGTCAATTGTTGCTCTACTATGCAGCAATAACTAATGAATCGATTGCTTTGGAAATGTTCCAGTATGTAGTCGTCAACATATACTAGTGCACCTGGCTATACTAGTACACCAGAGGATGCTAGTGCACCTGGGTATTGATACTGAGATCCAGCAAATACGTTTTGAGATACTGAGGAAAATTCAAATTGCTGCCTCCTGCCTGAAAGTGCTAAATCGGGAAGTGTTTGGCCGATTTTGACCAAACTAAGTGGAAATATATTGGGTCGTGAGTGAACATGATCTGCATAGTATGAATGGCCTCGACCTTGATTTCAAGGTCACAGGCCAAAATCCATAGAAAAAAAATTGTCATACC
>NC_136955.1:6499287-6539287 GCF_032717465.1 Coenobita brevimanus | reverse complement strand
TATCGCCCTTATCCTCTTCCCTCTCCACTGATCCTCTTCCTTCCATTTACATACTGGCAAGGATCTCAAGACCTCTTAAAATACTGCTTGCCTCTTCCTTCCGTTTTCTCCTCTCATTCTCCTGTCTTCATTCTCCTTTCTCCTCGTATCGTCATTATCTCTCTCTTCTCCCAATCCTCCAGTCATCCTTCCCCACCTTCCATAGGCCCTCTGCTCCTCTTCATTCCTCTCTCGTCCTTCTCACCCTCCCATTTTCCTTCTCTTTGCGCTCTGCCCTCTCTTCTCTTGATCTGCCCTTATCTCTCCCTGTCTTCCTTTCCTTCCCTCTTCCTATCATCGCCTTCCCATCCATTCTCCTTTTCTCTCCCATCTTTTACTCTTCCTCCCGCACTTCCCTGGTAATGTTTATTGTCTTTTGTATTCCTTCTTCTTTCCTTTTCTGCCCCATCTCCTTCTATTCTCCCTCTTCTTCTCTCACCTTCCCTTCTCTCAAATCCCTTCTAATATTAATCTCTTACCCACTTTCCATCCTCCTCCCTTCTCCCTGTTTGCTCCCCTCTTCTCTCTATGATCTTCAAGATCGCTTCTCTCCTCTCCTCTTCCCTCTCTCTTCTCCTGTCTCCACACTCTTATTATCAATCTCCTCAATCCTTCTTCCTTCTCCCCTCTCCTCTTCTTTCCTTCTTTCTTCTATCTTTTCATCTTTCCCTCCTAATCTTCCCTTCCTCCCTCTCCATCCCCTCTCCTATTTTCGTCCTTCCTCTCCCCCTTTCACATTCCTGCCTCCTCCTTGGCTTTTAATCCTCCCTCTCCCATCTGATGTGTCATCACCCTTTCTCTGTTTCTCTCCTCTCCTCTTCCTTCTCTCCTCTCTGCTCCCTCTCTCCTATCCTGCCCCCTCTCATTCATTCATTCTTTCCTCTCCTTTTTCATCTCCCTTTTCCTCCCCTCTTGCCTGTCTCTTCTCTTCCCATTTATTGTTTTATTCCACTCTCCATTTTCTCCTCTCTTGGGCCTTCTCCCTTCAATTTACCCACCATTCCTCCGCTCTCTCTCTCTCTCTCTCTCTCTCTCTCTCTCTCTCTCTCTCTCATACACACAAACACTTCCCTTCACCCTCTCCTACACCGCCGTCCTTTTCCTAAACTTCTGTAACTAAGGAGTAAGTTTAAACCACCTAGTTAGGATCAAAAGATCTGCATGCTCTGTGTGTTTATGTAACCTCTCTCTCTCTCTCTCTCTCTCTCTGCTTTTCCCCTTCTTCAAACTTTAATTTCTGTTCTTCTCCACGCTTTCACCTATTTTTCTTCTCATTCTCCTTTTCTGCCTTATTCCCTTATTCTCTCCTCATATTCTTCCTTCTTTCGTCTTTCCACTCATCTTCTCCTTTCCTCCTGACACTTCTCTTTCCCTCCTTGTCTCTTTCATTCCCTCCTTGTCTCTTTCATTCCCTTCTTCTCCTTTTTCTTCTTATTGCCTTCCTTTTCTCCTCTCACCTCTCTCCTCATCCTACTCTATCATGATTTCGCTACATTGTATTATCAAGGGAGTCTACTAACGCTAGTGGAAATTCCAGTGAACTTTGTTCAGCTCTAACCGTCCCGCATCAGCACTCCGATTGGAACAGATTTTCAAAACATTTCCCGTTGTTTCAGGAGTGACTGTCTTTATGCACATACATAAGTATATTACTGATTGAAAGTGGTATGTATATACCGTTTGCCCCGCCCATGTCACCGAGAGGAAGCTCCACACTTTTCCCACGATCCCTCTGTCGTTCCAGAGCAGTGCAATTGTAGCAATGATCAACGAAGACCACCCCTAGCATCTTGGCGGTGTCTTAGCGGCAGATTACCCAGACTTCTCACAATTCTGTGTTTCGATTTTTCTACATTTACCAGTATTTTCTTTCTCTTCTCTAGATTTAAGAGTGTTAGGTAGCCTGAGTGCGTGAGTGAGCGAATTTACTTAAGTTCTCCTGTAACATAAACATTCATTTTGTTGTAATTAATAAATTTACAATTTTTCTTTTGAGCTCGATTAAAGGTATAATTGTGTTTCATTTCTCTAAAATATTCTTTCTTAATTTACTTTGCTCCAAGCTTGCACAATCTTTCCTTGATATTAATCACGACTGGAAGTTAAGGCAGTCATCTCATATTTTTTTCACAATAAAACCGTTTGCGCCAGCTGGAAGAGGCGAAAGCAAGAGCCTAGTTTAGTATTGCTAAGCTCCAGGGTAAAATATCAATTGTCAGGGGGCAGATTCTTTCTCTAGAGGCCTACAGTACTTGCTAATTCAACAACAGTGTGATTATTTTTTTTTTTTAGTACTGTTTGAGAAAGTTTATAAATTCTCGCTTTCAGAGAATCGGCGACATAAACCAGAATAAAGCAAAACTTAAGATTGTAATTTCATAAGCCAAAAACCTGTTTAAAACTCAGCTTTCTTTTGACATTTTCCCATCTATTCCTTTTCCTCTCCATTTTTTTCTCTTCTCTCAAACTACTCCCAGCCATTAAATCATTCCTCTTTTCTATTACCCTCTTCCTTCCCTTCTCATCCTTTTCTCTCCTTCTTTCCCCTCTTTCCGTACCTCCTCTTACTACCTCACATCTTCCTGCTTTTCTATCCTTATTTCGACCCAGTGATAAGTTACCTTTGTTATCATCTACTTTACAACATAGTGCCTTAAAAGGACTGAGAAGTCTGTTGCTATTTACATCCATTTTTATTCCCCCTCTCCTCTCCTGTTCTCTCTCCTCCTTCACCCTCCTCAGTTTCCTCACACCCTCCTTCATTGTACAATTCTTCTTTTCTCTCCTTTCGCATTCTCTTTCTCTCCTCTTTTGACCTGCAGTATCTATCCCTTCCTCCCCTTCGGCCTTCCAGTATCCCCTCTCATCCTCCCTTCTTTCCACTCTCCACCATTCTGCTCTCTCTCTCTCTCTCTCTCTCTCTCTCTCTCTCTCTCTCTCTCTCTCTCTCTCTCTCTCTCTCTCTCTCATTTCATCCATTTTTTCCACTCACCACGTTTTCATTTTATACGTTAATTATTGTCCGATGGACATAACATCACACGCTAGTAATTATAAATGCCAGGGCAGGTTGAACTTACACATAATTATAATAAAAGATCTTGGCAGACTAAATACAAACGCTGGAACAAGGAGCACAGAATCAATCACACTTTTTGAACTACAGGGCGACTCTCCCCAGCAAGCTATTCACCCACCTGTAGGTGAGGGCAAGCAAAAATAAGAGCTCGTACAGCAGATATTCAGTATACGATCAACCGGTATCAAGGAATTGCTTTTACGAAAAGGAAAAGATATGGCGTTTTTTATATACGATATAATTTTCACATACGATGACTATGATACCTTACAAAGCCTCACTGGGCGATATGGGATAGCTGTTCTCGCTTATACGATCGCCCTTATAAAACCTTACGAAGCCTAGTTATTTGATGAACGATCTCTATTCTCACGTATACGATCTTCCTCGCGCATGTCTACAGTCATTAGTTTGTTCCAAGATGGCATTTGCACTAGTCTCTCTTGAGCTTGTTAGTGTCAGTGATGAATCAATACTGGAGTGTTGGAGTTCAGACAACAAGTGAAGCGTAATAAAGTGGAATAAGTACCATTTTATGTAAATTGGAAACTTGAATTTGGCTTATTTTTCCAGGTTCGCAGCAAGTGAAGAGCAATGCAGTGAAACACCAGCCAGTTTAGGTAATTTAGCAGCTTGCTTTTAGAATTTATTGGGTGGGTGACCCTTGGCCAAAAATGTATTCCCATTAAAAATTATGGACTCTATGTACAATAATCTGTTATGCAAAGGAAATTAAATGCAACATGTAAAATAACGACTTGTTTCACGTCCCTATTCTCTGATATTAGGACATTTTAAAGCGTGATTTAATTATTAAACACATTCACAAACAAAGTTATTAAAATCAAGTAAATGAAAGTACTTTTGTATTTTCTACAGTGATGGCTCATAATACCTGTCCATATATACCATTTATCATGGGCTGGTTTGTACAACATATGGTATCCAGAAGTGTTGCGTTGTCAGTAGCTACGTTCACTCTCTGAATTCGTGACTAAACACTTTTATACCTTTAATTTTCCACAACCCATTATGTCCAGTTGATTTAGTAACATGTACTCAAAGGTAATGGTATTACTTCGTTAATGATAAATGCAGTTTGCATAGCAGTGAAGAGGATTCTGACGCAAACTTTTATGCACTGTGACTTGTCATTTTTGCAATGTATACGTATGCAATGTAGCTCTATTATATACCGATAATTGCACTTGCTTTCACTGTATGCACTCAAATCTGACAGAGCCCACAATGAATTTCTTGACTGGCACTTCTTTTATTACGTAGTACAAATAGCAGATTATTCTGACAAATGATGACTGATTATCGGAAGCCATCTCCTCATCTGAACAGCTAACGTATAAGATTTGATACATGAAAATTATAGTGTTTTTGACATTCTTCAAAATAATAAAAATCGAAATAGAGATAAATTTTTTCATTAACTTAAATAATATTGGACATTAGAACCCATGGCACACACAAAAAATTTAAATTGGTTAGTGGAAATATCAACCATCCACTCACTCGATGTAGTGCTGTCTTCAGGCGAGTGTCGACTGAGTGACAAGATAAATAATTTTCATGTACTACAGGATACCACTAAACATGTACTATAGGATGATAACCATGTATACAGTAGGGGTCTGATGATCTAGTATGGTCAGATGCTGCAACTGGATGCGACTCATAAGAATTATATTATGATCACACAGATTGACTGACACTCTAAGTTAATATTTTGTGGTATGTCTCCCGGTAATGATTATTTCAGTACCATTACTGCCCTTGAAACAAAGGGCATAAAAATGTAAGGCAAGAATGGCTAGTCATAGGCAATGTTTGAACAAAAAATCCCACTGCTCACCAGACCCAATCTCTTTGAGCCACATCCAAGTGAAGATAAACCAACTAAGCCAGGTCCCCAATTAATGGATACAGAGTTATCGTCTTGCCAATGAAGTGACTTCGTGGGGTACATGAAACCAGTTAACTCTTCACTCATTAGTGTCACCTGCTGCAAACACTGAACTACACCAAGTAAGTTACAGTGGGCGATCCATTTATAATTACACTGTCTTCTGTGTATGCCTTTAATTCCAGTGTTGCTTAGCTTAAGAACATATGCCGGTCACCTCACGTAAATTGGAATGAATAAACCTCTGTAAATTTTTTTCATTAAAATGTTAATTCAGTGTCATTTTCATATGCATATGACGAAGTTCCTAAGATAATTATTCAATGGATATTTCCAAAAACTCAGTAGTTGCCAATGATCGTTGGATAATTTAATTAGGAACCCGGACAGCTACTCTCTGTTCACACTGTCATATATTTTCTAAGGTCCCTTCCAGGATGTTTAGTGATGAAGGGTACATAAATTCATCATTACTGTAATCATTGGTTATTATACCAGTTTTCTATGCATGATTTACGAAGTATAATACTTCATAACAGTCACTAGAATGCATAAAACGACAAGTGGTCCATTATCACTCAACACATTATTAGAAGTTTCGCTGAATGTTTAGCTTGAAACACTTATCATTTAGTTATAAAAGAAATTAATGTTTCATTTGGCAAATGCAGAAGAAAATGTACGGACTCTATGGAATAAAAAGGCACAGTTGATGATGCCAAAATCATGTGAAGGCAAAGCCACTGACTGATTTCTTAAGTACCGATGTTTCCAGGAAGACAACAACAGCAGTTGGCTCTGGTGTGTGCATACAATGTTCATCTGAGTCCTATAAATATTTTGCATACAAGCTACTTCATTTTAGCGTTTTATATATAGCAATATATATGTCTGAAAGTTTTATTTGATTAAAACTATATTCAAAGACATGACCGGGAATGTAAGTAATCGTTTTTAAACTATGAAGAATATTTGTCTCAAGGTTTAGATGATTAATTTCATTAGTTTAGTGATTCCCTTCAACTTTATTATACTGAAGCTTCAATTCTTCATTTTTATGGGTACATATGTTCACAAAATTATTTTTCTGAACGAAGTGATAAAGGAAACACAAAACAGTAGTTTAGCTGACCACATTTTTATTTTTCAAATTAAGTTTCAGGTGAAGACTGACAACTTTTCGTAGTTTGTGAACGTTCGTATTGAGGTGATGACTTGCTAAAATCAACTGTCACTCGTTGGCATAATCTGCAATTTACCTAAATCTGTTGTAAAGGTTGCGGTTCCTAAAATCGCTGTATGCTAGTCTTAGTCGAGTTTGTATGCATACAATCAGATCATGCGACCATTGAGGCTATCCGTGGAGTAATGCCAAACGAGCTCACACTAATTAACTGAGAAAATGGAGGTGAGACAATGGACTTTTTTTTTTTTTTTGCCCTGGGGGTCCCCCACAGACCATTGCTATTAAAAGCAGTTGAGGCACTCCAAGCAGGAATGCAGAAGACACGGTGTCTCTAAAAATAATTATTACATTCTCCATTGCACTGATTGCACTGAGCAGTTGACCCTCGTGCGGTGTGGTGCGGAGAGGATCTGTTCCTTCTCCCCTTGGGGCTAAGATGCGAATGAATGTGTTTGAGTGGATGAGTAGATTGGGAGTGTGTCGTCCTGTCTATGCTACTCCCCTTGCCTTGGAGGACGCTGCCTAGGTATATAGATAGATAGACATTCTCTATTATCTCAGTTTCGAATCTGGCATGTTCAGTGTAAATCACTGGAGCTCCTCAGTTGCAGCCAACTAAATAGAGCTGTGTCACATTTCTTGTACAGTAACCAACCCAGAAGACTCTTTTCAGTTCTGAAAGAAACTTTTAATATGCCATACACTTTTGTAAATTCTGAATAGAAGAGCATCGCATCGCGATGCAAAACGGTATAATATCATCTAATCTGTGTAGCTCAGTAAAGAGATATTAATGATTTCGATGGAAACAGTCCACTCGTGACCTTTGCCTACGCTCATTATCATTCCTAACCCACTGCATCATCGCTGTCCCGTGAATGGCATTATAATTTTTTAAAAACTGTTTTTAGATGCAGCCTAGTCAGCCTTTTATACCCTACGGATTTTCATACGTAAAACTCTTAGTTCTTGGGGAAACTCCTTAGGCATTTGCCCTTGCAAGTGCTTCACCTACGAAGCCTCGTCATGTGCTCCACCTTAGCCTTCATAGAAGTCATACATGCAAAGTGCCTCATCCAAGCAGTGCTCCATATGGTTCTGCCTCTATCTAGTACTTTTCTCCTGCTTTAAAGATATTAGTTTGAATATTCATGAGACTAGAAAAATCCATCAGCTTACTAGTATACACATAATTAATAAACAGTATATACACAGCGTTCACCGCTCCTCTCAGTGTCATTTCCTCTTTCCTCTTTACCCCTCACTTCTCTTTTCCTTCTCTCTTTCCTCTTCTACACGTACTTTCCCCTCTTTCCTCCTCCTCCCTCTTCTTTTGTTCCTTTCTCCCCTCCCATCCGTCTCCCCTAATCCGTCTTCCCTCTCCTTTCATTTGTTGCTTTACTTCCCTCTCCCATTAATATTATTAATATGTTAATCAGTCTGTGTGAGGGAAACTGTATCCCACACCTTCTCTCCTCTCCTCTGATCCCCTCACACCTACTCATCCTTCCTTATCCCTTCCTTTAAGTACTTTTCTTCTTGCTACCTTCCTTTTTCTCCCTTTAATTCTCTCTTATCTACTCTCATTCTAGCCCTCCCCTCCTTCCCCTCATCTCTCACTTTGTTTTCTCTTACACCTATAATTTCCTACTATCATCATTCACTCACCATCTACCCATCCTCTCCTCATATCTTCTCATCTTCTCTTTTCTACTTTCGATTCCTTCCCAGTTCCTTCTACCCTTCCTCTTCCCTTATCTTTCTCATCCATCCATCCTGCTTTTCCCCCTACTCATCTCCTTTTTTCTGCATTATCTCCTCCTCTTCCCTTTCCCCTCTCCTCCTTTCTTCCCATCACGCCGTCTTCCCTTTCTTTCTCGTCCACCCCTAAATTCTCACCCTTCCCTTATCTCGTTTATCCCTCCACTATCTTCTCTTTCCTTCCTCCCCTTTTATCATCCACTCTCACTCCCCTCAGTGTCATCTTTCCTCTTTACCTCTCACTTCTCTTTTCCTTCTCTCTTTCCTCTTCTACACGTACTTTCCTCTCTTTCCTCCCCTTCCCTCCTCCTCCTTCTCTTGTTCCTTTCTCCCCTCCCATCCGTCTCCCCTAATCCGTCTTCCCTCTCCTTTCATTTGTTGCTTTACTTCCTTCTCCCATTTTCTCCTCTGTTAAGTCTCTTCCTTCCACATCCCTCGCCTTCCCTTCATTCGAGCTCACTCCCCTTTTTACATTAGTCCCCCCCCCCCTCTCTCTCTCTCTCTCTCTCTCTCTCTCTCTCTCTCTCGGAATTGGACTTCTTTAACTTTTCAGGCCGGATCCATTCACAGAGATCAATAGGTTTATGTGATCTATGTATCTATATAACAATCTGTGTGTGTGTGTGTGTGTGTGTGTGTGTGTGTGTGTGTGTGTGTGTGTGTGTGTGTGTGTGTGTGTGTGTGTGTGTGTGTGTGTCCTTAGGTAATGGCTGTTTCACTTCGCATCTTACTTTACCTTTTCATTTTTACTTTTTCTTTTTTTTGCTTACCTGATTCACGTAACTTACTCTCTTTGATCTTCATTCTGTCTGTTTTACCTTGTTCTTAGCCCCTGTTCTTTTCATTTACTCCTTTCTTTTCTCCATTCCCATTATTTCTCTATTCTAGTTATTATCCCCTCCTATTTCATCCTCTGTTCTTCCGTGTCAGTTCTAATCTTTCCAAGTTTCCTCCCCCTCCTCCCTTTTCCTCCTATCGATCCCCTTCTGCTCTCCCCTTACACTTTCTCTCCCTCTCCTCTTGTCCTTCTACATCAGTTCTTTCCTCTGATTTTCCTCTCCAGCTTACGTTTCCACCTTCTTTATCTTCTCTCTCTCCTTTCCCATTTTCTTTAGCGCCTATTTCCATGACCCTTCCCTGTTTCCCCTTCTTTTCTTCGTCTTTCACCTCCCCTTCCTAAATTCCGCTTCCTACTTCTCTTTCCCTCCTTATCCAACCCTAATCGTTCTCCATACATCCTTCTCTCTCTTCATTCTCTCTAGGCTTTCCTCCTTCCTCCTCTCATTCTCCACTCCCTTGGGAACCGCATCTTTTTCCTCTCCGCCCTTTTTTTCCTCCCTACCCTTCTCCCCTTCTCCCTTTAATCCTCTCTCCCCTTCTCTCCTCCTCCTTTTTTGCTTCTCTCCCCTTCTTTCTTTCTTTCTCCCTTCTTCTTTCCCCCTTCTCTTCCTTTCTCCTTTCCTCATTCGCTTTTATCCCCACCCCATTCGTCTTCACTCTCCGGACTCCCATCGTCTTCTTTCCACTCTCTTATCATCCTCCCCTCCTCATACTCCCTCCACTCTTCTCTTTCCCCACTTATCCTCCCATTCTTCCTCTCCTTCCCCTTCTCCCTAACCTTGGCCTTTCTCCTCTGTCTTTCTATCCTTTCCATTTCCTCTTTTCTCTTCCTTTCACTCTCCCCCTCTCCCTTCTCATTTTTCCTTCTGTCCTTTCTCCCTCTCATCTCTATTGCCCTTCCCTGTCCACCCCCCTCTTTTTTCCCCTCTTTTCTCGTCTCCTCTCCTTTCTCCTCCGGAATCCTTCTCTTACTCGTCCCTCTACTGATCTCTCTCACCTCGCATACTCTCATATTCACTGCCCCCTTCTTTCCATTCTTGTGTCTTTCCTTTCCCCTTTATCCTTCCCTCTATCCTCTCTTCCTTTCATCCTCCCCTTTATTCTCCCCTCTACCCTTTTTCCCCTCCTTCTTCCTTCTCCTATTTCCATCCTTCTTTCTTTCCTCTTTCCCCTGACACCCTTCTTTTATGTTCCTTCTCTGCGTTCCTCTTATCACTTTCCCTTCTTCCATCTTCCCTCTTATGTTTCCATTCCATCCTTCATTATTTTCTGTGGCCTCTCATCTCTTCCTGTTTTCCTTTTCCTCCCCTCTTGTCCTTCTTATTTTTTCCCTTTTAACATTTTCGTTTCCTCTCCCTTCCTTCCTCGTCTTTTGTCCATTTGTTGCTTTACTCCCCTCTCCCATTTTCTCCTCTGTTGGGCCTCCTCTCTCCAGTTCTCTCGATATTCCTTCTCTCTCTCTCTCTCTCTCTCCCTCTCTCTCCTTCTCTCTCTCTCCTGGGTGAGTGTTGGTGCAACGAGTCAATGTCAACATGAGTACGAGAGGGGGAGGAGAAGCAGGACACTGGTTGGATCTAAATCCACCAACAAGGTGTGAAGGAAATCTTGTTTTTTAACTTCACTCCCTTTGCACAGCCACACGCAGATCAAACTCGGATTTCCCTCAAAATAGGACATGGCGCTGAAGAAGAATTTCCACTCTTACCACAGCTCTTATTTTTCCCCATTTGCCAATTATTGCCCACTGATGGGGTATTGCAGCAGGCCCTTGCTTTTAGGTGGTTCATGGTTAAGTTGATTCTGTTGCATATATACGTTTAAATCGGTTTTACATTAAAAAAAAAATGTTGAAAGTGAGAGGGTAGAGATGGTAACGAGAAGTGGAGGAGATATTGTGAGTCACCCGCTCAGATTCACGTCTCCCAAAATCATGTATCGCATGTGGCAAGTGCTGTATTGACTTAAACTTGATGGGTGGCTGACAGGGACGAGCTCTGTCATCTCAGCTGTCGGTGTCTGCAGTGAGCCTAGCTGCCACAGTTGTTGCCTCAGAATAGTGGCTGGGGGTAAGTAAGAAAGCTTTTGCCGTTGCAGGGTAAGGGAAAAGACATGGGTTGTTAGTTGGATATAATCACCGGGCTGAGTGTGAGTATGTATCTTCATGGATGTCAGACACTCTCAGCTCATGTGTATAACTACGTGAGAGTAAGGATACCTAACAGCGTATTGGAAGGACACTCTTGTAACAATAATTTTAATTTGTATTCTGGAGGTCTTACATGGGAATCTCCGCACTTCAACGGTTTCATTGCATATCATACCTGCCTTAGCAGTGTTGATGGTGGTGTCCAGTGAACCATCAGTGTTATATAACAGAGTTCGAATCTAAGTAATTAAGTGCATAATCTGGCGTAGTTGCACCGGTACGGACATTCCCTAGGATCTGTTGAGGGTAAAAACATGCAAGTGGATGCCCGGTGGTGCCCATGGCAAAGAGTTTATGTTCATGGTGTGTGGTGTGTCCTCTCCTTTTTAACTGGTGACATCATCGAGACCAGCACAGGATATGACTACCACTGCATTATGTGCCACGGTTCCCATATAAAGCAAAGCCCAACAGTGCAATACATCAGTGACTGTTTCGACCGGAAATGATGATCTAGGAAGGTGAGACCATCATAACAAGTGTGAATGCTATATACTGGTGGATGCAACCTCCACAGGAATGGAGGCAGAAAACTGTTGGAGGCAGAACAGTTTGGTCCACATGTAGGCGCCTTGTACGAGATTGAGAGCATTATTTTCTACTACCTTGAGTTAGGCTAATAAATATTCATTGTGTGTGATACGCCAAAAAATGGGTTGATAGTGTCCCAGAGGCGAAGAGATATAACCCTAGAATGGTACGCCTAAAAATCACAGTTGGGAAATGCATAGTGGTTATTGTCTCTGCTTTTCCTCCTCATCATAGACTGAGTGACGATATAAAGTATAAGTTCTTGGACGAAATTGTGGGAAGTGCGGTTAGAGAAACCAGTGAGCATATAATAGTACTTGGTGTCAAACCTGAATGGATGTGTCGAAAGGCAATGTTATGATTTCCATGGAATTTATAGTGGTTTTGGTTATGACACCAGAACCAGTGAAAAAGAAAGAATGTTACACTATGGAGTTGCCACAGACATAGTAGTGTGTATCACTATGTTTAAGAATAGCTACATTAATCCAATACCATGAGTAAGAAAGGAACAAAAGTGAGAATTATGGTCTTGCTACAAGCAAGGGCAGGAAGCTAATATGGGACGTAAAAGTTATACCTGGCGATAAATAATCCATTTGTCTGCTACTTGAAGCTAGAAAAATTTGGTGTGCAAAAGAGATGCAAATTTCTGAACAATGAAGGAAGCTGTACCAATTAATTAACAAAGAGGTAGAAGACGTTGTCCATTCTAAGATGTTGAAAATTACTAAAAAAAGAGTGTTAAATTTTTAATGAATGTTGGAGCTCTCTAATGCAGATTAGACCAAAGCCACATATATATCCTGTGAGTAAACGAAAGGAACCCCCGAGACAAGATGGTTTATGAACAGAAGCAAGATGGAGATCAGGAGTTTCACCTGGCAGTCAAGAGCAGGGCTACGGCACTGAAAGAAACAGAGAACAAGTTAAATGATCCTAAGGGGAAATTTAAACTATCTATAATGGCAAAACATATAACGAAGGAAAAGTAAGAAGTGGTCAGTGAACAACCTGTCAGGGGTGATGCAAGCTTCTGGCTATTACAATTGTAAATTAAAAGAGAACATAAAATGCACACCATAGTCCTTTTCTAAACAAGGAGCTTGAGTGGGACAGGTAGGGCCCTTGCAATGCTGAACCAGTACAAGGTCCATCACCAGAGTCAAGAGGAAGCAGAAGCACAATCGGTAGCATGGAGATGGTTAAGCTGCTGATACCTCTGGAGCGGTGGCTGAAATGCTTAAAACAGTTGATAATTTAGGCATGAAAATGGTAACTGAGCTAATGTATGTAACTGGAATGGAATAATCAGTATTAAAAGACAGACTAATAAATGCAACTGTCAATGTATATAAAGGTCATGTGGTGGAGGAAGACAATCACAGAGGGTTAAAACTCACTGATCAGACAAGAAAAGTTGTGGAACAGAGTTGCCACTTGTGCGGTAATTACCCTGTGCATAAGGTAATTCAGCCTTTTTTTTTTTTCTTTTTCATATCTATAGGGCGGTAGGGCTTTACTAAAATAGTTCAGTCTGTAGTGTAATTGTGAATTTTTATAAGCAAGGAAGCAACTTTTGCTAATACAGTAAAATAAAAATGATAAAATTACCCAGATATTAGATAAATAGAGAATTATACATTTCAGTCACATCTAATTCACTATAATGGAACAGGTGTGACAAGAGTGTTATAGTGAATGCGTGTTATCACATTCATTATTTCTTCATATTTTCTGTACACGCCAGACTTTGCTATGTTTAATTAATCATCACCTGACAAAAAAGGAAGGTTTGATAGAACCTATAGGAAGCAGGAAAAGCCTTTACTCATATTGCCCATTTCGATGCGTAGGGTGCCCGAGGCTAGATACCTGGCAACCCTACACTGCTAATGGAAATACATACCAGTCGAAAAACCTCTAATCATCTCTCGGAGTTCGAACTTGTGCTCTGAGAGCAAGATGGTCGCTGGTGATTGCAAACCACAGCACCACCAGTATTATGTAAAGTTTTCCCGATGGGATGTGATTCTTTTACATCAGAAGTGTCGTAAACAAAGTGCTATGACGCTATTACTACTTTATGTTTATATACACAGAATATATATATATATATATATATATATATATATATATATATATATATATATATATATATATATATATATATATATATATATATATATTATCTATTTACATTCATATATTTATACATTTATATATTTACATTTATATTTATAGATGTAGTTTGAAAATTTCTTCAGTGTAGTGTAATGAAGGGTAATGTATGGTAATTTCACTGTCTGCGTAGAGTAAAGCAGTGTCAAAGGCTTGGTAGCACTGTTCTGAGAAGGATCGTCGAAAGTATGATTAGAGACAAGTGAGTAGTGTTTTTGGCTTTATGCCGTGAACTGGCACAACAGTTACAATATTCATTGTCCAATACCTACACCGCAGAAGAAAATGGAAATTTTACAACACAATAATTGTGGGTCTGAAGATGGCGTTTAATGGACATCCTTGGGTATTAATGGGCTATGAGGGAGGAATGTCTTGATGAATGGGTTGTATGATTGGTGCTGGATTTCTATGAAGAGGCAGCTATGTCTGTTAGAATGTGTGGAGGGTTAAGCGAGGAATTTTCTGTAAGTGTAAGGATGTCTGTATTAAATCTGGCTTGGGGTGTAGTGCTATGCTGAGTTATTATGAACTGAAGTTGGCTTGTTATCACTTAAAAAAGATACCTGACCTATTTCCAGCTTGGCTTATGACCAAGGGCAGCCAGGCTGGAGGGTTGATTTGACTTGTAGCCAAGCACATTCGTCCCTATCTCATAAGGAAGGCTCATCAAATTTCATGCAACCATTATTTTGTATTCAAGTTGTGTAAGCGGCCCAGTTCCATCAGATGATGACAAAGCAGCTATACACAGTCCACTGCTTTTCAGATTTTAAAAAAATCTCTGCCATAGTTTTTTTTTTTTTTTACCTCTACATAGTCATGCTCTTATATTCCGATTAAATCCCATTTTCCACTCATGGCATGTGGCTTCGGGGGTTAGTTAGTAAAAATGCAGCCAGAGGGATGATGGGGTGAGGGGGGGCTGTGCAAAACAAAGGACTGCGTAGCCTTCCTTTGCACCCTGTGTTGCAGATTGTTTTCGTGGCTACCCTGGGGGATCTACAGATTACATATTTGGTAGGAGGGGGGCATCCAGCATCAGATTTCTCAAAATTCTTAGTGTCAACACTGGCACCAGCACTGGTGTGTCTGCCAAAAGGAATAGCCTCGCTCGAGGAAGATGAGTTTTTTACGCCTCAGTATCCTCTGGAATACGTACCTGCCAGGTCTGTATTCACCCTGAAACGGTCGAGTAAGAGACAATTTTCTCTGGGGCTTCGAAGGGAGAATGAATTAGACAAGAATAACAGATGTGTCCTCCCTCTTGTTTCGTTTATGAAGTCCTTTATTTGGACACCTTTGACTCCAAGAATGATAATTTGACCGAGTTTGCTTCATCATAAGACTGAAAACACCCAGTAACAGCACGGATCTGGGTTGATTAGACCTCCAGGGAAAAAGAACAGCATAATCTCCTCTCCAGCCTTCAACTGCCTGACACGGAGATAAACTTTGTAGCCCAAGCCTCACATAAAAGTATGTCAAAACCACCTATGCCTCGAGTGGCTTCAATATTGTCAGACTCTGGAATGGTAACTCATCTGCTCGGCCTCACTTCAGAGAAAGGTTTACTACGCTCATTTATCTCAGAACACCTTGTGTCAAGACCATAAATTCCGTTCAGGCTCCTTGGGTCGCCCATCCGTCATTCAGGGACCAGCGGCAACCATCAATCCTTAGTTATTCAAGAATCCAAACTAAACTTCAGATCTACCCTCACTCTGCTCCTCAGCAGCCGCGATCAGCCTTCTGTAGTATACCGAGGCTGGAAGTCAACTGTCTCCAGCTTCCTTCCTTATTTCTCGTGGCCTGAAGCCGAAGGTAACATCCCCATGATAAATCCAAAGCATTTGGAATTACTAAGAACACAAAGAGTCGTAATTTTTCGTGAAGGGATCAAAATACGAACACCAAAACAGAGAAAATAAATGAGGAAAAGAAATACTCATTGCTTGTCCAGCTGTGTCTCTCTCATCAGTATATGGCGGCCCCCTATCAACCGCTTGTGAATATGGGTGAGGGGAGGACTGAACCTGACCTGAAAATACAATCTCGACCCTCTTTCCCTTCGCTCTCCCCTCTTCTACCCTTCTCCATTCTGCTTCCCTCTGCTGCTAACCTCATCCCTTTGCCTTTCTTTTCCTCTCCCTTTCCCCTCTCCTTCCCTTCTCCCCTCTCTTTTCCCTATCCATCTTTTCTCCCCTGTCTTGCTCTTTTCTTTTCATTCTCCTGTTTTTATCTTTTCTTTCCTTTCTGTATCTCTCTTATCCTTCTTTTCTCCTCTATCTTTCTCTTTTCCTTCCTTTCAACCATTTCTTTTCCCTTTCCTTTCCTCTTCCCCTCACCTTCCTTTCTGTGTTTTTCTTTTTTTTTTCTCTCATCCCTCCTTGTATAACCAGAAAAAGAATTTCAACTCTTTGCCTCCCTCTCTTTTTTGCCGTCCACCACTTCGTTTTCTCCCTTTGACTCCTCTCTCTCTCTCTCTCTCTCTCTCTCTCTCCATTTTCTTTTCCCTTTTCTAACCCCTTCCTTCTCTTCTTTCTTTTAACCCCTTTTCGTCTTATCCATATCCTTTTCCCATCTCCCTCACCTATCCTTCCATTTCCCTCTCGGCTTTTCCTATGCTTCTCTTCACCTTTCATTCTTCCCCTGTCCTTGTCTTTCCTCATTTTCCTTTCTTGCCCCTCCTTTCCTTTCTCTTCCCACTCTTAGCTTCATCATCCTTTTTTTTTCTTTTCCATTTTCCTCCCTTCTCTACATAGGGTTGAGGGAAAAACCACATCTGACCAAAACACAGATTCACAGCCCTTTTCCCCTAGCTTTCTCTTCTCTCTCTCTCTCTCTCTCTCTCTCTCTCTCTCTCTCTCTCTCTCTCTCTCTCTCTCTCTCTTCTCATCCCCTTCTCTGTGAATGTGGGTTAGAAGACAATTCCTGAATAAAAAACTTCCCCCACTTTTTTTTTTTTTCCTCTGCGTCTCCCATTTCCATCTTCTCCTCTTCATGCCTTTCTAATGATTGCTTCTCCTCTGTTCCTCCCCATTTTTTCTCCTACGTTTCTTTGTCTCCTTTCCTTCCTCTTCCCCTTTATTCCTACTGTCTTTCTTTCCCTATCCTTCCTTCTATTCTTTCCCTTCCCCTTTACTCCTCCTGCATTCCTCTCCCTGCCTTTCCTCCTGTTCTTTCCTCTTTCTTCCTTTACTTTTGCTTTTTCCGTTTTTTCCCCTACTTCTCCCTTTTGACTCTGTCTGTCTGTCTTATCTCCTTTTCCCTCTTCCTCCTCTTCTCCCCTTTTTCCAACCCCTTCTTTTTCCTCCCCCCGTCCCTCTTTCTCTCGCCGGTGAAAATAGGTGAGAGAAGACACTAGATTCTATTCCAGATAACAGAGGAGACTTCGTAACACCTCTTCTTTAGCGATTTATATTATCTTACACATTATCATTCTCTCTTATACTTTGTATATTGATTAAATATGGACATTCTTTTCATCAGTGGCATACAAGAAGATAATGAGGTGGAATGTGAAGAATAAATAGCTAAGAAAAGGGTGTTACGAAATATTTAAAGCCACACATACAAGGACCCCAAATCTTACCTATCTTTCCATCGTTGTTTTCATTACCTTACCCTTCCTTTCTGTTCCAATAAATAAGTGAATAAAATAAACAAATCTCTCTTCTTTAAACTACCATTCCCGTTTCTTCGTCCCGATAACTCTTCTTCCTTAACTGTCTTCCTTTCTTCCCCTTCTTCTTTCCAGATACTCACTTTCAACTTTTGTATCCTCTGCCTTTTTCACACTGTCTATACTTTTATTTCTTTCCCCTCTCCTGTCTTCTTTTCATCATTCCATTTTCCTCCTATTTACTTTTCTATATTTCTCTTCTCCACGTCATATTAACTTCTCTTCTTTTCGTTACTATGCCTTACTTCCCTTCTCTCTAATTCATCTTCCCATTATTCCTGCTCTTTCTTTCACCCTGTTAATTCCCTTTTCCTTGTTTTCCTGTCCTGCTGTCCTTTCTTTCGTTAGCTCCTTCTCATCTCTTCCTTTTTATGAAGTCTCTCCCTTCCATACTTTTCTTTTCCTTCGTTTTTTAAACTCCTTTATTATACCTTTCTCCCCTCTCAGTCCTCTTCCTGCCCTTTTCTTCATTTCTTCCTCTTCCTGCTCTTTCCTTCCCCTCTTCCTTTCCCTGCCCTTCCCATCCCCTCTCTCCTTCTTCTACCCTTTGTATCAGAAGATAAAAACGGCAGGTGTGGGTTGAGAAACTCCCTACACGATGTCTTCTTGATCTATTGAGCTTGATGATACAGGCGTGTGTGTCGTATCAAGTTCTGTCTGCTGCTGTCTACGAGAGAACAGCAACGAGAGCGGGTCACTGGTCACGTTTCCCTCGTGTTTCATTGAACCTGTAAATACTCTAATCTAGCCATAACAGACTTCCTAACAGTTACGCTGTTTCGACAACTACACCATACAACCAGCTATGCATTAAGGCATATACATCATTATACAATTATTTATACATTACACCTCTCCATCCTATTTATTTTTTTTATTCTCTCCCCTTTCCGCATTTTTTGCTCTCCCTCTTCCTGCCCAATCTTTCCCCTCTCGCCTCTTCCTGCACCTCCCCTTTCTTCCCTTCCTTTTCCTTCCTCTCTTCATTACCAAGTCCTCATCTTTCACTCCCTCCCATCCCTTTCCTCCTCATCTTTTCTCTTCCTCCCAATTCCATATTTCTATTTCTCCTCTTTTCTCTTTCTTTATTCTCTTCACATTTCTTCCTGTATATTTCCTCCTTTCTAATTTCCCTCACCATTACCACTCTTCTCCTCTTCTTGTTCCTCTTCTTCTCATCTTTTTCATCCTACCCACTTTTGACTGTTACTCTCCCTCTCGTTTCCTTCATTTTTCTCCTATTCACCTTTTTTCTCCCAGGTTTCAGCAGCTTCTTTTCTTCTTTGGTTATCATCGTTTCTCTTTCCATCCATTTCTTGCCAGTCTCTCCTCTTCCTCTCTTTCCCCCATCCCCCCCATTTCACTTATTCCTCACCTTAGCACTGTTTAATTCTTCTCGTTTCCTACTCCTCCTCTCCACTTTTCATTTCCTGTTACCCCTTCTCCTCCTCTTATCCTTCAACCCCAGTTAACTACCTTTTACACCCGTTCACTTCAGGATAATACAAATTTACGTAAAAAAATATAGGGGCTGTAACTTCAGTATCAATCCTTAGTTAATCATGTTCACATCCAAGTTGTACATTTTTTTTATTAAAAGCCATAGTATTCGCCTGCGAATGCGTATCGCCTGCCATCACTGAAAAACATCAGTAATCCTCCGGCAGTAGGAGGCTTATCATGGCCGCTTAGCCAAATTCGAAAAAAAAAAAAAAAAAAAAGTCTTAGGATTTCGCTGTTTACTCTCAAGTTAAATATACCGCTAGCATTTAGAAGCCTGAAGTCAGAGGTACTATGTTAGAGAAGGTCATCGACTATAACAGGCCTTCAAAGAATTTCTAATACCTTTTAAAAGGTCACTTTCTTTGTTGGAAATACGAAGGAAAATGGTAAATAATGAAAAATTAAAAGAGAAAGCTAAGGGGCATTGTTTTGCTTGCATAATCTTCTGGCAGTCGGAGGCATATCACCATAGTTTCGGCAAAATTATTAACAAACAAACCATATATCCCGGGTTACTGCAAACAAAGTTTGGATGCAATTAATTTGCCCACTTAATTATGAGATATTTTAGTAACAGCCAGACACACAGACAGACACAGACGATTACATTCTCGCCACGGTAAGCGGGCGATAATCATGAAGCCTTGCTGTACAAAAGAGGGACGCTGTAACTGCATCAGCATGATTCTTGAGTCGACTAGCTGCATTTCATTTGCAGGTTATACTGTAGAATATATTTTCCTTTTGCCCATTCCCATGAAATTTCGGTGATGTCTTTCTATACTGGATGGTTATCCTCACTATTTCCTGCTGGCTTCGGCTGGAGGGTTTGGTGGGTTGGAGGGAGCCTTCCTAGTTTTTTATCCTTGTCTTTGACCCATAGAGTGTTTATGTTAGGTATAACCCATTTTATAACATACTCTTTCGAAAGGACCAGCTGGTCTGTCGCTTTTTGCCTTCCTTTGTATTTCCTTTGTGTTGAATCCCTCTTCGTCCCTTCCTTCCCTTTTACTCCTCTTCCTGCCATTCCTCCTCCTATAGTCACTTTTTCCCCTCTCCCCTCTGCCTATTCATTAGTCTGGAATTTGCTTGATTAAAGACAGAGTACCAGTTTCATATTCTCTCTCTCTCTCTCTCTCTCTCTCTCTCTCTCTCTCTCTCTCTCTCTCTCTCTCTCTCCCTCTCTCAATATGCCTGTCTGCCTATCCATTTATCTGTCTGATTAATAAAAAGGTCTTTTTATATATCTGTGCCTCACTACAGGTCTGTCCATATGTCTGTCTGTTTGTCTATCCATCGCTGCATCTATCAATCTGTTCATCTCTCTATCTATCTATGTACCTACTTATCGTCTGTCTTTTTTTTTTATGTGTGGAAGAAAGAACCTAAGGCTGCGAGCCAGCAAAATTGTCCCTTTCAAGAGAAAAACAAAATACAATAGAGAGCCAAATTCAAGATCCGACCATTTCGAGATGCCTGGACACACTGCGTTTGAAAGACTGGAGATCATAGGAAGCTGGAAATACAGAGGGAGACAGTTCCAGAGTTGACCTGTTGCATAAATGAAGGACTGGGAGTAACGGTTAACTCTTGCATTAGAGAGTTGGACAGAAAAGGGATGAGAGTTTGCTGCTAGACGGGTGCTACGCGCCCGTTGTAGAGGTGGAGGAATGCATGCAGACAGTTCAGAGGGGCAGTGATCATTGAAGTAGCGATAGAAAAGAGATAAAGATGCAACAGTGCGGCGAAGAGACAGAGGTTGAAGGGAGTCAGTAAGAGGAGGAGAGTTAATGAGACGAAAAGCCTTAGACTCCGCGCTATTGAGAAGAGCTGTATGTGGGAAGCCTCCCCACACATGAGACTTGTACTCCACACAGGGGCGGATAAAACCCCAGTATAGAGTCAACAATTGTGCAGGGGTAAAGAAAGAACGGAGTCGGCTTAGCACACCTAATCTCTTGGAAGCAGATTTTACAAGAGATGTAATATGATCTTTCCAAGATAAGACCCGAGTAAATGAAACCCCAAGCATGTTCAAGGATGATGCAGGATTAAGCTGAATATTATTAAACATTAGTGGGTATACCTGTGGAAGATTTTGTCGGGTTGATAGATGTAAAATCTTTGATGCATTAAAAACAACCAAATTATTTTTACCCCAGTCAGAGATATGAGCCAAGTCAGACATTAGGTGTGCCATAGCCTCATCCCTTGTTTGCTGAAGTAACTGCTGAGATGGACGTTGCGGGAACCGAATGGAAAGCTGAAGGGTGGAGTCATCAGCGCAAGATTGGATAGGGTTAGATGTACAGCTTAGAAGGTCATTGATGAATAAAAGGAAGAGAGCTGGTGATAGGACAGAGCCCTGAGGAACACCACTGTTAATAGATCTAGGAGAAGAACGATGGCCGTCTACAACAGTGGCTATAGAACGACCAGAAAGGAAGCTAGAGATGAAGGCACAGATAGAAGGATAGAAACCGTAAGAGGGCAGTTTGGAAATTAAAGATTTATGCCAGACTCTCTTGGTCTGAATTCTTATCTATCTATCTATCTATCTTTCTCTTTATCCTTCCATTCATCAATCTAAGCGTCTACCTATCTATCTATACGTTAATCCACTTGTCAATCTATTGTCTATCTATCTATGTATCGGTTCTTTCCATCTATCTCTCTATCTATCTATATCTATCTGCCTGTCTGTCTACCTTTCCATGAGTCTGTCTATCTATGATGATAGATGATGATGATGATGATGATACATATATATATATATATATATATATATATATATATATATATATATATATATATATATATATATATATATGTATACTGTATATATACGTGTGTGTGTGTGTGTGTGTGTGTATTCATATACTGACAGTCAAATACACAAAGAGAGGCATACAGACAGATACACAGATAAAAGTCGGTAAACTTATGCCACAATCGTGTGATTTACGCAGATTGGTTTAGAGCAGAACGGTAAAATTCTCTCATTTTTAAAACTCCTGTTGGTGGTTTAAACGATCCCTTGCGTAAGAGTGATTAATATGATGATAGTGATTATGATGATAGTGATTATGATGATGCTACTGATGGTAAGGGGAAGGAAGAGGAGAAGGCAAGTGATAAGTATGATGATAATTATATCCTATGAGGGTTTGTATCAGTCGTGTGGAGCAGGATGGTATCATTTTTGGCAACGCGTCCTATACCTTAGCGCTACACTCAGGCTGTGTGTGTGTGTGTGTGTGTGTGTGTGTGTGTGTGTGTGTGTGTGTGTGTGTGTGTGTGTGTGTGTGTGTGTGTGTGTGTGTATTGTAACTCCTCCAAGGCTATTGGATGAATTTGAATGAAACTTCGCAAGTGGCTCAACTGGTAGAGAGGTGGCCTGCGGTCCTACCGGACCCAGGTTCAAATCCTCGCTGGGGCAGGGAACAGTTTAAGGATTTGAATTTCATCTAAAGCAGACTATACCAATCTACCAGAAGACCAGCCGACATGTCGTAAAAATATCCCCGGTAATACCAATACACCAGTCCTGCATGAGACAGCCCTAGCATGTATTCAGTATGGACGGTGGGTGATATCGCCGAAGTGGTGACATGTAGAGGTGTATGATACTTTGGACTACTGGGCCTTGGGAGCAGGCTGTGAAGCCTATGCCCAGTCGAACACATAAAAATAAAAGAAAAAAGGTTCCTGAAAAGGTGTTCCGCCATATTAAATTTTCTAATCATGATTTTTTTCGGGGGTCAGCCTCCCTAGCCAAAAAAAAAAAAAAAAAAATCTCAAACACTGAAAGGGAGGCAGGCATGGCCTTGATATCGAAGTACATGTTGTACAATGGACTCTATTCCCTAATGCGATATTTGGAAAGCGTGGCCCCCTCAATGATTCATTGGAGATCAGCCCCTCTCAGAAAAAAAAAAGAAAAAAAATAGTGGAAAGTCAGCTTATGGATTTCAAAAATACTTCTCAGGTGCATTCGCAGATTCCTCGAAACGGCTTTAACTATATACAATTTTCCAACCATTATTTTTAGGGGGTATCAGCCCCTTAACCATATTTAAAATTCTCAGAAATAAAAAGGAGGCCGGTATGGTTATGATATGGTGGTATATGCTGTACTACAAGTACTCATATTCGTAATGCGATATTTGGGGAGCGTGATCCCCCATAAAATTGGAGAGATTAGCGCCCTCCCAAAAATAAAAATGAGCAAAAATATTTGAAAGTGAGCCGACTGGTAAAAAAAAAAAAAAAAAACTTTTCACGTCGATTCGGCAGGATACTTGATAATGTCCTCCACTGCATAAATTTTTTCCCCATTATTTTAAGTGGGGTCATCCCCCCTAGAACTTATAAAGGATACGAAATAGAGGAAGGAGGGCAGATATTATTTGGATTTCTTAGTACATGTTCTGCAATGGACTTTCAGACCTAATGCGATATTTGCGGAGCGTGAACCCTCCTACCTCAATGATTCTTGGAGAATCTTCCCCCTCCCTTATGTAAAAACGATCAGAAATGGAGGAAATACTTGAATGAAACTTCCCATTTGCAGACTTCTGGCCTCTGGCTCCCCTTGCATTAAGAAAAAAGTTACAGTTTGCCAGCCCTCACTTTGAAGGGGGTCAGTCCTCCTTATCTATTTTAAACGTACTCCGGAATTGTGAAAGGAGGGCAGATATGGCTTTGATATCTTTTATATACGGTGTACATTTGACTCCCATCCGTAATGCAATATTTGAAAGCGCGAACCTCCAGTGATTCGAGGGGTCAGACCCATCCAAAAATAAAAATGATCAGAAATTGGAGAAAGTGAGCACAAGGAATTCCACGAAATCAGCATACATACTGCAGAATTAGGTATGCAGTTTCCATATTTTCTCTGAATCCACAAAAAGAAACTGAGCATTGATATTTGGCGAGGATGCCCCCCCCCCATGACTCTTGGGGGGATCAGTCCCCTATCAAAAATGAAATCAGAAATGGGAAAAATGTTGAATAAAACTTCCCAGGTGAATTCGTCTGGTTACTCCGAAGGTCTTCCACTATATACAATTTTCCAACTAAGAAGGTCAGCCTCCTCACCAAATAAAAACTTCTCAGAAAAAAAATGAAAGGACGGCAAACATGGCTTTGATATCTTAGTACATGTCGTACAGTGGACTCACATCAGCAATACAGTATAAGATAAATAAAAAAAAGATTTGAATGTCCCAGGTGAATTCAATTGGTTTCTGGGAAGGTCTTCCACTATATACAGCTTTCCAATCATGATTTTTAAGGGGGTTAGCCTTCCTCAGGAAATCAGAAACTCTTAAGAATTTGTGAAAGGACTGCAGATATGACTTTGATATCTTAGTACGTGTTGTACAATGGACTCTCGTCTGTAATGCAATGATAGGGGAGCATGACCCCTCACAGTGATTCTTGGGGGGGGGTTAGCCCTCCTCGAAAAAATAAAAATCAGACTTTGGGGAAAGTAAGTACATGGAGCTCCATGAAATCGGCACACACAGCGCAGGATTGGGTATGCATTTTCCATGTTTTCTCTGAATGCAGGGAAAGAAATTACATATCTACTTTATCCTATTTATAGAAGCAGGGAGTATGATGATAATGGTGATGATGATGATGATGATAATGATGGACATCATGATATGATGCTGATGCTGATGCTGATGGTGAGTTAGGAAAGACAAAAAGCCACAACAAAGCTTTGGTGGATATGGGGTGTATCAGACTTCACAGCTACAGACTTCGAGGCGCGAGTGAACAAGGGTAAACACGAACAGGGGAGAGAGAAAACACAGGCAACTAACGGCTCCAATGTTCTAGTGTTTGGATTCTGTGAATGAAAATTTTAAGCCATTTAGCCCTAAGGATATCACAGTTATTCGTGATATCTTCAAGTTATTCCATTTTTGCCACAGCCAAATATTTTTATTCAGCTTATGAAAGGACCATACGCTGAACGGGTTAGACACAATCTCTGAAGATTCCTTCATTATGGAAATTTTATTAAGGCTAGGAAAGACACCTTGCACTGGATGAGTTAAATATTCTACACGACTGAGTCTTGAACACAGAATGTAGAGCAAATACAGATCTGGAAACTAGAAAATGATCAGTGAGTGCAAACCAAAGCCAAAAAGAAGCGGTGCCAAGGCACAGCAAACTCGTCCCCGGCAGTCATTTTAGCGCTGATGTATAAACACAACAGAATATATAGTCAAAGATGTCACAAATCAAATTTGGAGTAAATCTGGTGAAAATTGACGATTTTATGCCAGTTTGAAATTTTAGGCCCTACTCACCTGACATTGACTCCCCTACTGCTAACTGGGGGGCTGACCCCCCTGATGTAATGAGGCATGTTACAATAGGATGCAGATTTGAAAGATTCACCTTTAAGTTTTGGTTTCATGTCGATATGATGAATTTGAAAGGAGTTATGACGAAAAACGATTTTTACCCGTCTCCGTTTTTTTGTACATTTTTTGGACCTACAGCCTAAGCCTTGGCCCAGTTTGGCCCAAAATTTTATCAGGTGATCACAAGGTCATAACCCATCATCTCTGTAATTTTAGTCAAAATCACACAAGTAGTTTTCACGTAAAGTTGTTAACAGACAAACAAACAGACAAACCGGAAAACAATACCCATCCCTGAGTCCCTCCAGGGCCGGGGGGGGGGGGTAATAAAGTTTATGATTTATGGTTGTAATTTCTCATTCCTACTAGACAAACACTTTTACGGTCTCATGTAGTTAATTCCACGGTTATTGTCTGCTCTACTACACAGTCTCAGAGTGCACATACCTCTGCCAACGCCAATAGAATTTATTATTTACTCCCACATCCTGAGCCAGAGCCAGATACATCTCAAAATCTAACCAACTCTTTGTTGACCCACTCGCCACCCATTCACTATATTTCATTAAAATCCATTAACTTTTTTAGGTATCATGTACACAAACACTCATTAAAATCAGTTTTTTTTTTAATTAGGTATTATGTACACAAACACATGTAGGAGGTCAGTACATAACTCCCATCCAGCTGCCTGGTGGAGGTAACTAGCACATTACCACCGAACCAACTTGACCCTGCCAGTTTACTATCACAGCCTTCTGTCTTCTATCAGTATTATCTCGCTTGCATGAGATCCCTCTGGCTCGCTTCTTTCAGCGGGGCAACGAGGGAGAGGCTACATGGGGTGGAAAGTGTCGTGGAGCCATTGTTCTTATTAGTTTACCTGCATTTAGTGTCGTCCTCCCTCTATTAGGTTCAAGATTTCTTTCACACCCATTTTTTTAGTGACGACCTCCTTGGAAGATATTGGGGCTCTTGGACATTGATTCACAAACAGACTTACGGTCAATTCTTTTTCGCTTATTAGACTTATTCTTTACAAGAAAGTCAATGAAAAAACTGCACAAGCTTCGTAGATAGACCGTATTTTTTTTTTTTTTTTTTGTTGGAAAGACAGGCCCAGATGGAATTCTGCCAATTTTTTTGAAAAAGTGTTCCCCTGAACTTGCCTCTGTCCTAGCTAAATTATTCATACTATGCATACGTACTTCTTTATTCCCAAATTCATGGAAAGAAGCCAATATCCACCCAGTTCCGAAGAAAGGAAGTTCGTCTGACCCATCCAATTACAGACCAATAGCTGTCACATCTTCTCTTGGTAAGGTATTTGAAACTTTAATTAATAAGCATATTGTTAAACATCTTGAATCCAACAACTTAATTAGTGATAGACAATACGGTTTTCGCCACGAAAGATCCACCATTGACATACTCAATCTCTTAACTCATACCATCCATCAATCAATTGATCTTTTTGGAGAAACTCATGCAGTAGCTCTTGATATCTCTAAAGCTTTCGACAGAGTATGGCACCGTTCCCTGCTGTCCAAACTCCCTTGCTATGGACTAACGTCTTTTGTTCCTTTGATTTCTTCTTATCTTAGTGACAGGAAAATAAGAGTAAAAGTAGATGATGTATATTCGAATTTCCACTCATTTAACGCCGGCGTGCCGCAGGGATCAGTTCTGGCGCCAACCCTATCTGGTTCATATTAATGATCTCTTATCTGTCACTCAATCCCATTCACTCATATGCAGATGACTCAACACTACATAGTTCATTCACACTCAGACATCCATTTACAAAGTCTAATATCTCTACCTCTCAACTCAGTACAGCCATCTCCATAAATCAAGATCTATCTACAATCAGTGAATGGGGACAAAACAACCTTGTCTCTTTTAATGCTAGTAAAACTAAATATATACAGTTTACTAATAGACAGATATTACCGGATTCGTACATTACCTTCAGTGCTACTAATAATCCCATCTCCAAAAATATTGAAATTCTTGGTGTCTCACTTCACAGTGCCCTCAACTGGACCTCTCATGTCAGATCACTTGCTAAAACCGCCTCAAAGAAACTTGGATTATTGTACAGAGTCCGTAACTTCTTCGCCGATGAGCAGTTAGCTATAATTTATAAGAGTCATGTGCGCTCTCAGTTTGAATATTGCTCACCCTTGTGGAATGGTTGTGGAGAGGTTGCATTAAGACAACTAGACAAAATTCAGAATAAAGCTGTTAGAATCATTAACAACCCTGCCATTACATATAAACTACCTCCCCTGCAAGTAAGAAGGAATGTTGCCTCCCTTGCATTATTTTACAGATATTTTTTTGGCAAATGCTCAGACGAAGTTGCGTCCATGGTGCCACCTCTCCATGCCTTCCCTCGTGCTACACGGGCATCTGGTAGCGCTCATGACTAGAATGTCACTCAACCATATTGCAGAACTTCTGCCTATCAGAATTCTTTCTTTCCCCGAACTGCATCTCTCTGGAACTCGCTTCCCCAGAGTTGTTTTCCTCCAAATTTCAACCTACAACTGTTCAAGTCTAACTGTTACAGATATTTTATGAACAGAGGACACCAGTAATCTGGTGTATGGATTATTTTTTTTCCCCATTTGTTTTTCCTTCCTCCGTTCTGTTATTAAAAAAAAAAAAAAAAAAAAAAAAAAGGAAAGTGCAAAACCTTCTCAGGCATTATTACCTGCGGCAATAGCCAGGAGGTCAGTAAGTGGCCAGTGTTCTTCTTCTTCTTCTGGTTAATTTGCTAAAAGGAGGCCTTTGGAGAAAAAAGTGGTACCATATACGGTAATCTGACATGGAGAATCCAAATCTGTGCTCAGCTGACACCTGAGGTGGTGCCATCTAGTGACAACTTTACAAAAAGTGCTAAATTTAAGCCTATTGAGAAATAAAAGTAGTCCCACATAACGTTATTTGACATGAAGAACCGAAATTTGCTGTCAGCTGACACCTGTAGTGGTGCCATCAAGCAGCAGCTTTAGTAAATGTGGGTAGCTGATCTCTCTGTCAAGGCTGGTAACTTTTTATAGCGAACTGTTTGAAACAAGAGCCTCTCTGCAGGCCCCAGAGCAATTCTACTCTTGCTTTCCATTGACTCAAGGAAGGTACAATATAGGGTTGGGATTCTCAGATATGTTTAAGATCGATTCCTTGTCCAGCTTGATTTTGACTTTGTAGAAAGAACTAGAGACAGGGGATATCCTGCACTCTTCTGGCCTTCTCCTGCCTACATATATATACATCTATGATCTTTTTTTCTCGTATAACCAAGTTCTGGTTTTGTAGGATGAACAAGACACACGGAAAAACTTTGTACCTTCTTAGTAAAACAAATTAAACTTAATGAATCTAGCTCCACGATATTCCCATATTTTTGTTCTTCCAAAAATTAATATTAATAATGGAAGTAACAATGATAAAAAAAAATACAATAATGAAAATAAATGCAGTTTCGTATCTCTCACGTACCTTTTGCAAAATCAGTCTTAATTACGATAAGAATAGAAGGTCCTAAATTATTTAATAAACACCAGTAAGAGAAGGAGGGCCTTTGCGAGTTTTTTGGTCTTCTTGCATTAATCTTAGTTACGAGGGAATATCCCATAACTTCTTTGCTGAAGGACATGAAGATAGTGGATTTTTTTTTTTTTTTTTTTTTTTTTTTGATCTTCCTGCAAAAGAATGTTAGTGACGGGATGAGTTCCATATCTTAGGAAAAACCTAACTGAACCGACACGAGCTGATTGTCAGTTTTAACTTGCTTTTGAAATATCATTTTGTAACCTTCCACTGTATTTCTAAATGCTGTGGATCTCAGGGGATTAGCTCAAGCAATCCTACGTCCAAGACAGTTCCACCATACCAATTCCACAAAGCTATCCTATTATACTTTAACCTACCTCAACTTTGCACAACCTATGGCAAAACTAACGTAACCTAGACTAACCTAACTCAAAGCCTAACCTAATTTTACCATCCTTCCTCTCCAATGCTATACTCGTTTCACCTTATTTTGGCCAAGAATTTCGTTTTTTGCAGCCTACTTCATGACGTTCAGTGACATAAAAACAATACTACGGTTCTACATTAAATCCACAGCACTTCTGTATGACAAATATAATTTTCTGGGGCTAATCCATCGCAAAAACTCAGCATTCAAAGTGGGGAGATGCCAATGTTAGGCCAGGTTAGAGTAAATATAATCCCAGTGTACCGGCCACCCTAATTCTGTTATCGTGATGTGGCTGGGCGTCAAGTTTCCTGCCTTACCTCGTTCAAAACATGGAAGGGTCGGACCAGGGAAGTTTCATCGTACCCTGGCAAGGTTTATGCCATGAAATTCTTAAAGTTGCACGCACACACTCACAAACAACCACACGCGCGCACACATACACACTCACAAACAACCTCTCGCGCAAACACACACACACACACACACACACACACACACACACACACACACACACACAAACACACACACACGCAGGAACACATGGATCAGCGAATACCACACAAACACACGCGAGGAAGCACTGACAAAAAAAAAAGATGCACATGCACACACATAACATGGACACGTAGAGACAAGGACGCATGGAATCTCTCTCTCTCTCTCTCTCTCTCTCTCTCTCTCTCTCTCTCTCTCTCTCTCTCTCTCTCTCTCTCTCTCTCTCACACACACACACACACACACACACACAGCTCTCTCTCTCTCTCTCTCTCTCTCTCTCTCTCTCTCTCTCTCACACACACACACACACACACACACACAGCTCTCTCTCTCTCTCTCTCTCTCTCTCTCTCTCTCTCTGGATTTTAACAGCACCACAGCACCACAATTATGAGAATGCTGATGACGACGAAGATGATGATAATGAAATGAGAGATGTACAAGACGACGAAGGATAAGATAAAGAAAAAAATAATACGCCTTACCTAATGACTTATAGATAGCAACATCCTCTGCTGAAATTTTACGTTATCTTATTTTGTCGTTGGAGCTTCCAAGGATTTTTATTCAGACAGCGAAAGCCCCTGGTAGTGAGTGGGCAAATGAAGGCTACATCTAAGTTGTCCAGCCCAAACTCTTAACATAAACTCTATATTCTAATGTGAAGATAATGAGAATTAATAACTGTATACGGTCTCGGACGGAAAGAATCCATCACCATAGAGAATTCATAGGGTCATATCCCAGACAGTTTTACCCAAATGAGAGTGAGTAATAAGAGCCTGAGAGTGCTAATATATGTACAGTTGGCCACACACGAACCTGGGACAGTGTATGCAGAGGTCTAGCTACAATTTCTGGCGTTCATGCATCATCGTCACTTGGTTATTCAACTAATATTTGACACCTCTGTTCAATCAAATCAGTGCCACCAGTGAACATACAGATTTTGTCAAGGTTGTCAAGTGTATGAAATGCTAGATCTCTGTTATACACCGACGCTGTCCCTGGTTCATATGTAGCCAACTGTACCATTAACTTTCTCAAGCTGAGGGGACGTCTATAATTTTATTGCAACAAACACCAGGCGGTCTTAGCCAGCCAGGAGTCAGTGTGTGTGCTGATATGAATTGCAGTGCTGAGGTCAAATTAGCCATGTCCTCTGTTTTAATTAACAAGGTAAAAAACATGCGGCATTTTACACACTCATAAAGACAGATATTTTTACCACGAATTAAGCGAGCTATAAGTGAAAAGATTTTTATTTTATTTATTTATTTATTTTTTTTTAGTACGGTTGGCATAATTAGCACCTTAATTTCTGCAAAGGTATTATTTTATTTTTATTTATCTATTTATTTATTCACCTTTGGGTCCTATTCTAGGTACCTTCAGCCTATTTTTACTGCTGAATTAAAGCCTTCTTATACAATAAAGTTTATGATCTATTCTTGCTATCGCAATACGTTTTCATCGGTGTATGGGAGATATCGAGGCCCGTATTCTCATCGGTTAAGGAAGTTCCCTAACACCTATTCCCAAGCGATTTATTTTGCTTATCACACTTTGCCATCCTCTACTGTGTCACTTAAATCATTCTAATATCACCATACTCTGCATAAATATCGTACAAAACGATATAATCCAGCCATATTCAAAATAAATCGGTATGAAAGAGGTGTTGGGGAACTTCCTTAGCTGTCAAGAACAGGAGCTCTAGGAGTGTAGTCCTTATTAAGCTTTTAAGTAAGTTGGGATTTGAAATTATGCATTATCGTTGGTTGAGGTAGCTCCCTGACACTTCTTCCTTAGCAATTTATACTTGGATGTGGTTGTTAAAAGCTCTTATGTATGCTATTAATGCAGAGTATGGTGATACTGGAAGGTTATGTGTCACAGACAGGGACAGTAATGCGAAATAAACAAAATAAATCGTTTAAGAAAAAGTGCTGGGAAGCTTCCTCAACCGACGAGACAACGGGCCCTAGAGTATGTAGTCTATCTATCTATCTATTGCCAGACGCCTCAATCCCGTTTGGGGTGGCCACAAACAAATCGCCTCCAAGTCGCCCTGTCCCCCGCCATTTCACTGCCCTGCACCCAACTCACACCCCCCTCTCTCATATACCTCTCCACCCCATCCCTCCATCTCATCCTCGGCCTCCCCCTCCCTCTTCCCCCCTCTCTCTTCGTCAGTCTTTCACCCTCCATCTCTCCACATGGCAAAACCACCTCAGTGTGTTCCTCATAACGCTTCCTATCACATCCACATCCACACCACAACGCTCCTTTATATCCTCATTCGTCAGCCTGTCTCTCCATGTGACTCCACAGGCTTCTCTTAAATAACTCATTTCCACTGCTCTCACTCTTGCCTTGTGTCCTTCCAACAACGTCCAAGCTTCACTTCCGTACGTAAGAGTTGGTATCACAATACTGTCATGTAGTAACTTTTTCACTTCCATGCTCACTTCCCTGTTTCTTATCACTGCTTTCAAAGAACCAGCAACCTTTCTTCCCTGCTGTACCCTTTCAAGCACTTCACCCTCCAAACCTCCATCCTTACTCATCACACTACCCATGTACTTAAACGTACTCACATTTTCCAATTCCTCACCATCCAACCTCGCTGTACATTCACTGACTTCACCTCTCTCAAAGACCATCACTTTACTCTTCCCTACATTCACCTTTAGATTCCGTTTCTTACACACTCTCTCAAACTCATCCACCAAGCCTTGCAGCACCCCTTCGTCTTCACTCAACAACACAGTATCATCTGCAAACAACAGTACAGGGAGTTTCCAAACACTATCCTCTCTCACCAGGGCCACTCCAACATCCACTACCCTACCTTGTACCTCTTTTATTACCCCATCCATGTACAGACTGAACAACCAAGGAGACATGACATATCCCTGTTTCAAACCAACTTTCAAAGAGAAAAATTCACTTAGTTCACTATCCACACGCACTGCAGCCTTCGCACCATCGTACATACTCTTCACAGCATTCAACAACTTCCCATCTACTCCATATATTCTTAACACTTTCCACAATCCTTGTCTATCCACCCTGTCATATGCTTTCTCCAAATCCATAAAAGCCGCATACAACTTCTTTCCCTTCTCTAGAAACTTTTCCACTAAAGATCTAAGAATGAATATCTGATCTACACCACCTCTTCCCTTCCTAAAGCCTCCCTGTTCTTCTCCAACTAATTTCTCTGTTCTTTCTCTAACTCTGTCAGTAAGTATCCTACCATACACTTTTCCTATTATACAAAGAAGACAAATGCCCCTATGATTACCACACACTTCTTTTTCCTCTTTTCCTTTGTACAAGGGAATAATTATACCTGACTTCCAATCCTCCGGGACTCTACCTTCCTCCCAGGCCAATCTGCACATCTTCCACATCCATTCTACTACTATCTTTCCCCCAAGCTTCAACATTTCACCACACACTCCATCAATTCCTGGGGCTTTCCCCTATTTAACTTTCTTCATTGCTCCCACAACTTCTATCCTACTGATTTCTTCCTGTCTTCTCACCTCCCTCCTTCTCCCAGCCATTCCCCAGCCACTTATACTCGCATTACTTCCATCCTCTACGTTCAACAATTCCTTAAAGTGTTCTCTCCATCTGCTCACTTTTTCTCCCTTCTCCACTAGTAATCTACCATTTTTATCTTTCACTCCCCTGCTAACTTCACCTCCACCCTGTCTTACTCTTTTCACCTCTCTCCAGAACTTTTTCTTACAGTCCCTCCACTTTACACTCAAATTCCTTCCAAATTCCTCATCCACTCTCTTCTTACTCTCTCTTACTAATCTTTTCACCTCTCTCTTTCTTTCTACATATAACTCTCTCTTCCGCCTCTCAACTTCTTCCACGCCCCTATTTCTCATCCACTCATTGTATGCTTTCTTCTTTTGTGCCACAGCCTGTTTCATCTCTTCAGTCCACCACGCTGTTCCTTGCACCCCCCTCCGTCTTCTCTTCCTTCCACACACCACATCACATGCTGCACATATTTCTTCTGTAAATATGCTACGCACACCTTCCACGTCTCCCATCTGCTCCAATTCATATTTGCCCAATCGTTCCTCCACTTCTCTCTTATACTCTGCCTCTTGTAACCTTTCCACTCTCCTTGCAACTACTCCTTCCTCTCGTCTTTCCCTTCTTCTATTCCTCCATCTTACTTGCATCCTAATTCTGGCCACCACCAAGTAGTGGTCAGAAAGTCCACTCCCCCAACCTCTATACACTCTTGCATCTTTTACACATCTTCGCATCCTTTCATCCACACACACATAATCAATCATTGCCTTCCTTTCATTCAGTCCACCACCCACCCTTCTCATCACTCGCCATGTATACCTGTGGATCATTTTATGCCTGAAGAGGGTATTGGCTAACACCAACCCCCTCCCAGGACAAATGTCCACTAACGCACTCCCATTCTCATCTATCTCAGCAGGCACACCCCACTCACCAACTATTCCATCCACCTTCACATTCCCAACTTTACCATTCATATCACCAATCAAAAACACTCTCTCATTCCTTCGAAACTTTTCCATGCACATTTCTACATTTGTCCAGAACTCTTATCTCACTCTGCTAGCACGATCTTGCGTTGGTGCATACACACACACAATCGCCCACATTTGTATTCCAACTTTCAACTTTACCCACACAATCCTTGACCCAACTGATCCATACTGTCTTATGAAGAATATAAAAATCATTCCCCATTTACCCTTCCACCTGACGATATAATTTACTTTCTTTTTTTTTCTTTTTTTTTTTTTCAATCCGAAGAATTTTCTGTGTATGGATAGACTTTACTACCTGGATGGAGTTGATGTTTTTCTTAACCTTTTTCACAATTAAGATGCTCTGGTAAGCTGACTAAATTGTCTCCATATACCAAATATAAAATACAAATAGACAGGTTCGTACTCATGTTGTTTAAGGAAGCTCCCTAACACCTCTTCCTATGCGATTTGTTTTGCTTATTACATCTGGCGGTCCTCTTCTGTGACTAATCATTTCTACATCACCATACTCTGCACGAATAAAACATAAAATTGTATTAGCCACCGGTATTAAAAAATAAATCGGAAAGGAAGAGGTCTTAGGTAGCTTACTTAATAGCTGAGAGTATGAACTCCAGAAACGAAGCCCTCATTAGTCCCCTAAATACGATGGCATTAGAAATTGTGTATAGTCGTCTGTTAAGAAAGCCCCCTAACACTTCTTCCTTAGCTATTTACTTTTGGATGTGGTTAGTTAATATCCTTTTGAACGTTACTTATGCAGAGTATGGTAAAATGGAAGGATATTATGTGTGACACAGACGGGAACGGTAAGGTGTAATAAGCAAAGAAACTGCTTAGGAAAAAGTGTTATGGAGCTTAGCCGCTGAAAGACTTAATCGTTGTGAGGGAGTTAAAAGTAGCTCCGTATTGTAAAGTAGGATTAAGCGAAGTCATTAGTCCACATTAACAACAAATAAAAAAAAATAGATTTGTAGTGTCCCTCTCCATATCTGCTAAAAAAAAAAAAAAAAAAAAAGAGAGAGAGAAAATAAAAAAAAATAAAAACTGAACAAAAAAGAAGAGGGGAAGGGGAAAGCTGTCTGATTTCCAGCATCAAAGTTGGAAAGAGAGGACCAAAAAACACGACCATTAAAACGACGAGAGAAAATGCAAATTGAGTCAGTACATGGGCTTCAAAACTGCACCTTTCAATTTGCAGGACCAATGGGTAAAAATGACTGGCGCACATAGTGTTCAGCTCCAGTCCTTTTAGCTGACTGGAAGATTGCGGTGAGGCAGGGAGGCTATTGGTAGGGATTAATGGGGACTACGTATGTCAACTTGAACTACTACTACTTATAACGTTGCCAAGAATCTAGTTCTTTTAACTTTGCCAAAAATCAAGTTCTTTTAACTTGCCAAAAACTTACTTGTACCTTTAACTTAGCAAAAAATCTAATTCTACTTTTGACTTTGCAAAATAATCTACTTTTACTGCAAAAACTCTGCGTCCTCTTTTAACTTTGCCAAAAATTTACTTCCACCTGTAACCTTGCAAAAAATCTACTTCTATTTTTAAGTTTGCAAAAATGTAACTCTACTAATACCTTTGCAAAGTAATACTTCTACTTTTAAATTTGCAATCTACTATTAAATTTTGGAAAAATATTGCGTTTAACTTTGCCAAAAAATCTATATCTAAATATCTACATTTTTCCATCTTAAATTCTTGGCTGTAGCCAGACTTTGACGTAGACTATGATGCTAGTCATCAGGAAAAGCTATGGAAAGGATAAAGAGTCGTATTATTGTCCATTTCTAAAATAAGCAACAAAATGACAACACTCCGCCAACTTAAGGCTGACGAGCTATGAAATATTGCACTAACAGAAACATAAATTGGAAAATAATAGTGTGACAGCAAAACATAGTGTTTATCAGACTACTTTCAATCCTTTGTCTTGGTACGTATCATGTGCTGTTAACCAGAGCAAAGTTCATATTTCATCCTAGTACTTCAGGGGCATTGTGTGAGAGGAAGTGGGTAAAAAAAAAAAATCAATAAAGAAACAATTGAATAACAATTATTTATCACAGCAGATGGTGCGATTGCTCCTATTTTACTCGAATTTGGTCCAACACATGTGATATCGTCAATAACACTAAAATATGATGCTAGTCACGAAGAAGTGCTAGGAGAATGATATAGAGCTGTAGTACTAACTTATTCTGCAATGAGCTACATGAAACAGGATGCTAAAGGATAAAAATCTGGACCAAGTTAAGATGAATAGAATATAATCGACATCTGAGAAATATGAAGAGATGAAGACTGCATTCGTCTCTGGAATCTGACACCTTTTGTAGGAAATTTGGAGCAGTATTGGGCTGCCCACAAAATCATTAAGATTAACTTTTATTAAATATGATTAACATTTTCTGTATATAAACGTCGTCCTCTTTTATTATGGCTGCCAAACAGCTGATTTTAAGACCATAATGACCATGTCAATTGGTGAAAATACACAAATTCCTCAACTTCATTGTCAAGGGTGAATTCCTCTAAAACAAAACAAATTCGTCTACTGTAATAAGAACAGGAAAATAAGACTGTATTCACACCAAAAGGATTCTGTGATATCAGTGGTTGACCTCTCAGCTTAGCAAATACAAAGTATACCACGTTTCTGGCATAGTTCTTCTAATGCTCGTGTAATTATACTTAATATATACCGCAGTCTAAACAGTGGAAATCTTCATTTCACATTTAGATGCCCCAGTCCCTGCACCACCACCTACCAGTTTATTTCTGATTCTGCTCCATTATTTTATTCTTCTGTGCTTTGTATGCAATCAAGGTCGATATTAAAAAGATACAAGAAATTCAGAAAATTAATCGCTAAGGAAAAGAGGCTAGCGAGCCTCCTTCTATCTGCCTATTGCTAGATGCCAAAATCCCTTAAGGGGTGGCTGTTTTTCTTTAAGTTGGTTGTTTTATAGGGTGCGGCACGAACCTTGCCCCAACCCACATGCTGACAAATAGGGAACACGTATGGGTTGGTTATATGGCTACCACCCAGCGTTGTAAATGGTTTCCTGGCTTACAGATAACCATTAGGCTTGTCACTCACTGTAGAGCCATCTGAAAGGGAAAGAAGAGTAATACGAAGTGACAGGAAAGATGGGAGAATTTGAAAGCGAGGAGGGCAGACACAGAAAAAGAATTATAAAAGTGAAAGGAAGTAGGCAGCACTACATCGAGTGAGAGGATGATGGTCCCCAACATCTACCGGGTACCACCTTATCTGACGAAAATACGCACCCAGCCTCATATCACCTTGCTTCTTGTTGTGGTTATTTAGGAGTTATGAACACAAACTTGGTAGCATGGTCTCACTGTATGCAGTTTGTTTGTGGTGTACGTGTGATGTGTTTTAGAGTACCGACGACCAACTGACCATCCTAGCCTCATTATATCACCTGTTTTCATATAGCGGTTACCTAGGACTGATGGACACAAGATTCAAAGCATTATGTCCTGTTACTGTTTTAGTGTACCGTGTATGTGTGATATTAGAGTTTGTGTTGACGGTCAGGTGAAGATCCTAGCCAAACCATATCACTTCCATCAATATAGTGGTATGGTATGGCATGGTGTTATTATGAAGTATGGTATGTAATGGCTGTTAACATTTGGTTTTATTAACTGTAAGGTGAAAGCTGTAGTCTCACTATATCACCTCCCTTCCTTAATAAAGTTTACCTTGGAATTATGCACCCGATGTTGAAAAAATGGTGTTGTGCTATGGTGCTTGCTTATATGTGTATTATTATTTGGTTGTATGTAAGGTAACTTGAAGACCTAGTTTACCACACTGACTTGTCTCTTTATCGTGACTGTCTGGGAATTATGGGCTCAACTTTTAATACTTAGTATCTAGTTACGATGTTGGTTTATGATGTGTGATGGATAATGGTGCGTGGTTGTACTGACGGTCACTTCAAGACCCTAATCTCACTAGATCACTTGTCTCCTTGGCGGGGTTGTTTAGGAAATATGATAACTTTTGATCACACGACTTTCTTGTATGGTGTTACTGTGTGGTGTGGGATGGATTTTAATGCTTAGTTGTGTTGAGAAAATTACGTTAGCATTTCCATATCGCCTCCCTCGTTATGCTGGTTATTTGGGAATCGTGAACACGGTTTATTTTTTATTTTTTTCAGAAATGGCTTTCATTTGTTATTATGTGTGATGTTATGGTGTGAGATGATGATTAGCTGTAGACCCCAGCCTCACCATATCTCCCTTCCCTTATAGTGGTTAAGTGGGAATTATGGATACAAGTTTTATATCTGGTGTTCTGGAGTGGTGTTGGTATGTGTATTATGTGTGATATTCATGCTTTTGCTGACGATCAGTGAATGACCTTTATATCACATTATCACCTACTTTCTTATAGTGGTTAACTGGAAACTATGAACAAAATTTAGAAAGTATGGTGTTCTGGCATGGAATTACAATGTGGTGTAGGAAGGATGCTAATGTTTAGATAAAGGAATGGTCAGTTAAGAATCCAAGCGTCATTATATCACCTCCTTCCTTATAGGGGTTAGCTTGGAATAATGGACACAGTTTAGACAAGAAGGTGCACAAAGAGACTGCAACACCGGTATCACCCTTTTGGTCTACGGGTCTCCTCTGGCATTAACCATCAACCGATTGCTCTAAAAGTCGAGTTATTTCCTTCTTGCCCATACATAACCCTATGGGGGCTGGCCCTCGGGAATCCATCTTGCCTAAATCTGAGGTAAATGGTGATTACAAGGGTGCAATATTTAGCGTTCCTTGGTAAAACAAAGTGGCAGGGCATACTTGTGTTGACTAAATACCTCGGGAATTCCAACCCCCCCCCCCTCTCTAGGGAGTCCCAAGCAGTTAAAAACCTAGACCGGGTGGAAGTTCAAAGTTTCGTTTTCTTTAGCGCTCCAGCACGCTCTTACCTAACAAGTTACACATTCTCCAAGAGACACTTCCTCCTCATCTTGAAGAAATACTGTGTCTCACGTACACTTATAGTGGGAAAACGAAGGCAGCAGCGACTAAGATATTATACACATTGATTACTTGAGGGGCATTAAGGCGGAGAATCAGCATATGCAAGTCCGTCTTCCCTTAGAGTAGGGAGATTAAAAAGAAGAATTCGTAGGCCTTATGGCCATTGTATGTTCATGACTCATTAAGACAAATAATCATTTCCGCTCCCGTAGCGTACAAGGATAAAAAATGAAAACGAGATTGCTTTTGAAGAGCGTAGGATATGCGATATGTAAAATCAGAATGACGTTGTTTTTGAAGGGTAATGCCTGCGTAAAGCAAATTTAGGTGTTCTGTAATAGAATATTGGAGGTGCAGTTTGATGATAAATGTTATCGGGAAAACATTACGACTCACCTAGCCTTGAAGCAGAGCAGCGTTGCTACGTTATAACTTTAGGGGCCACTCTCTCACATTCATGTCCTTACCTTCTCTCACTTGCTCACATCTGTGTCCTCACTCTCTCACTCGCTCACTTTAAAATCCTCTTACTGTCTCACTTACATCCTACTTACTCGCTCGCTTTATCCATAATTTCACTTGCTCAC
>NC_136955.1:6491787-6494287 GCF_032717465.1 Coenobita brevimanus | reverse complement strand
TTAAGAGCTTGATTCTTAAGGCCTGGAGCTTGTTCCTGAAGCTTATAGAGTAAAATTGAAAATAAACTTAGCATACAAGATAAGCAATCCCATGTTGAGTATGCAAAAATCAAAGAAGATCTTGTTAGAGCAGTGGTTAAACTCTACATGTGGACTCTGATTTTGGTAAATTTAAGCAGATGATTTTATGGAGGATTTCAAAAGGTGCATTTATAAAGATGTAAGCCTCATATCTTGATGAGAAAAGCAGATAATTGGTTCCGATGCTGCAGTTTTAGGTGAGGAATATGTTCTCACTCACAAGAGATATTTTAGAGGAAAAAGGGAAAGTTGAGAGACAGCACGTCAGTTCTACTCAGAGTGCATGTTGGTGGGGGTAACAGGAAAGAGAATAAGGATGGATGTTTCTCAGTGAAGCAACAATTAGCTTCACCTCTAGATTTTGTGAAAAGTAAATGTACTTATTGTAGTAAGCTCAATCATACTACGGAGAGATGTTTCTCAGGAGACAGTGTGACAGAAATAAAAAGGAGTCTTTAAATATTCAGTCAACTGGTCTAGTGTCCAATTTCTGAGAGTTCCCTAGAATTTTTTGAACTGAGTTAACTGAACCTGCTTTGAGGGGTAACTTTGGGAATTCTCATGACGGAGCTCCTCTTTGAGTTGTAACGTGGGTGACACTCTCAAGAGTTCATAAAAAGTGCTAACTTCCTGTCTGATGGTTTTACAGTCCCTTCGACAGTAATGACAGGAAATCAGTTAAATATATCGTGATACAGTTGGTGGTGCTTTGCCAATCCCTTTATGCTGACCAGTGTTCTAGGCTCTAATTTTAATTCCTCTGATGAAACTGTAATCTTACAATGTGTAGGGAATAATCACTTTTCTGTTCCTTCAAAAGTGCAGAGTGAATTTAGAGTCTGGTTTTGTTAATGGTTCTGTTATGGTTGGGTTATTGAGACACTCCCAATGTTCAGGTGTAACTTTCTTACTTGGAAATGATATTGGTGGAAGTCAAGTGTGTCCAGCTCTTCAGCTGTCTAGTGAGCCAGTGGCTACGTCCCAGGATTCAGATGTCCTTGATGTGTTCCCTGCATGTGCTGTCACTTAGGCTGCTTCTAAAGTTACTGGTGATTTAGAGGATACCGATGACGATGATGCTATCCTAGCTGATACTTTTTCTTGTTAATTTGGACCACTCACCAGAGGAGGCAGTACCTCGTAGCGTTGATAATTTGTCTTGTCAAGAGCGTTTGAGTTGCAGGTTGCTGACCCTGAAAGCTGAAAGCGTCTAGCTAACTCTGCTTACAGTGAAGAAGAGTCAGCCGGTGCGTCTACTTCCTGTTATGTGGCGTCAGGAGTACTTATGAGGAAGCGGAGACCCACATCAGCATCAGCCGACCGTGAATGGGAGGCTGTACATCAAGTTGTCATCCCTCGTGTTTGTAGGCAGGATATCATTAGAGTGGCTCATGATTCCAGTTTGCCAGGACACCTTGGAGTGAGTAAGACCAGGGCACCCATTTTGTAAACACTTCTCCTGGCCAGGTATCTTCAGGGATGTTTCCTGGTATTGTAAGTCTTGTCACGACTCCATCAAGTTGTGGGGTAGCGTAATCAGACCGAAAAGGTTGCACCTTCAGTTCCCATTCCTCCTTTTGAGGCGCCTTTCACCTGCGTGTTATGGATATTGTGGCCCCTCTTCCTAAGATCTCCCTTCAGGATTTTCTTGGTGTGTTGACCGGATTGATATGGCGCTCGTTATCCTGAAGCCATTCCACTTAGAAACATCTCAGCAAAGAACGTGGTTAAGCGAAATGCTAGGGTTCTTCACAAAGCTTCGTCTGTCCGTTGAGGTACAGTCAGACTGGGAAGGCATTTCATGCCGCATGTTTTCACAGCAGTCTCTGAAAGAGTTGGGCATCACCCAGACTGCGTCTTCAGCTTATCATCCTGGCATCCATATGGCGTTGGAGAGATATCATCAAACACTCAAAATCGATGTTCAAGAAATACTGTTTGGAACATCAGGAGACCAGATAGCGCCCTTCCATTCACAAGCTTCTACGTGCAAGAGAATCTCCAAATGAATCACTCGGCTTCTCACCTTTTGAACTACTGTTCGGCCAGTTAAGTAAGAGGACCCCTGTTGCTCAAGGAATGCTGGCATACCGGAGGTAGTTATGACGCCAACCTGCTGGAGTATGTGATGCAGTTCAAAGAACGGCTGTCCACTGTTTTACAGCTGGCGAGAGAGAATTTAGGAGCCAAACAGGAGAAGATGGAAGACTTGAGAGTGATGGGAGCGTCCAGGTTACGCCACTTTCAGCCAGGAGACCAGGCTTTGATTCTGTCACCAGTCTGCGTGGCAACCTCTTTCAAGCTAAGTTTAGTGGCCCTCATTTCGGTGGAGAAGAAACTCAGTGATGTCAACTATGTCATCGGCACACCAGATCGTGTAGAGCATGCAATCTGCGTCACATCAACATAAAGTTATATC
>NC_136955.1:6426975-6491687 GCF_032717465.1 Coenobita brevimanus | reverse complement strand
AGTTATCGATGTGTCATGTCTCTGATGGCATTTTCCTCCTGACTCGTTTTTGCTGCTTATATTAATTTTCTCTGATGCCATTCCTTCTCTCTCTCTCTCTCTCTCTCTCTCTCTCTCTCTCTCTCTCTCGTCTGTTTTTATTTGCATGTCCACACGGCACTTTTCTGCATTTCCTGTGCACTAGCCATTTCTATTCTTAAATTTTCTAAGCCGTCAGGGATGAGTGAATGTATCTTTTTTCTGACTCTGCCTTTAATAACAGCGTTCCTACTTCCGCGTTCCTGCTTGTCTGTTTTCTTGGATTATTTCTTTGCCTTAGATCGTATTTATAACCTCTTATATAATATTGCTCTTTCCATGATTTCTAGCAATTGCTCATATAGCTTTTTTTTTTTTTTTTTTTTGAGACATTAAAGAATGAAAGTGAGACCCATATTTGTCTGTTACTCGTTTGATGAATGAGACCCATATTTGTCTGTTACTCGTTTGATGAATGAGACCCATATTTGTCTGTTACTCGTTTGATGAATGAGACCCATATTTGTCTGTTACTCGTTTGATGAAGGTCCAAGACTTATTGTGTGTGTGTGTGTGTGTGTGTGTGTGTGTGTGTGTGTGTGTGTGTGTGTGTGTGTGTGTGTGTGTGTGTGTGTGTGTGTGTGTGTGTGTGTGTGTGTGTGTGTGTGTGTGTGTGTGTGTGTGTGTGTGTGTGTGTGTGTGTGTGTGTGTGTGTGTGTGTGTGTGTGTGTGTGTGTGTGTGTGTGTGTGTGTGTGTGTGTGTGTGTGTGTGTGTGTGTGTGTGTGTGTGTGTGTGTATACATGTGTGTGTTGTGTGTGTGTGTATACATGTGTGTGTTGTGTGTGTGTGTGTGTGTATACATGTGTGTGTTGTGTGTGTGTGTGTGTGTGTGTGTGTGTGTGTGTGTGTGTGTGTATATGTGTGTGTGTGTGTGTGTGTGTGTGTGTGTGTGTGTGTGTGTGTGTGTGTGTGTGTGTGTGTGTGTGTGTGTGTGTGTGTGTGTGTGTGTGTGTGTGTGTGTGTGTGTGTGTGTGTGTGTGTGTGTGTGTGTATGTGTGTGTGTGTGTGTGTGTGTGTGTGTATGTGTGTGTGTGTGTGTGTGTGTGTGTGTGTGTGTGTGTGTGTGTGTGTGTGTGTGTGTGTGTGTGTGTGTGTGTGTGTGTGTGTGTGTGTGTGTGTGTGTGTGTGTGTGTGTGTGTGCATGTGTGTGTGTGTGTGTGTGTGTGTGTGTGTGTGTGTGTGTGTGTGTGTGTGTGTGTGTGTGTGTGTGTGTGTGTGTGTGTGTGTGTGTGTGTGTGTGTGTGTGTGTGTGTGTGTGTGTGTGTGTGTGTGTGTGTGTGTGTGTGTGTGTGTGTGTGTGTGTGTGTGTGTGTGTATCCTGTCGGTTTATAATGAAAGGTTATAATGATGACGATGGTGGCGGTGATGATGATGATGATGATGATGACAATGCTGCTGCTGCTGCTGATGATGATGATGATGATGATCAGCCTAATGATGATGATATATGGGCTTTCGATGTTCAGGCTAATAATGATGATGTTCAAGCTAATGATGTTCAGGATATTGATGATGATGATCAGGCTAATGGTGATGATGAAGTTTAGGTTAAAAATGATGATGATGTTGATGGCGATGATGCTCAGCTTCATGATGATGATGATGAAGATAATGATGAGAGTAATGATGATGATATTTATGATGATAATGCACGAGCCTTTCAGAACAGTTTTGAGCATTTTTTTTTTAAATATTAGTGCATCATATTTTCAACTTTGACTACATCCTATTCCCTACCTTTTGTGTCTTCCGGTTCCAAAATCTGAATCCCTCTCACAGCATCTAGTAGTGAGAAAGAGGGTTAGAATGTTGCTGAATATGATGAATAATTTCCGCACCACGGGTGCATACAGAGCGGTTGCCTGTTCTTTTTCATTACGGTGCATGTGCAGAATTCAAAACTAAAAAGCAATTTCCTGTTTTTTTTTTCTTTATATTTTTGCTGATTTACTCCCTTGGTGCGCTATCTAGTCATTTCCTCCTCCCACTGCCGCACTCACACCCACACCAGCCTACTCAGCCGTCGTCACAATTCACAACATACAGCTAAATGAGTTCCTATTCCCTGTTCACAGATTTGATAGCTGGGTGGACACAGCTTGGCTGGTACTGATGGACACAAACAGATGAAGGGTGTGCGTGGAGTAGGGAGTAACCTTGGTTAGGTTACGAGACAACAATGACTGGCCGCAGCGCCCGCGGGAACATCTCCGGCCAGAGGGTGGCGACCTGGCAGCATATTTCTGTTCTGTATGGGTATTCGTCTCAGTACCACAGCCAGCCAGCTCAGTCAAGCAGCCCTAGTGGGATAGGTTAGGCTTAGTTAAAAAGCTGGGATTGTATTACGAAAAATACTTTTACTTGGGAAACACATTGAGCATATTTACAAGAAAAGCCTATGGTTAGTTTTGAAACGACGAGGCGAGCGTCGTTCCTGGCTGAGGGTTCCCGGTGGTGAGACGAGTACGCATACAGAACAGAAATATACGACCCGGCTACTTTAATAGCCTAGCCTACTTTCTATTCCCATCTATTCGTTTACTTATAGTTACACAGATCAAGAAACTCCATTATTTAAGATAAATCTAAAATATTTCTTGATACTTCATGATTACCAGACGTAATTACTGCTGGTTGACTTAAAAATCTGACAACTGTTAAAACACCTCTCTGTCATCCACCTGCTCTGTAAATGCCGTACCTTACCTTTGCACAACACCTGTCAAGTCTGTTACATCATACAGTACTACTAAAGTCGGAAAAAAAAACAGCAAGTACTCTTCATTAGTTTATTTTCCAAGTTGAATGCGAGTCCCAGTGGTAGTTTACATGCCATTCATGAAACACACGAGAGAGAGAGAGAGAGAGAGAGAGAGAGAGAGAGAGAGAGAGAGAGAGAGGATTTATCTCTGTATCAGGAGAGCGCATTTTAGAGAGAGAGAGAGAGAGAGAGAGAGAGAGAGAGAGAAGAGAGAGTTGCATGTCGGCGGACTTGCCATTAGTTTTCTAGTTTCCCGCCTTCTAGTTTTCTTTCTTTGCCATTTCTTCATTTTCAAATATATCTTCAGCCAGAAGTAAAACGAAAAAAGGAGTGAAATAGCATTTTAGGAATAGTAATTGACTGATCTTGTATCTCCTGAAATATAGTGACCAATGCAAAGCACGTCGTGGCAAATAAATATGAAAATATTAAACTGACCAGCTGAAAGCGTACATAATGCGCTGGTGCCAGATGTAAGCCCTGTGAACTAATGTCGAAAATGCCCCCCCTCCCTTTTTTTTTTCTTCGAGGCATGTAAAATATAGCCAGACACAAATGCTTTACAAAAAATAACATAAAGTGGCATATAATAATTTTCTAAAGAAAAATTAACACTGGTAGCTAACCAGCATTTACAGTACTAGTCCATACAGTTGGCAACATTGCACTGAGAAAAAATATGTAACCTTGTTGACCGAAGACACCTGCATGCCCGCATTTACTTCAAACGTCACTCATCGTTGTACAAAACTTTGTAAAAAACTTTAATTTTCTTTCATAACTGTAAACTTTTAAAGCTAATTTTTACCTCTGAAGCTTCGAAATTATTCCAGATTTAAACCGGCTGCTTATATTGCAAGCAGTTTGCAGAAATAAATATGTTAAAAAATGAAGAGCTGCGATTTACCACGCTCCTCAGTGTTGTCTTACCAATGAGCAGCCTTAATTCAAACGTTTCTTGGCTCCAGCGATCAGAGCTGAGTGAACAGGATATAGTATTAACTCCTGATAATGAACGTCTAAGGGCTGTATTCTCGTTTGAGGAAGCTCCCAAACACCTTTTCATACGAGACTTGTTTTGCTTATTACTCCTTGCTGTCCTCTTCTGCGTTACAAAAATGCTTCCAACATCACCATTCTTTTGCATAAGTAGTACAGACAAGGAAGTTAACCAGACATATCCAAAAATAAGTCGGTAAGGAAGAGGTGTTAGGGTTCTTCCTTAACCGACGAGAATACGGGCCTAAGAGTTTGCCTATGACCGCAGTGCAATTGTGGGATTCTGCGTTTTTGGATATGAAGGGAGTATGGGTTCCTTTCTTGCAGGTGTGATGTAGCTGCTGTTTATGTCATGTGGATGTGGTGTGGTGCGGTTGCACGTCCAAGAAAGTTTAATTTCTGGGACCGCAACGTGGATGTAGTTGTAACAGTGTGTGAGTATCTGCGGTGTGGCTGTAGATTCAAATGCTGAAGCTTCGAAGAGTTCTACCAGCTACCCAAGATAAACTAAATATAACTGGAATATATTAACTATTGCTATTATTACTGCCTCCAAATATAACTAAAGTATATTAACTATTTCTATTCTTACTGCCTCCAAAGAATTTTAGTTAGGTTGAGAAAAAAAGCACTGCGAAGCGATTAAACGCCACTGACAGTAAACGTAACCCCTACAGATCAATAACTTTAATACTTTTCTGACTAAATCTGGAGGCTTTCTTAAACCTTGGGAACGTCTGCTTCGGTCTGAATGGGTCAACATTCTTAGCTTGGTTCATTCTCAGCTGAAGAAAATCGTCTAGCCTTAGCTGCAACAGAATAATAAAGTTGTCCTGAGCGAGAGAAGGTTAATGGTAATAGTCATAACATTTTATTCTCCGTGATGCACTCCTGGCTGAATAAAATCGACTGGCGTTGTTTCGACCATAAGAAGGTTACATTAAGTTATACAGGATGGCCCATATATAACGCCCCTCTTCCAGTCAGCCAAGAGCTTTCTCGTGTGTTGTGGGGACGGCTTAGTCAGCACAGTATCTGTCCTGCGCCATTTTTAATTTCCCACACCCACTGCCACACCGTCGCCCACAGAAGCAGATTGAGCCGAGTGCTATTTCTGGATCCCATCTATATATTAATTACCTAATAGCCCTGTTTTTCTCCAAATGGTTATAGATTGCAGAAAAAAAAAAAAATCTCAAGGTTTGACATTGCCTTAGTTTGTCTGAATTATACTCGCATCATTAGCAGGTATGTCACTGCTTACACGGTGTCTTATGGGATGGAGCAAAAGACTGAGAGAGTATCGCATTCTTGTTGGCAATAGGGGCTTCGTAGCATCCTTTTATCAGAGACTGATTATGCTGATTAACGCGGTGTTTTGTATTTCTCCAGTGACATGATAATTTGCTTAAAAAAATAGTAGGAATTTGAAACTGTGATATGCAGTATTAATCGCCGAGTAAGAGTGTTTACGAAACCTCATAATATGCCGCTGAAGGTACATTCCAATGAATGGATCAGAAAGTTGGGAATAGGAGCACTGCCAGAAATAAAGTAGGAGGAATTTCAGAGAAGCTTAGGAGGGTACAGAGGCGATACGGCAGAGATACAGAGCATTAGATGGTCAAGGGTCTACACAGAACTCCATACTCTTTTTACTTTAATTTGACCCAAATTGCGGTCTCTCCTTTTCGAATACTGAGTTATAACAAGAGATTAACGCTAGAACATTATGCTACTTAGATTACGTGTTATGAAATGGATGTAGAGCAGCAGCAATATTTTTTTGTACCTGCAACCTGTGTGATATATAAGCTGCATAAGGGCGAAAAACTGTGTCAAGTTAGAGTAAAAACAGCATAGTACTATGAACATAAGAGCAACGAGGTTTGAGGCCTGCAGGGCTAGAAGTCTGTGGCAATGCCTCTCATGAGGGTCATTCTGTAACTTTTTAAATTACAACATGTATTTGTGCAAGAGTATAATATTCCTTATTGTGAAAAATGATGGTCTAATTATTGTACTGTATACGCACCGGGTAACGAAAGGGGTGTGAAAAACAAGGTAATTAGTTTATATCAACTGAGTAGAGTGATGGAAAATATGTATAACATATATAAAGTGTTTGTGACAGATAATCTGAATGAAATAACGTGTCATGTGGATGATGCACTGGGTTACTTTAGAGAGGAAGGAGAAAACTATGATGTACTCTGCCTCTACCACAGGGAAGTAACTGCTTCTGTGATGCCGTCCTACAAGTACAGCATATACAATGTGTGGGGGATCCGGCGCCCTTTTGTGGCAGACAGGGCCTCTCCAGGGCCGGATCATGGTCCTTGTCACGGCGAGGTGCAGGCAAATATGAGAAGCTGAACGCCGCATGTTCCCCAATCAAGATGTACAGCGCCATCACTTGTAGGCATCTCGTCATGTAAATATATGTAGTGTGAACAAAATAGAATTCGAACTTTGAGCAGCATTTTATTTACCTCGTGAAAGATAAAAAGGAATAAAAAAACGTTTCACTATAATTTTATTCCAGAAAAGTTAAGGTGTTGCGTAAATAATGGAGCTTGCAGGGCATGAAAATTACTAAATTCATTACCTTTATCTCAAAAAGTTCCTGTTCACTGCCAGGTTGAAATATTGTGATTAACACCAAAAATGCACGTACTCACGCACACCCACACACGCACGCACACACGCACGTACCCGCCATCACACACAAATTTAAGCGTTGTAATCGTAAATAAGCATGAGCATCATCAGAGTTATGAAGCAGTGCATTAATGTTTTGTGTGTGTGTGTGTGTGTGTGTGTGTGTGTGTGTGTGTGTGTGTGCGTGTCCATCTCTCCATTTCTATTGTCGACAAGATTCAGTGATAGCCAAGGAAAAGTAATGTATCCAACCCTGATACAGAGAAATTAATGTGTATTGATAAAAACCCTGATAACGATATACTTCTAGAAAGATGCTTCTTTTTGTCATGGCCACGAGAGGGAAGGACGGAGTAAGGACTGAATGGTTATAGGAATATGGTAGGGGACGTGATAGTAAGAGAAGAATGGAAGAAAATGTGTGGCAGATGTACTCAGATTGAAAAAAGCAAAATGATAAAAACAGGCAAGAAAATCAGTGGGAGAAGAATGAGTAAAGTATCTATGAGGGGTCACGGTCCATATGGTAGAAATATAATTAGAGATGGATGAAATGTATCGAGTGGTCAAAGTGTTGTGAGCGATACAAAGTTTGGGGATAGATTTAGGTGAAGAGACTGATAAAATGTTGGTGTATATAAAAGGTATAGGAAAGGATTAAAGTGAACGAACTGATCAAAGTGTAGGGCTGGATATAAAGTGTAGGAATATACGGACTGGTCAAAGTGTAAGGATGGATATAAGGTGATGGATAAAGTGTACGGGCTGATCAAAGTGTAGGAACACACTAAAGTACAGGAATTAATGATGGTGTAGGAATATTTAAAATATTCTAGGCACAAATACATATTCTTAAAGAGTGATGGATTAGCGAAGGCGGGACTGATCTAATCCTATCACTGGCTATATATGTAATTCAGACTCACATTAGATATTGTTTATTTGAAAATAATCATAGCAGCGGCCTCCTTCCCCTTCCCAGAGAGAGACAGCGAGAGAGAGAGAGAGAGAGAGAGGATGGAGAGGGGTGAGGTTGGCAATCTGATTTCCTAGTCTGCTTGAGTAGTTCTAGTTCGTGAGGACGAGTAATTTGTTTAAGTGCAAGGTCGCTAAATTAACACACTTTGCTAGACTGTTAATTCCAACTTGGTTTAAAAATATCACCTCGTCATCCTGAATGCTGAGTTGTAACAAGAGATTAACAACAGATATGGTGCTATTTACGACGTTGTGATAATGGAAACAATGTCGATCCTTATTATTGCTTTATTTTCACATTGAGGTGCGGGAAATAATATAATAAAACGCGAAAATCATCCTCTTGTGCACATCATGCTTTGACAGTTTTCCCCATAATCCTTAGACTTCTAGAATTTTTCATATGCTGCATCATTTCGTCTAATGTTATTCGGATCAAAATACATACGGTATGTGATCCCACTATAGTAGGACTCGCGCACGTTTGCGGCTGTGGTGTGGCTCGCAACTGTGTACAATGGTGCCATGTTTCCCCAACTTGCGATGTGAAACGGAAGCTATTTATGTACAAGGCATCACAAATTCGATAAATTCAGATGAATAAAACTTACACTTGTGTATTTTCATGGATGAATCAACAGTAATCTTATTATGCATAAAATATTTATACAGTAACACAGAAACATGGCATACATATTGTACAGTGTAGCTAAAAGAAATTGTAGTCACCTTTAGTGGTTTTTAGCGTAGTTTTAGGGTGGGTAATAATATCACAGTTATGGATATAAGATAATGAGCCTGAAAAAAGAAGAAATATGCCAATATCCAAAGTAAAAGAAATAATTCATGTAATTCTTCTGAGTGGCAACACTTACCAGTCTGGCCCACGGTAAAGTACCTTCGTATACCCAACCATAGCTTGTACAGGTGTTGCTAGGGAAAAATGCTCACATTTACCGGCTTTTACCATAATTTTAAGGACGAGGAATAATCACATTTATAATCATAAGCTAATATGTAGGACAAAATAGTAGGCATATGCCAATACCGAAGTAAAAAAAAAAATTATTCACTCGCGAGCGGCAACACTTCCACACCCAGTCGGCGAGAGAGCGAGAGAGAGAGAGAGAGAGAGAGGCAGGAGAGGGGCATGCATTGAATGCATTGTCGGCATCACTAAATATAACAAAACCAAATTAACAAATGAAAGCACAATTATAAATAACTTATAAAAGAATCAAAAGTACTCAGGGTGGCTCACATTTCCCGCCAGGAGAGAGAGAGAGAGAGAGAGAGAGAGAGAGAGAGAGATAACGGTATAGAAAACGTGGCAACACTGTACACAGGTGCGGGCTACACCACAGCCGCAAACGTAGGCGAGTCCTACTATAGGCCTAGAAATATTATTATTTTATTCCCGAATGTCATTATTGATCTGGTGCTTTTTAAAAAATCGTCTTGGTCATTAGGATGTGGTTTTTATGCCAGTGTCCAATCTGTTTTTATTAAATGATTGTTTTCCCTTTATAATCATTTTTACTGCCAATTTACCTCTTGATTACTTATTTCAGACAATACTTTCTTAATATACTAAGTCCCATTCTTCAGTATATCTTTAATATTAGGAGGCATTCTTCGACAGTGGTTTGTCAGTAGTGTAAGGCAGTCTCTGTTCAGTTCTGAGTGATATTTAATTTGTTTGTTTGCTGAAAGCCATACTCCGCCATTATTTTAATGCTGCATTTTCTTTCTTTTATTTATAATAATTTCTATTTTATTGTACTTTTAAATGCCATTTTATAATGCACCTTGATTTTGGTTGTTTCCTTTTTGAACGCCGAATTTTGTATTGCATTTGATTATTCGTGCTGTTTTTCAACAATGTTTCGTTTTTGCCAGATGATTTTCATCTGCACTTAATTTTCACAACAGTTTCATTTGCGGATGCAGTTTTGATGTGTACCCTGATTTGTTTAAGCCCCCCTCCACCTTTTCTTCCAAATTACTGACTTTTGGGTACAAGTTTCCCTTTGATCTTTATCTCTCCTCTTTTTCTTTTTTGTTGTAGTTCTTCGCATCAGTTTTGCAATACAAGCTTGTTTTTCGGAATCAATCTATTTTTCTAGGCTGCAAAATTTTAGTGAAAAATGAGTTACAACGGCGATAAACTTGACGATCATGACGGTGAGAATGATGAAGCTTATGTGATGAAATTTATGACGACGATGATGATGATGATGATCGACATCGTTGTTATCATCATTATCATGTGATGATGCTATGAATGATTTTGTTGTTGTTGCTGCTGCTGTTGCTGCAGATGATGATGATGATGGTTTTATCTTGCACTTATTTGTTATATCCGTATTAATTCATTCAGTGCTATGACTTTTTTTTTTTTAATCCATGCTGCTGGCTTATGATTATTACCTAAATATATATGGTAAGTCTCTTGTAATGAAAATGTACTGGAAATTGTTCAAGAAAGAAACAAGTGTGACACAGTAAGAATAAAAAATAAGAGTAGGGAAAAATGTATACAAGTATGAGACCGAGGAAATGTTAGGAACACTACAACGGGAATAGAATTAGGGATGGATCCTATGTGCAGGGAGTGTTGAAAAGTGTGGGAATCTGTCAAAGTACTATGCATGGATTTAAAAAAGTAGGGATAACGCTATGGAGAGACTGATGGACTAAAAGCTTCCTGATGGATCAACATGTAAGAATGAATCAGTGTGGTTGATCAAGGTAAACACACAAACACACACACACACACAGGATGAAAGCATAAGGAAGGATCAATATTGCATGGATGGATAATAAGTATAGAGATTAAACTAAAACAGAGTAATCGAAAGACTAGTCCTGAGTCAAAATATACGATTAAGTCAGTACTGTAGAAACGGATCAATAGTTTAGGATGGATGAATATTGGAGAACTTATTTAAATGTGGGGATGGATCAAAGTATAGGGATAGATCAAAATATATTATCAAGAGTGTAGATCACAACTGCAGTGATGGATCAAATTGTAGGGATGAGGAAAAAGGCTGCGATGGGTCACAAGTATTTATCAAACTCAAGTAAAGGATAGAAAATGTAGGGATGGGTCAGAGTGCAGGGATGGATCAACTGTAGTGATAGATGAATGCAATATGGACGGATCAAAGGACTTGAAGAGGATCAGAGTGTATTGATGGCGTGCTATTGCCTATTCGATCTACTTTGAAAAGAGATGAGCCTTAAGCTTTTGAAAGCTGACAGCTGACTGGTTGCCCGAGTGCACGTTGCAATTTAAATTGTTTTTATTGTTAGGGTTACAATAACCGCTTGATGACAAGATTGCCCAAATAAATTATTATATATCATTATTTGTATTGATTAATTAAAAAACGGGGCCTTACGAAGTTTATCACATGATCTAGAGACGTTTGAAATTTTGAATTCTCGAAACGAATCAAAACACATTGAGATAAAGTTTTACGAGTACAGTACCTTGATTTCCCTCCCCCCATATTCAGGCAAATTAATGTAAATTGTATTACTGCGATAGTTTCGAAAGTTTAACTTAGCAAATATGATGGTGTGGGGGGGGGGGGAGGCAGGCAGCTCATGGGATGTCCTACTCGATGAAGCAGACGAATATTCGCATTTATTTGAGAACGTTTTGCTGTCGCATCAGTTTCCATTTTGATTTCTACTTTTGGATTATCAGTAAGTTTTCTACCTTTTTGGTTTCGAATATCTAGTTACAAGTCACAGCACAGCTGTGACGAGGTATGGGATGCACGGTATTTAAAAGTGGCTGTGACATTATGGTTTCTTCTACCACTCATTATTATTGGAATTCCGATGTTTTACTATTTAAGGCGTACAAAATGTCGCAGTAATGGCAAACATGATCTTAATTTGCCTGAACATGGAGGGCAAAAATCAAGGTACTCGTAAAATTTTGCCTGAATGTGTTTTGATTTCTCCCGAGAATAAAATTTCAAACGTGTCTAGACCATCTGATCAACACTGTAAGGCCTCGTTTTTAATTTACCTATAAAAATAGCAATATGTAACATTTTATTTGAGCAATCTTATCGTCAAGCGTTTTTGCAACCCTTATAATGAAAATAATTTAAATTGCATCATTAATAATAATTGCACTTTGACAACCAATCAGCAGCCAGCTCTTAAAATCTCAAGGCTTGTCTGTTCTCAGAGTACAAAGGAGTACAAAGGAAAGCAAACAGCAACAGACCTATTGGTCCTTTCATGGCTGTTTGGTATAGGGAAGGTTATAACTAACAAAACTAATCTATCAGCTAAAAACAAGGATAGAACAGCAAGAAGGCTCCCCCCCCCCACCCACCAAACCCTCCAACCGAAACCGACAGGAAATAGCGATAAGGACCACCATGCAGTCTAGAAAAACTGTCATGGAAATTTCATAGGAAAGAGGGTAAGGAAATTTTATTCTGCACTATCTACATGAAAGGAAAGGTAACATTAAGTCAGCAATATTTATCGATGTTGGTCAGCAGTTGTATCTTCCAGGCTCTGAAAAAGAAAAAAAATAACATGCCTCACAGAAATGTTATTCATGAGTGAACATACTAAGCTGGGGGTCAGATGACAGACAATTATCCAAGAGATTTTTAAAGGTTAGTAATGTATCACAGTTTATTACTTTTGAGGGCAACTTGTTTCGTATATTTACAACTCTATTAAAGGAAAAAATACTTAACTTCATGTGATTGAAATAGTTTACCAATAATTTTATGCCCATTACCTTTAGTCAATGGGTTTGGGGAAGCGTACGAGTATAAGAAACTGAATCTAAAAGTGAATAAAGGGAAGAGTAAAGTTATGGTCTTCGAGAGAAATGAAGTCACTGAATGTACAGTGAGGTTGGATAAGGAAATGGAAAATGTGAGTGTGTTTATGTACTTGGGTAGTGTCATGAGTAAGGATGGAAGATTGGAGGGTGAAGTGCTTGAAAGGGTACAACAAGGAAGAAAAGTTGCTGGTTCTCTGAAAGCAGTGGTTAGAAACGGGGAAGTGAGCATGGAAGTGAAAAAGTTACTGCATGACAATAATGTGATACCAACTCTAACGTATGAAAGTGAAGTTTAGACCTTTTTAGGACACAAGTCAAGAGTGAGAGCAGTGGAAATGAATGGAGAGACTGACAAATAAGAAAGTGAAGGAGCGTTGTGGTTTGGATTTGGATGTGATAGGAAGTGTTAAGAGAAACACAGTGAGGTGGTTTGGCCACGTGGAGAGGATGGAGAGGGAGAGACTGAAGAGGACAGTGTATGTGAGGTGGAGGGGGAGGGGAAGGGAGGCCAAGGATAAGATGGAGGGATGAAGTGGAGCGGTATATGAGAGAGGGGTGTGAGCTGGGAGCAGGGCAATGAAATGGCGGGGAACAGGGCGACGTGGAGGCGATTTGTTTGTGGCCACCCCTTACGGGATTAAGGCGTCTGGCAATAGATAGACAGATAGACATTTATAGTATAGTATGAGAGATCAGCGATGAAATATTTATCGATGTCCATATTACAGTGTCCTTTGAATATGTTGAATACCTATAATAAATCTCCTCGTAAACTCAGTTTAGTTAGGGTAAAGAGAGTCAGGGTTTCTAAACGTTCCTCGTATGGTGTCCTTCTCAATCTAGGTATCATCTTTGTCATCCTTCGCTGTACTCCTTCACGTTTCTCCATATCCATTTTATAATACGGTGACCAAAACTGAACGCAATACTCCAAGTACGGGAGTACTAATGAACTGTACAAAGTGAGGACGATATTAACGGATTTATATTCAAATGCTCTACCTATGAATCCAGTAACTTATTTTTACAGCTTCTGTACATTGCTTGCTTGGTTTCTAATCATTTGTTATTTTAACATCTACGTCTTTTTCATAGTTTACCCTATCAAGTTGGACATTATTCATGTTATAACTAGGTCTTATATTTTTACTGCCAATGTTTAGCACTTTACATTTATTTTCCTCCTCCAGAAGGTACATGTTTTTGCCCGCGTTGGTTGGTTTGCCTGTTTGCCTGTTAGCAGGATTACTTAGAAAGTTATGAAAGGATTTTGCTGAAATTATTGGAGGGGTTGGGTATGGCCCATTGAACAGTCGATTAGATTTTGGTTGTGATCCGAAATTTTTTTTTGGTTTGTTCACACCATATCTCTAAAAGTTCAAAATGATTTTCAATGAAATTTTGAGGAAAAGTGGGCCATGGAACAAGAAAGAATTTATTAAATTTGGGGGCTGATCTGGATCCTACCGAACTGTATATCCAAACGTACTCAATAAATTTATGAAATTTTGTGGAAGGGTGGGCCAAGGTCCAAGGAAGAATTCTTTGAACCTTGGAGAGGATCTAGATCCTCACAGTATCTCCAATAGTTCTCAATGAATTTCAAGTAAAGTTTGTGGAAGGATAGGCTATGGACCAAAAAACAATTGATTAAATTTGGGGGAGGATTCGGATCCAGATCCGGCATTGGCGGAGGTATGCGCTCTCTGAGTTCCCCTCTAAATAATATTGAAATCCATTTGCCATGTTTGGCCCCAGTTAAACAGTTGATCAAGATCTCTCTGAATTCCCTGCCTCTGCAGTTCTGTATCTGCCCTGTTACCGGTTTTAGTATCGTCAGCAAATTTTGATATTTTACATAATCCTTCATCAATATCTATCTGTCTATCTATTGCCAGACGCCTCAATCCCGTTTGGGGTGGCCACAAACAAATCGCCTCCAAGTCGCCCTGTCCCCCGACATTTCACTGCCCTGCTCCCAACTCACACCCCCCTCTCTCATATACTTCTCCACCCCATCCCTCCATCCCATCCTCGGCCTCCCCCTCCCTCCATCCCATCCTCGGCCTCCCCCTCCCTCCATCCCATCCTCGGCCTCCCCCTCCCTCTTTCCCCCTCCACCTCACTCACACTCTCTTCGTCAGTCTTTCACCCTCCATCCTCTCCACATGGCCAAACCACCTCAGTGTGTTCCTCATAACACTTCCTATCACATCCACATCAACACCACAACGCTCCTTTATATCCTCATTCGTCAGCCTGTCTCTCCATGTGACTCCACAGGCTCCTCTTAAATAACTCATTTCCACTGCTCTCACTCTTGACTTGTGTCCTTCCAACAACGTCCAAGCTTCACTTCCGTACGTTAGAGTTGGTATCACAATACTGTCATGTAGTAACTTTTTCACTTCCATGCTCACTTCCCTGTTTCTTATCACTGCTTTCAAAGAACCAGCAACCTTTCTTCCCTGCTGTACCCTTTCAAGCACTTCACCCCCCAAACCTCCATCCTTACTCATCACACTACCCAAGTACTTAAACGTACTCACATTTTCCAATTCCTCACCATCCAACCTCGCTGTACATTCACTGACTTCACCTCTCTCAAAGACCATCACTTTACTCTTCCCTACATTCACCTTTAGATTCCGTTTCTTACACACTCTCTCAAACTCATCCACCAAGCCTTGCAGCTTCCCTTCGTCTTCACTCAACAACACAGTATCATCTGCAAACAACAGTACAGGGAGTTTCCAAACACTCTCCTCTCTCACCAGGGCCACTCCAACATCCACTACCCTACCTTGTACCTCTTTTATTACCCCATCCATGTACAGATTGAACAACCATGGAGACATGACACATCCCTGTTTCAACCCAACCTTCAAAGAGAAAAATTCACTTAGTTCACCATCCACACGCACTGCAGCCTTCGCACCATCGTACATACTCTTCACAGCATTCAACAACTTCCCATCTACTCCATATATTCTTAACACTTTCCACAATCCTTGTCTATCCACCCTGTCATATGCTTTCTCCAAATCCATGAAAGCCGCATACAACTTCTTTCATCAATATCATTTATGTATATTAAAAAAAAGAACAGTACCTAACAGTGGACCCTGTGGCACTCCAGTTCTAACGTTTATCTAGTCTGACTCTTCTCTGTTTATTACAATTCAAAACCATGTGCTTGTAGTTTCTGAAGGAGTCTTTGGGTAGAACTTTTTCAAAAACCTTTTGAAAATCGACGAAGACAACATGAACAGATTTAGTCTCGTCGTTCATGTTCAGTTCATCGTCAAGAAACTCCAACAGATTCCTGAGACAAGAGCGGTTATTTCGAAAACCATGTTGCGAATCTTTGATGTAAGAGTTTTTGTTTCTATGTGTTTCACAAACTTGTATCTGATAATAGTTTCAAGCAATATGCAAACCACTGATGTTAAATTAATTGGGCGGTAGTTTTCTGGTTGTGCTCTGTTGTCCTTTTTATATACTGTATTGGAGTTTCGTTTGCAAGGGTCCATTCGTGTGGCACCTTACTGCTCTTTAGTGATAAGTTAAAAAGTTCAGATAAGGGCTGTGATATTTCACTCTGTAATTCCTTTAAGCGAGGCATGGACCTTACAAGAGGGGAATAAGTCAAGAGTGAGAGCAGTGGAAATGAGTTACTTGAGAGGAGCATGTGGAGTGACGTGGAGGGACAGGTTGACGAATGAAGAAGTGAAGGAACGCTGTGGGATGGATGTGGATGTGGTTGAGAAGATTAGGAGTAATACACTGAGGTGGTTTGGACATGTGGAGAGAATGGAGAATGAAAGACTGACTAAGAGGGTGTATGTGGGTGAGGTGGGAGGAGGGAGAGGGAGAGGTAGACCAAGGATGAGGTGGAGGGATGGAGTTGAGAGGTATATGAGGGAGGGGGGGGTGAGTTGGGGGGAGGGTAGTCAAATGGTGGGTGACAGAGCGACTTGGAGGCGTTTTGTCTGCGGCCACCCTTTGCGGGATTAGGGCGTCGGGCTATAGATAGATAGATAGATAGATAGAATTCCTTTAATACACGTGGAGATGTATATGAGTGGTGTAGAGAAACACGAGTCTGAGACAGAAATTTTTTCCTGACTAGTTTCGCACACAGGCTTCCTGTTCAGAGGAATGAACTTTTCCCGAGTTGGCGCCAAGGTAAAGACTAAACTATTCACATATTATATAAATTGTTTTGTTACCTTAAATCGGTGCAGGTGGCCATCTAACAGTCATAGAAATCACACAGAAATAAAATGAGTCTCTTATTCAATACTGCCTGTCAGACAAAGCTAAACACTCATACACAAGTAAAACTCGCTGACGTTGAACAAATACTAGTTACACTGTACCAAACACACTCAGTGACCAGACAGTCAGATCACCCACCTAGATGCAGGACTATCACACTATTGTAATCACGCACGCAAAACAGTGAAACAAGGCACCTACTGTAGCTGTAGGTATTCGCATAGCAGACCAGGAAGTCTAACCAGCAAGGCACTGAGGTAGATCGAATAAACTACAGGAACGATCAGATAATAGGAATGGATTAAAATACTGAAGTAAATCAAAATGTATGGTTAGGATCAAAATGTTGGAATCTATCAAAAGTGAAGCTACATTTACTGATTATGTTGGTAAGGACAGTCTTCGATATTCCACTTTGACTATCACTTAATTCTTTCGTTCATCTAAAAGACTTCTTCGTAATTTGTCCCATCTACAAAGTGAGAGATGCCTAATATGAACATATTTCGGTGTTTTACTTAGAATGATAGTAGATGTTATTATAATTATTTTTATTGTTACCATTACTACTGCCACTATAACTACTACTACTACTACAACTACAGCAAAAGAAAATAATAATGATAATAATAATGATAATAATAATAATAATAATAATAATAATAATAATAATAATTAATAATAATAATAAAAAAGGAGAAGAAGAAGAATCACCATCATCATTATTATTATCACTATATATTTTTACTACTACTACTACTGATATCATCATTATTATTATTATTATTATAATTATTATTATTATTATTATTAATTCAGGTACGTCAGACAAAATTTACGCTGACAGACAAGATTTTTTTTTTATCCATCTGAGAGCAAACCCAGTGATCTAACCTACCTATAGGGAGAGGAACGTGGTGTGGGCAAGAGCAGATGCTATTAGTCTATCATCTAATTATTTCGTTCCACTATAGAATTTTTCAAGCGTATCTACTGCTCCACATCCACAAAGAGGAGGCTGGCAAGGACACATTCAGATGCTACATTCTGGTTGTTCATGGACGATTTGGTTATATTACTACCCAACTTACAGTAGAGAGACAGAGATAGAGACAGAGAGAGATAGACAGAGAGAGAGAGTTAACTGACCACAGCTTACACTGTAATGAAATATATATACATGAACTAAAAAAAAAAAAAAAACGCTTACAAACTGAACACAAGCCTCTTACACATTTGCAGCCCACCAGATGCGCTTAGTTATAACGAACATAATTAACTATGTAGAGGCCATGTATGAACTGGGGTTCCAAGCCAAAAATATCAACCAGAGAGTAAATACCGTTTGATTTTTAATTCACGATCACTGAGCAGCAAAGGCATCGCAAGTATATATATATATATATATATATATATATATATATATATATATATATATATATATATATATATATATATATATATATATCTCTCAAAACAAAAATAATCAAACTTACAAACCACCTCATTTCTGTAAATTTACATGTAAGGCTTAAGAATATTGTGAATAATGATGCATGATGTATCATTAGATCTACTAGAAAGAAGCTCTTCCGCTGGAGCATAATCTTAGTTGTCTCGTATATCTTGTGTATGTACACTGCGTTGGACAAGGTGCTCTTCAGTTTGTATGTCGCCTTAAATACACAGACTTTCCTCGACTGGGAGACGACTCCTCCCACTCCTGATCCAGTGCCCAGTCTAAATACAGTACAAAAACAAGAAGTGATGCCAAGGCACAGCAAACCCGTCCCCGGCAGTCATTTTAGTGCTGACATATGAACACAACAGGATATCTAGTCAAAGATGTGACATATCAAATTTGGAGTAAATCGGGTGAAAACTTGACAATTTTATGGCCATTTGAAATTTTTTGCCCGATCCACCTGACATTGACCCCCATACTGCTAACTGGGAGGTGGCGCCCCTAATATAATGAGGCATGTTATAGGATGCAGATTTGACAGATGCACCTTTAGGTTTTGGTTACATGTCGATATGACGAATTTGAAAGGAGTTATGGCTAATAAACGATTTTTATTTTAACCTTTTTTGAGCCTACAGCCTGGGCCATGGCCTGATTTGGCCCAAAACTTATTCAGGTGATCAGAAGATCATAGCCCATCATCCCTGTAATTTTAGTCAAAATTGTACCAGTGATTTTCGCGTAAAGTTATTAACAGACAGACAGATAGACTGACAGACAAACAGACAGGCAAACCGAGTGAAGACATTATCCATCCCCGAGCCCCTCCGGGGTGGAGACGGGTACTTATGGACTGAAACTCAAAGTCTAGTGAACGATATCCTATGTACGGTATGTCATTGAGCTTTTGTTTCATAGTATTCACATCATGCCTGATAAAACTGGGGTTCATCTCTCCTTATAAAACACACTTAGACGATACTGATCGAGTAACTGCCTCATGCACTTTATGCATCTTATTCATATAACTGTTATTAGCTCCATACATTAATGCATCATCAGAAAGGTGCTTTCTGCTGTTTCCGATTAACCAAGTCGCGCAAAGACGGCAAACCCAACTCAACAAACCATAACCAGACTGGTTGCTGTTCTCTTCACTCCTATCAGTTGTTTAACTGCCTAGTTATAAAGTTTTGATACAGGCTTCAGATCACAACATACGGTAACCATGATTCACAGACATACATTAATACTGCCTCAAATACACTGCGTTTATACTGTGAACGAGGCATCATCATTTTTCTTTAAAAGTGAAAGAAATTTCAGGAGATGGCTCATTTTGTTATTTGCATGTGATCCAAAATGATGACGTGACAAAGTCATCAGTGGTGATGGGTGAACTGAAATACGTATACTTTATGCATTTTTCGATCACCACAACATTCACGAGAAATGGCTCATTATCACCATCATCCCCATTCAGTCCATAGACTTCTCTTGATTTACTTTCATGCCATTGTCAGTACAAAATGTTTGCATTACCCATATTTTCTCCGTCATTCGTTGCCTACCCTTTGCCAAAAGCACAGTGTCATCCATTAATACTAAGAGATGTAACCATTGCAGAAAACCATCTGAAGAACATTTCTTTTTCATTATTTTGATCAAATCATTAACAAAAATGATTTTAAAAATGCAAGAAACAGGGCCAGGGATCCCTGTTTAACTTTCAATGTACTTGACAATACTGCCGAACCAATCACACTTTCTGTAACTGTACACCACCATCAGGACTGTTAACATTACCATACCTCCTAGTCACTTGAATACAATAAACAATACAGACCTTGGAGCAAAATCGTGAACTTTAAAGAAATCAAAATAAATAACAAAATAAATAAGGTGAATCAGTTACATTTAGCCATAACAGCAAGGACGCGGAGGGTAACTACAGTACATGTTTAGTACAACCACGCCCACTCTTCATCCTCACCTGCCCATGATACGGCTATTAGGGTTCTTCTTGTCACCCTTTTGAATACCGTGAACAGCTTTGTCCTACTCCATTGTCAAAGGATAAATACCAGATAAATAAAATGTTGTTAAACGACACTGTATGGGTTAGTGCCCACTGAGATGTCAACAGTGAGAGTAGAACTGATGGTAAACCATCAGGTTTCATTTATGAATCTGCTCCTGAACCTGGATGGGATATGTGGATTGTCTAGGATGGGGATGTTAACGTTCATCACTATCACTTCTACATCCTTACTCACCCAATCCTGTGGGTTCAATACATCCTTTAAGGACCTTGAAATCACTGTCACGTAGCACTCTGTCACTTTTATTTGAACCCACGTTCACCTCGCCCTTCCAGCGATTTGCCTTCCATACTCTAGCATCATCTTAGTCTACTAACAGTTTTCCCCATCTAGTCATCTGTGTATCACCATTATCGTCTCTGTTGCATACACTCCCACCATCACATAGGTACAGTACATTAGCCATACTGCTTGCCATGCTTTGAATGTCACTATTATTTAAAAAAAAAAAAAGAAGAAGAAGAAGAGCATTTATCGCTGCACTACGCATTCAACAAATAATTTGAGGCCGCATTTCCATAACGCGCAACATGACCAACCACTGATGCCGTCCGAGACAAAATGTTATTCATGCCATGACCAGTTGTTAAAGACTCTGCCAAATGGGTGTGATCGGATAGGAGATCATATCTCTGTATAGTATTAAACACACTCAAGTAGCTCAACAAGTGTGGGGACACTACACGTGTCCAACTCTGACATCCACAAGCCAAGTTTCCTGTAAATTTTATTGCTGACACGGTGGCTATTTCCTGTTTTAAGATTATTTATCACTAAGAGATTATTACCGTTACTGATAGTCGACAGAGTATCTGCTTTATCATAAGAAGATCTAATATCATCAAAGATATTAAGTTAGGAATCAGTATAGTACGATAGCTTGCCCTTGCTTATCACGTCGCAAATGGCAGAGCCAAACCTGGTATTCATATCACCCAGCAATATGAATTTCCTCCGTTCTTTGAAAGATGTCAGTTTTTCTTGACTTACAGCAAATGGGTAGTAAGAATAATACTGTGAATAGCAAAGAGGAACATAAATGAAATCATAGCTGACATTTGCCATGCAACTAAACTGTAAACAGATCTGGTCCCCTATACAACTTTCAACATTCTTTACTTGTTTGAATAAATAAATAAATAAATATATATATATATATATATATATATATATATATATATATATATATATATATATATATATATATATATATATTTTACAAACAACACTGTTCCACCCCGGTATGTTGATCCCATCATCTTGTTCTTAAATGAAACAGCCTAGTTACTCGCAGTCCACCTCTCGCCGAGGCAACACCTCCACCGCTGTTCCCGGCGGGACCAGCTCTCCACAGCAGCCGTTTCAGCTGAGGGTTAGGCCTGTTCTTTCCACCTTCGGGAGTGCCCTGGTCAGCCCACCAGGAGATGTAGGCCGTCCGCCCTTTCCATGGCCGACCGCCATTCCTCCGCCTCTACCTTGACCGGGGTTGTGCCCTTCGTGAACACCGGACTGGGCCTTCCCTTTACGCTTCCACCTGCTGCTGTGGAGAGCTGGAGCGAGTCAGATGGGGGTTGAGGGCAGAGTTCGGGACTTTCGATCTGAGCTTCGGCGCCCTTACCATCGGCGCCGGTCTGTCTACCAAGCTCTCGTCCCTCTCTGCCCTCCACGAACATCCGAGCAGCCGGCCGCTTACCACCGTCGAGTCGTTTGGGATTCTACCTGAGCATGCCGGCGCCCCTTCCATCGGCGCCGTGCTGTCTATCGCTCTCCCCCCCTCGCCTTGTTGATCATCGGGCTGTTCCACCACCGCCATCGCCTCGTTCCCTTCCTCTGCCGCCCTTGCCCTGTCTGCAAGTCTTCGTCCCTGCTATGCTCCTTTATAGGAGCTTTTTTTTTCCGCATTTTCCCCTGACGGGCTCCTTGTTTGCCCGTTCCCCACCATGCTGTGGGGAGAATATCCCACAAACAAACAACAGCCTAGGAAATGCAACGGCAAAGGGGCTGTTGCTTCGTTTACACTAATAATGTCAAATCTGAGTAGCAACTAACGCACATTTGGCTTTTCTAGTTTGCTACAAACTCCATCTGTGTTCCACGTCATTATAGCTATTTGTTTTAACTTGTGATGCATTAATAAAAACTGAGCATTCCGGGTATCAATAACAGCTTCGTCTTTGTACAACTCGCGCTTCTTGGTGTTGAGTCGGATGGTGCACTCAGCATTCTCCGGACGTTCCTCCTCAGCGGCCTCTGCACTCCATAGCCGGCGCCACTTGCTTAGGACATGCGGATGCAAGTCTTTCTAAATATAAAGCTTATTGTATGCTTTTCCAGATGCCTTGAGGCAGATGGCATGTTCCAGGGTTTATTGCCGCTCACTATTGTTATTTAGTGTGAAAAGTGTGGGTCGTCGTCGGCGTCGTGCTCCTGATTCGCCACCACTCGCCTAGTCTTCGGTACGCATTATTCATGTCATTCACTTCCTCCCCCCGTATCCTTGCTAGCTTATCGTCCGTAGTTGCTCCGTCCAATGATTCGTGTTAATCCAGAGCACCATAAAATAACTGCATTTCCCCGCCTCTCTCTCTCTCTCTCTCTCTCTCTCTCTCTCTCTCTCTTTCTCTTTCTCTTCTCTTCTCTTCTCTTCCTGTCTCTGTCTCTGTCTTTGTTTCTACGATTCATCACCTCCAAAAATTTATGTTGCTTCGCTACTATACCTGCTTGTTTTTCTATCCAAGTCTCCAGTTCCGCGAATCTCTTGTTGAAGAAACTATCTGGGAATGTTGCCAAACTTTTTAATTAGACTACCTCCATTTTCAGAATATGTAATTCCTCCTTGACTGTCTGCAGAATGTGTTCTTTTTCCGTTGTTGCCAAAGGACTATTGATTAGCTCTTCTTTCGTCACTTTATTTAGCTGATGGCGTTATAGCTTCCGTAAAACTGCGAGTGATTTGGCCATAATTTCATTTAATAAAAGGTAGGTGATTCCATGAGAAAATAGGCAAACAAACAATCCAAGGTTCATGTGATTCGAGCCGTTTTGTTTGTGTATGCTGCCTGGTGTAGCCTACTCCTGGCTAGATATGAGGCAGGATTAATATTACTGTACTTACTATATTTCCAGGATTCTCTAGTTCTCATCTTCTCCCTGGAAGCACATGACAGCTTGCTAGGGGATAGGTATGTCAAGTCTTAGAATAGAACTGTGACGATAATACCACTAAACGCTGAAGAAAAAGAGTAAGCACTGAGCTCCTCAGAGACATGTCCTCTTCCTGCCACGTCCAGACTGACAGACAGACAGACAGAACAGCCAAACAAGGAGACTGAGAGAGACACAGAACACCAGTGACGGACAGAGAACACTCGTACTTTTTTTTCTTAGTTTACTGTAGCCATTCTTTTTCTTAAGGGGGAGTAATTTGTCTGCGTATGACCTTCGAAATATCGACACACACTGGGATACTTTGTTCTGTTCGTTTAGTTTCTCTCGACCTAAAGATGCTGTTTCTCCGACTTTAATTGCAGCTGGAGTATTATATTATCACTAGAATATAATGTTAGTCACGAAGTTCTCTGAAAAGGATGCAGAGCCGTAGTATTTTTCTCTTATGCCAGCTACGTGAAATTTACTACAGAACCAAAATCTCTGGCAGGTTAATTCACTAAGACTCCTGCAATTTACTCACAGCTAAGTATTAACCATCTGACACTCGCTAGAAAAGAACACTAGAGTTGTCCCATCATGATAGGGTTAATAGTGACAGAATTGTATCCTAGTTTATTCTCAGCTGTGACTCGTTAGCTGGAATACTTGATTTGTCCCAACAAGGAGAGGGTTAATTTGGCAGAGATTTTCATATTTTTGCAGATTTTTCTAGTAGTTCAGTGGCAGAAGACAATATTAAGGTTCTACACCGTCTCCATAGCACTCTTCCAAACTAGTTCCATATTTTATCATTAAATTTCTTGTTACAGAGCACCATTCATCATGGAGTCATTGCTGTTATAAGCTAGGTTACTCTTTATACGCTGAGAACAACTTTATTTAGCCTATTTCCGCCAACATCATGGGATTTCCTTTAACTGGGAGTGAGTCTTCAGAACCTAAGAGTGTTATTACTGATCATTAACTCCCTCATGTTTGGAGCGACACAGGATGACCCGTACCTAGCTCTCCATCAGAAACTCAATTGGCAGTATCTTACGTGTTGTGAGGACGGCTCAGTCGGCTGGCGTGGGCGTGGTTGTGGCAGTGGGAGTAGGAAATGAAAAAATGATGCGTGGTAGATGCAGTCAACACTGAGCCGTTCCCACAACACACCAGAAATCGCCCTGGGGAATGGAAATTGTTATATATGTGTCGCCCTGTATTAGTCAAGTGAGTGAGTGATACGTACTTTGAGACTTAGGCCCGTAACTTCGTCGGTTATGGAAGCTCCCGAACACCTCTTCCTAGGCGATTTATTTTGCCCATTACTCCATACTCTCCTCATTTGTGTCATTTAAATCATTCCATTACCATCATACTAAGAATAATTAATATACAAATTTTATATTAACCAGCCGTATCCAAAAACAAATAGCCAAGGAAGAGGTGCATAGGGAGTTTCTAACCTTTGAGAATATGGGTCTTAGGCTTGTATTCTCGGCAGGTGAGGAAGCTCCCTAACACCTCTTCCTTACCAATTTATTCTTGAATACGGCTAGCTAATGTATTTTTGGATGGTATATATGTAGATTATGGAGATATAACACAGAAAAGGACGGCAAGGTGTAATAAGCCAAATAAATCGCTAAGGAACAAGAGTTAGGGAGCTTCCTTAGCTTACGAGAATATGGGTCTCGGAGTGGGTAGAGTACTGTCAGCTAGGGTGGGTAGAGTACTGTCAGCTAGGGTGGGTAGAGTACTGTCAGCTAGGGTGGGTAGAGTACTGTCAGCTAGGGTGGGTAGAGTACTGTCAGCTAGGGTGGGTAGAGTACGGTCAGCTAGGGTGGGTAGAGTACTGTCAGCTAGGGTGGGTAGAGTACTGTCAGCTAGGGTGGGTAGAGCACGGTCAGCTAGGGTGGGTAGAGTACGGTCAGCTAGGGTGGGTAGAGTACTGTCAGCTAGGGTGGGTAGAGTACTGTCAGCTAGGGTGGGTAGAGTACGGTCAGCTAGGGTGGGTAGAGCACGGTCAGCTAGGGTGGGTAGAGCACGGTCAGCTAGGGTGGGTAGAGCACGGTCAGCTAGGGTGGGTAGAGCACTGTCAGCTAGGGTGGGTAGAGTATTGTCAGCTAGGGTGGATAGAGTACTGTCAGCTAGGGTGGGTAGAGTACTGTCAGAGAGCTAGGGTGGGTAAGGTACTGTCAGCTAGGGTGGGTAGGGTGAGTAGAGTACTGTCAGCTAGGGTGGGAAGGGTGGGTAGAGTAATGTCAGCCAGGGTGGGTAGGGTGGGTAGAGTATTGTCAGCCAGGGTGGGTAGGGTGGGTAGAGTACTGTCAGCTAGGGTGGGTAGGGTGGGTAGAGTACTGTCAGCTAGGGTGGGTAGGGTGGGTAGAGTAGTCACCTAGGGTGGGTAGGGTGGGTAGAGTACTGTCACCTAGGGTGGGTAGGGTGGGTAGAGTACTGTCACCTAGGGTGGGTAGGGTGAGTAGAGTACTGTCACCTAGGGTGGGTAGAACCTCGAATTTTCAGAACTTATTTACAAACTCTGAATTGCGAGTACTAATCTAACACTAATTCTCAGCGCTCTTTTTTCTCTCTCTCTTTTATTTCCCCTTCAGCAGCATATAGTTTTTCTGGTGGTAATCGGGTCAAAATATATATGTGATCCCGTTAGCCTTAAAACACTAGGGCTTTATTCCAGAGATCGGAGGCCATTTTTAATCATGGTATTTTTTCCGAATGCTTTTTTCATTAGGGATTTTTCGGGTGACAGTATTTCAACATGATTAAATTCTGAGTGCTGTTTCCTGTCTGGCATTTGTTACATAGCCTATGATTTCATCATCCTTTGTGTAATTTTAACGCACAGTATGCTGCATGTTTGATCACGAGCGGGTTCTGCCTCAGTCCCCCCCTTCTACCGTTATAGTAGAGTAAGTCGTCCTTTCTGTTGTTCAGAGCGGGATTGTCAACTCTTTGTCCCCATGGCTTCATTTGCGCGTTCTTCTTACAAGTTGTATCAAGCTCTGCTGGCCCCTATATAATGAGCTCAGTCTCTGCATCATGGCCACTTAGATCTGCTCCTCATTTTGTTCACATCTCGGTCCTCCCCTGTATAGTTATTATTGTGAGTGGTCAGAAAGTCTCCAACCATCTAGCAGCTGTGTAATTTGAGTATAAGTGTTATTACATTTTGGTCTTGTACTGTATAGCATAAGGTGTTGATTTGTGGGCCTGGTAAGGTTCTTTTGTGATTAATGTAAAGTTTCATGTCAGCCAATTGTTAATAATAGTTTGTATCTGTAATAATTTATCTTCCATTAACTGAGCATTACCCAGTGTATTTTCATTTTATCAGGGCTGACTTAGATAAATTTACTCATGCTAATTTCGTGTTAATAGAGGCTATTGCAGTTAATCATATATTTAACCTGTTTTTTTGCCATTACATTATCCTTATGAGTCCTGAATGTTTTGTTGTTAGTTTGAGCATTAAACCTTTAACTTGTAATTTTACCTAACTCTTTTGTTTTGAACCTGGAACTTTACGGGACAGTAGTGATTTTTAGTATTCTCACTTAAAGTGTACATTATCTTTCTCTGTTCCGTAACATAAATTTGGCGACCTCATATCAGGATATTCAGGATATTTTCATAAGGATATTGCTTGATATTTTGTGACTGTTACTTATTCATGATGTCTACTATTACTACACTTGATGAAGCCAAAGATTTTTTGTCAAATGTGGAAACAGTGTGTGATGTAGAAATCAGAACAAAGAATGAACTTAAGCTTGTTGCTCAACAATTGGGAATTGCTGTTCACTCTCATCATTCTAAAGATCAAATTGTTGACATGATTAATGAAAGCTTGTTTAATGTAACTCCTCCAAATGAGCAAACGCAGATTGAATTAGCTTAGTTACAGCTAGCCCTGCAGGAGGCTCAGGCTAAGGAGGCGGAGTCTCGTGCTAAGGAGGCTGAATTTCAAGCACGTGCTAAGGAGGCTGAGTCTAAGGCTAATGAGGCGGAGTCTCAGGCTAAGGAGGCGGAGTCTCAGGCTAAGGAGGCGGAGTCTCAGGCTCGTATTCAGGAGGCTGAATTTCAAGCAAATGCTAAGGAGGCTGAATCTCAGGCTCGGATTCAGGAGGCACGGATACAGGCTCAGGCACAAATTGAACTAGCTAGGATTCAGGCAAACCATGAGTATCGCATGAAACAAGGTAGAGCTGGATCATCTAGCTCTGATGATTTTGATGTGGCTAAAAATGTTAAACTTGTCCCTCCTTTTAATGAATCTGAATTAACAAAGTATTTTCAGTTGTTTGAGAGGGCAGCTACAAGTTTTAATTGGCCCAAAAAGTATTGGCCAGTACTCCTTCAAACTGTTCTCACTGGTAAAGCTCAAGTAACTTATGCATCTTTGCCTCAGGATCAATCTGATAATTATGATGTAGTTAAGAGCTTGATTCTTAAGGCCTATGAGCTTGTTCCTGAAGCCTATAGAGTAAAATTTTGGACAACTTACAAGCAAGATAAGCAATCCCATGTTGAGTATGCAAATATCAAAGAAGATCTGTTAGAGCAGTGGTTAAATTCTAAGAATGTGGATTCTGATTTTGGTAAATTTAAGCAGATGATTTTGCTGGAGGACTTCAAGAGGTGTATTTATAAAGATGTAAGCCTATATCTTGATGAGAAAAGAATAGATAATTTGTCTGATGCTGCAGTTTTAGCTGATGAATATGTTCTCACTCACAAGAGATATTCTAAAGAAAAAGGGAAAGCTGAGAGTAAGTACGTTGCCTCTACTCAGAGTACAGGTAACAGGAAAGAGAATAAAGGAGATGTTTCTCAGGAAGTAAATACCAGCTTCACCTCTAGATTTCAGAAAAGTAAATGTACTTATTGTAGTAAGCTTGGTCATACTACGAAGAAATGTTTCAGGAGACAGCGTGATGTGAACAAAAAGGAGTCTTTAAATATTCAGTCAATTGGTCTAGTGTCCACCCTTGAGAGTTCCCAGAATTCTTTAACTGAGTTAACTGAACCTGCTTTGAGGGGTAACTTAAATTCTCATGATGGAGCTCCTCTTTTGAGCAGTAACGTGGGTGACACTCTCAAAAGTTCATGTGCTAATTTCCTGTCTGATGGTTTTGTCAGTCCTCTGGACAGTAATGACAGGAAATCAGTTAAAATATATCGTGATACAGGTGCTTGCCAATCCCTTATGCTGACCAGTGTTCTAGGCTCTAATGTTAATTCCTCTGATGAAACTGTAATCTTACAAGGTGTAGGGAATAATTACTTCTCTGTCCCTCTGTGCAGAGTGAATTTAGAGTCTGGTTTTGTTAATGGATCCGTTATGGTTGGGTTGGTTGAGACACTCCCAATGTCAGGTGTAACTTTCTTACTTGGAAATGATATTGGTGGAAGTCAAGTGTGTCCGACTCCTCAGTTGTCTGGTGAGCCGGTGGCTGCGGCCCAGGATTGTGGTGTCCCTGATGTGTTCCCTGCATGTGCTGTCACTAGGGCTAAGTCTAAAGTTACTGGTGATTTAGAGGATAATGATGATGATGATGTCATCCTAGCTGACACTTTTCTAGCTAATTTGGACCACTCACCAGATGAGGCAGTACCCCGTAGTGTTGATAATTTGTCTCGTCAAGAGTTGGTTGAGTTGCAGGTTGCTGACCCTGAGTTGAAAGGTCTAGCTAACTCTGCTTACAGTGAAGAAGAGTCAGCCGGTGCTTCTACTTGTTATTATGTAAAGTCAGGAGTACTTATGAGGAAGTGGAGACCCCCAACAGCATCAGCCGACTGTGAATGGGAGGTTGTACATCAAGTTGTCATCCCTCGTGTTTGTAGGCAGGATATCATTAGAGTGGCTCATGATTCCAGTTTGGCAGGACACCTTGGAGTCAGGAAGACTGTGGCACGCATTTTGAAACACTTCTACTGGCCAGGTATCTTCAGGGATGTTTCCTGGTATTGTAAGTCTTGTCACACCTGTCAAGTTGTGGGGAAGTGTAATCAGACCGAAAAGGTTGCACCTCTAGTTCCCATTCCTCCTTTTGAGGCGCCTTTCACCCGTGTGTTGGTGGATATTGTGGGCCCTCTTCCTAAGACTTCTTCAGGATTTTCTTATGTGTTGACCCTAATTGATATGGCTACTCGTTATCCTGAAGCCATTCCACTTAGAAATATCTCAGCAAAGAACGTGGTTAAGGAAATGTTAGGGTTCTTCACAAAGTTTGGTCTGCCCAAGGAGGTACAGTCAGACCGGGGAAGTAATTTCATGTCGAATGTTTTCAAGCAGTCTCTGAAAGAGTTGGGCATCACCCAGATCACATCTTCAGCTTACCATCCCCAGACCCAAGGAGCGTTGGAGAGATATCATCAAACACTCAAATCGATGCTCAAGAAATACTGTTTGGAACATCAGAAAGACTGGGATAAAGGTCTTCCATTCGTTGTGTTTGCCGCAAGAGAATCTCCAAATGAATCACTGGGCTTCTCACCTTTTGAACTACTGTTTGGCCATGAAGTAAGAGGACCCCTTAAGTTACTCAAGGAATGCTGGCTGTCGGAGGAAGATGACGTCAACCTGCTGGAGTATGTGATGAAGTTCAAAGAACGGCTGTCCACTGCTTTACAGCTGGCGAGAGAGAATTTAGGAGCTGCTCAGGAGAAGATGAAGACTTGGTATGATAAGAAGTCCAGGTTATGCCACTTTCAGCCAGGAGATCAGGTTTTGATTCTGCTACCAGTTCATGGGCAACCTCTACAAGTCAAGTTTAGTGGCCCTTATTTCGTGGAGAAGAAACTCAGTGATGTCAACTATGTCATCGCCACACCAGATCGTAGAAAGAACAAGCAACTATGTCACATCAACATGCTAAAGTTATATCACAGGCGGGACGAAAATAATCCAGTCTGCACTGTAGCTGTTCCACCCGAGTCTGCAAGAGAAGCTCTCCCATGCAGCATGAGCCTGAGTGATAGTTTGGGGAAGAATCCTGATATCATGAATGATCTCCAGACTAAGCTTTCTCATCTACCTCCCAAGGAAAGGCAGGAGTTTTCGACATTACTGCAGGAGTACCCGCAAGTGTTCCATGCCACTCCAGGAAGAACCACTGTGTTGATGCATGATGTCGATGTTGGAGACGCAAAGCCAATTAAATTGCCTCCTTACTGTGTGAACCCAGTGAAAGTTCTTCTCATCGAGAAGGAGCTTGGCTACCTGTTGGACCACAAGATGATTGAGCCCTGTCAGAGCGAGTGGAGTTCTCCTGTCACTCTAGTCCCTAAGCCAGGTGGGTCACAGCGGCTTTGCATCGACTACAGACGTGTTAATCAGATAACCAAAACAGACACTTACCCTCTCCCTCGTGTGGAAGATTGCATAGACAAGATCGGAAAGGCTAGGTACATAAGTAAGTTTGATTTGTTAAAGGGATACTGGCAAGTACCTATGACTGAACGTGCTAGGGAGATCTCATGTTTTGTAACACTAGGAAAGAAAATGTTATTGCAGATTGCTTATCTAGACTTTAGACAGATTGTTTTAGAGTAATAAGAAATTTCCTTTGTAAATTTCTTTTTCTTTGTGGGGAGGTGTTACATAGCCTATGATTTCATCATCCTTTGTGTAATTTTAACGCACAGTATGCTGCATGTTTGATCACGAGCGGGTTCTGCCTCAGTCCCCCCCTTCTACCGTTATAGTAGAGTAAGTCGTCCTTTCTGTTGTTCAGAGCGGGATTGTCAACTCTTTGTCCCCATGGCTTCATTTGCGCGTCCTTCTTACAAGTTGTATCAAGCTCTGCTGGCCCCTATATAATGAGCTCAGTCTCTGCATCATGGCCACTTAGATCTGCTCCTCATTTTGTTCACATCTCGGTCCTCCCCTGTACAGTTATTATTATTGTGAGTGGTCAGAAAGTCTCCAACCATCTAGCAGCTGTGTAATTTGAGTATAAGTGTTATTACATTTTGGTCTTGTACTGTATAGCATAAGGTGTTGATTTGTGGGCCTGGTAAGGTTCTTTTGTGATTAATGTAAAGTTTCATGTCAGCCAATTGTTAATAATAGTTTGTATCTGTAATAATTTATCTTCCATTAACTGAGCATTACCCAGTGTATTTTCATTTTATCAGGGCTGACTTAGATAAATTTACTCATGCTAATTTCGTGTTAATAGAGGCTATTGCAGTTAATCATATATTTAACCTGTTTTTTTGCCATTACATTATCCTTATGAGTCCTGAATGTTTTGTTGTTAGTTTGAGCATTAAACCTGAACTTGTAATTTTACCTAACTCTTTTGTTTTGAACCTGGAACTTTACGGGACAGTAGTGATTTTTAGTATTCTCACTTAAAGTGTACATTATCTTTCTCTGTTCCGTAACACATTATTCTTGACTGCCAGTTTTCGGACATTTTTTTGAGTACATATTTTCATTAATTTTTAGGTGACGTTCTTTAGTATATTTTTATATGGTGGAGCTTTTATATTTTAAACTGACTTATGAGTGACATTAAAGGATATAATTTATGAACGCCATTACTCATCATGAATATACTTCCGCCATTTTGCATTATACATTTTTAGTAACATTTTTCCACATATTTTGGGTTTGTGTGTGTGTGTGTGTGTGTGTGTGTGTGTGTGTGTGTGTCAACGTCATTTTAATTAGGCACTTACTGGTGACATTTTTCTACGGGCCTTTGCCATATTTATTATTTTTATTGAGTATTGGCTTATGGCTCTGATAATCCGTTTTCTTTATTTCCGTTGTTTTTTGTCTGTTTCACTTCTTGGTGTCATTCTTGGAGTAAAAGATTTTCAAGAAACTTTAAAATCGCGACAAACAGAACTATAAGGAAACTGGGCTATCATTATGATCATCATCATGATCACCATTATTATATTAGATGACGATGAGGCCACTGATGAAACTGATGGTGGTGTCAGCGATGATAATGCTGATAATGTTATTAGTAATGATGATAATAATAATGATAATGATGATATTTCATCTCGCACTTATTTGCTGTATATATCAAAATTAATCACTTCAGTGCAATTACTTCATTTGTATTATATTTTTACTACTATGTCAGGACATTATGAGCTGAAAGGGAACTCATTCGCTGTGAAGATAAATTGGAGTTTGTGCATGGAAGAATGTGGGTGAATTACGTACTCAAAATCAATCAAATCAATCAATCAATCAATCATTTCCTGTGGCACCCTCGGGGATGCATAGGGCCTCGATGAACTCACACCACCACATCCTATCTTGTGCTAACTCCTCAAGATCTCCCCAACACTCATCTCCAGCTTCCCGTCTCATTGTCCTCACCCACGTCTCTTTTGGCCTTCCTCTACCTCTCCTACCAGGTGCCACCCACCTTGGTGTACCTCGTACTATTCCCTGTCTCCTATACACATGTCCTAGCCACTTCCATCGTGAGAATCTAACATATTCATCGATCGGCTGCACTCCCGTTATTTCTCTAATTCTACTATTTGGTATCCTTTCCCACCACTTAACTCCTAATATTCTTCTAAGTGCTTTATTTTCAAACACCAAGAATTTATTTTCCATAGTCACTGTGCTGTACCAAGACTCGTATCCATAAATTAAGGTACTCCTAACCATTACCTTATAAAGTTTGATTTTTGTATGCACAGAGAAATTGTTATTATTCCAAATATTTTTAAGCATTCCCATTGCCTGATTAGCCTTCTTTAACCTTTCCTCGAATTCAAAGTTCAAAGAACCATCCTTGGCTAAATAAGTACCTAAATATTTAAACCTATCAACTTGCTTTACAACCATACCTCCAATTACACATTCCTGCGCATTTTCCATATTCATATTGATTATTTCAGTTTTTCCACAATTAATAACCAAACCCACCTTGCGACCTTCACTCACCAAACAGTCCAACACTCTCTGCATCTCTTCTGGCCCATCACAAATCAAAACTATATCATCTGCATAATCTAAATCCAAAAGTTTCCTGTTCTCTCCCCAAAGTATACCTGCACCGGTTTCTGTTCCAACACGTTTCATAATGTAATCAATGACCAATATAAATAGTAAAGGCGATAGAACACCACCTTGAATTACTCCGGACTTGACTTCAAACGAATCACTCAGACAACCATCAACCATCACTTTACAAAATGTGTCCTCATGCATGTTCATAATGACCCTCACAAACTCCTCTGGTATTCCATAATGTCTCATGATCTTCCCCATAGACTCTCTCGAAACACTATCAAAAGCCTTTTCAAAATCAACAAAACAAAGACTTAACGGTACTCTCATTTCATTAACTTGCTGCATCAAATGCCTAACTATAAAGATCTGATCATTGCAACCACGTCCCTTTCTAAAACCAGCCTGTTCATCCCTCAGAATACCCTCAACCACCGGCTCCAACCTATTTAACAACACTCTACTGAAAACTTTCAAAGCTATCGGTGACAAAGAGATTCCCCTCCAATTACCACATTCACTCAGGTCTCCTTTCTTCGGAACTTTAACAATTACACCATTCTTCCAAACTGATGGTAGTAACCCCGTCACCCATATCTTATTGAATAGCTTGGTCAAGATCATTATTAATCTATCCCCCTCCACTTTAAACATTTCCGGAAATAAACCATCCTCCCCTGGTGCCTTATTATTCTTTAACTGTTTTACTGCTTTCTCCACTTCTGCAAGCCTCAACTCTCCTGTTTCTATATTTAAATCTTCCTGAGCAGACGGTATATCCTCTTCTGGTGGTATTGGTCTATTAAGAACTGTCTCAAAATGCTCTTTCCATCTATTTTTAATATCTCCATCTTTGGTCAATAAATTTCCTTCCCTGTCTCTAATTGGTATTTCCTTGCGTTTACCTGCATTACCACTCAGTTCTCTAATCGATTCATATGTTATTCTTTGACTCTGTCCATCATTTTTGTTTATTAGGATTTCAGTCTCTGCAACCTTTTCATCCACACATCTTCTTTTATCTCTCCTAGCTAACCTTCTTACTTCTGAATTCAAACTCCAGTACGCAGCTCTTGCTAATTCAATCTCTCGTTCATCAACGCATTGCATCTCACTCCTCAATTTAGCCTCACCTCTCTTTTTTATCATATCCCACGTTTCCTCTGATATCCATTTCTTTCTCCTGAATCTATGTCTCCTTCCAATCGTACATTCAGCAGTCTCATGCAAAACTTTGTTCACATCCTCCCACATCTCATCTACACTTCTCTCCCCCTCTTCCAACGTTTCCAACACCAAAAACCTATTTCTGCATTCTAATCTGAATTCCTCCTTTTCTTCTCCTTCTCTTCTAAGCTTAACAATATCGTATCTACCAACACCAGATTTTTCCTTCTTCTGATTTTTAAGTTTAAACCTTATTTTTGCAATGCTGAGTTGATGGTCACTACCAATATCCGCTCCCCGTTTAACATGAACATCTAGCAGAGAACTTCTATGCCTCCTACTGATAGCGATGTGATCAATCTGATTTTTATATTTTCCACACGGCGACACCCAAGTTGTCTTGTGTATATTGCAATGCTGAAAGAGTGTGCCCCCGATGACTAAGTCATTTGCTAGACAGAAGCTTCCAAACCTCACTCCGTTTTCACTCATCCTACTACCAACTCCCATCTTACCCATACATGCCTCAAATCCCTCATTTGAACAGCCCATTACTGCATTAAAGTCTTCAACGCAGATCAAAACATCATGTCTAGGTACCCTTCCTACTCCTTCTTGGAACTTTTCATAAAATGTGTCTTTCCTTTCATCGAGTGCATCATTAGTAGGTGCATAACACACAAACAGACTGATGTTGCCATGATTTGATTTAAACCGTGCGTATAGCAATCGCTCATCTATAGGATCCCACTCACATAAAGCCTTATTTGCTTTACAACCCAGCAAAATAAAATAAAATAAAATAAAAATCGGCAAAAGAAGCAGTGGGCATTATGTATGGGCAAAAAATGGAGGGTGAGTTAGAATATATTAATTAGGAAAAGAATTAAATATGCATCATAAGCGTAGGAATGGATCAGTATAAAAAGATGGATCAAAAGTGTAGAGATGGGTCGGAGATTTAAGGATGTATCAAAAGTATGGTCAGAGAGTTAAGAATGAAATAAGAGTATGGTCAGAGAGTTAAGTACTCATCAAAAGTAACGTCAGAGTTAAGAATGCATCAAAAGTGGGGTCTGGGAGTTAAGAATGCATCAAAGGTAGGGTCAGAGAGTTAAGGATGCAACAAAAGTAAGGTCACAGAGTTATGTATGAATCAAAAGTACTGGGACGAATTATTTAAGACCAGCACAAGACAAGCTTGATTAGCTGAGAGACATTTTAATACGTCTACTCTAACATCAACAGAGGAGTGGGAGGCAAAGGAAATTGTATACATCATTTTATTTAGGATGCCAATTGCTTACTTTGATCATGTAATACAGTTCTGGTAAATTTCCTGTCCCGTCTGCACACACACACACACACACACACACACACGAGCGCGCGAGTGTGCGTGCGTGCGTGTGTTTGAGTGTGTGTGTGTGTGTGATTCTGACAGTGAGCGACGTGAAAAAAAACGCAAAAAGACGAAATTGTGACAAAGTTGAGGTAAAAACATCTAACGACTGCTTATAGTTTTACTCTAAAATCGGTTGTTATCCTAAGCATTTCTCCACATTCATGTAGGTTCATACGTGTAATTTCCACACACACACACACACACACACACACACACACACACACACACACATACAGCTGGCATTCTGATTTCCTAGTCTGCCTGAGCCGTTCCTTTTCATGAGGACGAATAATTTGTGTGCCAGGTTGCTAAATCTGCACTCTTTGCTATACTCTGTTCACTTTAGCTAAGCCCAAAATCGCACATCTCTCAAACTTGAATGCTGAGCTTAACACAAAATCGGTGCCAGAATACGGGTGTAGAGGGGAAGTATGATATTATTCCGCCGATGAGCTGCATCAAGAGACCAACACTAAAATATGATACTATTCGTAGTCATGAAGATTTGGTAATGGAAAGAAAGGACATCAAAATTACTACCATATTCTGTCACTGAGCTGGAAGTTGTGATTGAACACTAAAACATGGCGCTAGTCACAAAGAAGTGTTATGGAAAGAATGTAGATCAATATTAAAATGCTGTCTTATTCTCTCACTGTGGCAAAGGAAACAAGCCTTTAACAACCATGTATCCTCAACATGTGGTAAAGAATATATAATTATGCATGAATAAGTATGGCATATATTGGGGCATAAACTAGGACTCGTACACTAACTTTAAGAAGTGAAGATGATCCAGGAAGTAGTTTCCAAGATACAGATATTTACAGATTAGTTTCCTTAAATGGTAATAGCTCGTAAAACACAATGTGGCAGTTTCATGTATAAGAACATAAACTAGGACTTATACTCTATCTTTCTGTAACATATGAAGAGAATCCAGCAAGTCACTCAGAAAAAAGATCTTATAATGGTATTCGGGAAAAATATCTTTACATTATCAAGACGAATGAGACTGCAAATGTATTTACAACAGAATAATAATCTATCTATTGCCAGACGCCTCAATCCCGTTTGGGGTGGCCACAAACAAATCGCCTCCAAGTCGCCCTGTCCCCCGCCATTTCACTGCCCTGCTCCCAACTCACACCCCCCTCTCTCATATACCTCTCCACCCCATCCCTCCATCTCATCCTCGGCCTCCCCCTCCCTCTTCCCCCCTCCACCTCACTCACATACACTCTCTTCATCAGTCTTTTACCCTCCATCCTCTCCACATGGCCAAACCACCTCAGTGTGTTCTTCATAACGCTTCCTATCACATCCACATCCACACCACAACGCTCGTTTATATCCTCATTCGTCAGCCTGTCTCTCCATGTGACTCCACAGGCTCCTCTTAAATAACTCATTTCCACTGCTCTCACTCTTGACTTGTGTCCTTCCAACAACGTCCAAGCTTCACTTCCATACGTTAGAGTTGGTATCACAATACTGTCATGTAGTAACTTTTTCACTTCCTTGCTCACTTTCCTGTTTCTTATCACTGCTTTCAAAGAACCAGCAACCTTTCTTCCCTGCTGTACCCTTTAAAGCACTTCACCCTCCAAACCTCCATCCTTACTCAACACACTACCCAAGTCCTTAAACGTACTCACATTTTCCAATTCCTCACCATCCAACCTCGCTGAACATTCACTGACTTCACCTCTCTCAAAGACCATCACTTTACTCTTCCCTACATTCACCTTTAGATTCCGTTTCTTACACACTCTCCCAAACTCATCCACCAAGCCTTGCAGCTCCCCTTCGTCTTCACTCGACAACACAGTATCATCTGCAAACAACAGTACAGGGAGTTTCCAAACACTCTCCTCTCTCACCAGGGCCACTCCAACATCCACTACCCTACCTTGTACCTCTTTTATTACCCCATCCATGTACAGATTGAACAACCATGGAGACATGACACATCCCTGTTTCAACCCGACTTTCAAAGAGAAAAATTCACTTAGTTCACCATCCACACGCACTGCAGCCTTCGCACCATCGTACATACTCTTCACAGCATTCAACAACTTCCCATCTGCTCCACATATTCTTAACACTTTCCACAATCCTTGTCTATCCACCCTGTCATATGCTTTCTCCAAATCCATGAAAGCCACATACAACTTCTTTCCCTTCTCTAGAAAGTTTTCCACTTAAGATCTAAGAATGAATATCTGATCTACACAACCTCTTCCCTTCCTAAAGCCTCCCTGTTCTTCTCCAACTGATTTCTCTGTTCTTTCTCTAACTCTGTCAATAAGTATCCTACCATACACTTTTCCTATTATGCTAAGAAGACAAATGCCCCTATGATTACCACACACTTCTTTTTCCCCTTTTCCTTTGTACAAGGGAATAATTATACCTGACTTCCAATCCTCCGGGACTCTACTTTCCTCCCAGGCCAATCTGCACATCTTCCACATCCATTCTACTACTATCTCTCCCCCCGCATTTCACCACACACTTCATCAATTCCTGGGGATTTCCCCGATTTAACTTTCTTCATTGCTTCCACAACTTCTATCCTACTGATTTCTTCCTGTCTTCCCACCTCCCTCCTTTTCCCAGCCATTCCCCAGCCACTTATACTCGCATTACTTCCATCCTCTATGTTCAAAAATTCCTTAAAGTGTTCTCTCCATCTTCTCACTTTTTCTCCCTGCTCCACTAGTAATCTACCATTTTTATCTTTCACTCCCCTGCTAACTTCACTTCCACCCTGTCTTACTCTTTTCACCTCTTTCCAGAACATTTTCTTAGAGTCCCTCCACTTTACACTAATAATAATAATGATAATAATAATAATAAAAAATTAATAATATAATCCTTGTGAAGATACTAATAATGATTACTTTTTCTTTAGATGTCATGTCCAAACTGAATACAACTCACAGTAAAAGTATGGCTAAAATAATAGGCCATCTGAGTATAGTGTTCGATTTCATATATACCCTTAAATTTGAAAACCATTGTGTGTGTGTGTGTGTGTGTGTGTGTGTGTGTGTGTGTGTGTGTGTGTGTGTGTGTGTGTGTGTGTGTTTGTGTGTGTGTTTGTGTGTGTGTGTGTTTGTGTGTGTATGTGTTTGTGTTTGTGTGTGTGTTTGTGTTTGTGTGTGTGTATGTGTATGTATGTGTGTGTGTGTGTGTGTGTGTGTGTGTGTGTGTGTGTGTGTGTGTGTGTGTGTGTGTGTGTGTGTGTGTGTGTGTGTGTGTGTGTTAAATTAATCTTCTGATACAGAGTACATCTTTTTAAATTCATTCTTGGTACTTACTCTCGACTTCTGAGTTTAAGGAAGAATCTACTGATGAACGTGTTAATGTAGGTTGAATAATACATGTACACTTCGAGAAGTCTCTCCTACGCTGCATTAAACAATCTGAATGAAGCATGACTGAAAATAGAATGAGTTCTGCTTTATTTGAAAGACATATTGTACTGTACAATCCTACAATCTATACAGTAAGAGCAGCTGTGACTGTCTCTGTGTGCGTGTGTGTGGCAAGGGTCGGGGGATGGGTGAGTAGGTTAATGGGTGGATGAGTAAGGTGGGTCGGTGGGTATGTGGACGGGGTATGAGTAGGTGGGGTAGCTGGAGTGACTAGAGTAGGCAGGGTTGGTGGACAGGTGGAGTGGGCTGTGTTGGGCTGGGTGGATGGGTAGGGTGGGAGGACAAGTGGGGTGGATGAGTTAGAAGAAATGGGTGGAGGGAGTGCTTGGAGCGAGTGGGTGCTGTGTGGGAGGGGTGAGTGGGTGGGTGGAAAAGGTGTGACGGATGGATAGGACAGGATGAGTGGGCAGGAAGGTAGTGTAGGGTGGGGTTGGTGGCCATGTAGAGTGGGGTAGATGGGCAGGATAGGGTGAATGAGAGGGAGGGCATGTTTGGTGGGTTAGCTTTTTGGGTGCAAGGGAGGGAAGAGTTTGTAAATATGCTTTGTAGGTGGCTTTTTTAGATGACGGCTTTGTAAATGGACTGGTAAATGTGTAGCTCCCTGAAGAGCATGACAGAAGACAGGCTTACTACACTGGGTGAGTGGATGGGTATACAAATTGATGGGTTACTGGATGACGAAAAATAGATCCATTTGATGACGAGGTCCATGGGGTAAATAGGTCCACGTGGGATGAAACATCCATTAGGTTCAATAGGTAAAAATTATCCATTGAGGAAATAGGTCCATGAGAATATAGGTCCATGAAGGGATTTGGTGGAAAGAGGTCCATGGCGGCAAAATAGGTCCATGGAAGAATCTGGTTCATGGAGAGAAAATAGGTCCATGTGGAAAACAGGTCCATGAGGAACAGAGGTCATTGAAGAGGAAATGGGTTCATGAGGGAAAATGGGTTCATGAGGGAAAATGGGTTCAGAGGAAAAAGTACGTCCATGGGAGAAAATTAATTCATGGGGAAATAGGTCCTCCGAGGAAAATACGTCCATGGGGAAAAAATAGGTATATGAGGGAAAATAAGTGGTGAGGGGATGACTCCTATGGAATGCTGCTCGGTACCTTTATATGTACTACTATAGTCTATTCGACTGACCTGTGTGCCTGAGATGCATAGGACAAGCAAGGTGTATTTGATTCGCGGCTGCTGAATGACCGCCGATGATGTCATTGAAGTAAATGGAGGCATGTATTGTAGAGCAACATGCGGACGTAGGTGTACACCGTAGGTGGACATTATAGTGCAACAAGCGGACGTTGGTGTACACCGTAGGTGGATATAGTGCAACATGCGGACGTGGGTGTACATAGTGGGTGGATAATTTACTCCGAACGTCACTCATACTTTTATTAAACTTTATAATCAACTTTAGTTTTCTTTGATAACAGTAAAGTTTTAAAGCTAATTTTGACCTCTATACAGTAGCTTCGGAAATTATTCCATATATACACTGGCTGCTTGTATTGCAGGCAGTTTAAAAGTATGAATATATATATATATATATATATATATATATATATATATATATATATATATATATATATATATATATATATATATATATATATATATGGCAACATAAGAAGAGCTGTAGATTTACATCATCGGTGGCCAATCAGCAGCCGTTAATCAAACACACCCTACTTGCCCCATACATCTCAGGTGCACAGGTCCATCATATAGACTATATATCATAATCTTTTTACTTTCGGACGACATCTTCAGCACTAGGGCGACATTTGGGCCTGGGCGAGTTCGATATAGCCTCCGTTAACACCGTGACTCCAAGGTCCGTATTTTCGTTGATCAAGGAAGCTCCCTAAGGCCTCTACCTGAGCGATTCATTTTTAGATATGACAGAGCATGGCGATATTAGAAGGATTTATATAACAATGAAAAGGCAATAATGCCTAATAAGCAAAATAAATCTGTTAGGGAGAGGTGTTAGAGAGTTTCCTTAACCGACGGGAATGTGGACCGATGTCTTAAGCACTGAGGTGACTTTTGGAGCTGAGGAGGCCTTGGATATTGCCTTCATTAACAGCTTCATTCCAAGGCCGGTGTTCTCGTCGGTTAAGGAAGCTCTTTAACACCTCTTCCAGAGCGATTTATTTTGCTTATTATACCTTATATTCCTCTTCCTTGTCATTTAAATCATTCAAATACCACCATACTCAGCAAAAATAACATACAGGTTTACATTATCCAGCAGTTTCCATAATGAACCGCTAAGGAATAGTGCTAGGTAGCTTCCTTAACCGCTGAGAATACGGACCCAAGACTTCTCCCAGAAACTGAATTACATCACCTAGAGATACTAAGGATAAAATGGATACAGCAATACGTCTATAGATTCAAGAAAATACTGAACTCTTAATCTACATATACAGATTGCAAAGGGGTCATTAAACACTCCATAATTTGCCTCTATAATTTTGCAAAGGGTTACTGAACACTTTAAAATTATCCTCTTCAGTTTGGAAAGGGGCTATTCAACACTTTATAACTTGCCTGTACAGATTGGAAAGAGGTTGTTGAACATTCAATTTACCTCAACATTTCAGAAAGTCTCCCCTAAGCTAAATAAAATAATGAACAAAAGGAAAATGAAGTCCTGACACTGAGGGGGTCGTTCATCATGCATTACCTCGAGCACTTTGAGATTTTCCGCCAGTCAGAGGTAATATGTATGCTAATTGGGGAGGCGTAATAATGTCACTGGACCAAACTCCTCCTCTGCCTCACGTCTAACGGAACCACGTTTTACAAGGATGTGCTTTGAACTTCAAATCGAGCAACCACTGGACGATTTTATTTAGCGATTTTATTAAGAGGAATTAGATAGGGGTTTACTATACTCATTTTTTTTTTTTCGAGGCGAAGATGCACTTGACAGGTTGGTGATGATTGGCTGAATGCAATACAGTATGACCGAATAACTTATTTACTAACCCAACTCCCTCAGGTACATGTTGTCAAATAGTAATACTAACGAGTAATGAGATTATGAAGTAGTGTTGGATTCAGTCAGTCATCACCAACCTTTCAAGTGCATTTTCGCCTCGATAAAATATATATATATATATATATATATATATATATATATATATATATATATATATATATATATATATATATATATATATATATATATATATATATATATATATATATATATATATATATATATATATATATATATGAGTATATGGCTACATCTAAAGTTCCCAGTTGTAAAACTCTCCGCTTAGCTAAAAAAGAAAAAAAAAACATCTATAATCATGATGTCTTCAGCCATGATAGTGTCAAGTTACTCACAAGCTGATTATTGTTATTATTATTATTATTATTATTTTTATTATTATTATTATTATTATTATTATATACTGCAAGACGCCTTAATCCCGTAAGGAGTGGCCACAAACAAATAGCCTCCATGTCGCCCTAACCCCTGCCATTTCACTCCCTTGCTGCCAACTCACACACCCCTCTCTCATATACCTCTCCACTCCATCCCTCCTTCTCATCCTTGGCCTCCGCCTCTCTCCCTCCTCCACCTCACTCACATACACTCTCCTCGTCAGTCTCTCTCTATTAATATTATTATTAGAAAAATAGAATAAGAAAAAATAAAATAAGAAATAGCACTTACTGAGCACATACCTCCTCAACGCCAATACCAGACAACTCAGATCACCACCAAAACTTAATCAACTCTTCCTAGGCCCATGACCCACATGTCCTCACTATTTCATTGAAATCCGTCCATAACTTTCTGAGATATCTTGTGGACAAACAAACAAACAAACAAACAGGGGTGAATACATAGCTTCCAGCCCCGTCGAAGGAGGTAATAAAGGACGTCATTGGACTAAAGTTATTAACCCTCTGACAACGACGGCTATCTCAAATATTTTAATTCTTGCTGACGGCAGGCAATTTTTCTTTTGCTGTTACCTTTATATTGTATTCTTTCCTCGTCAATATTATTATATACTCGCTACCGTCAAACTATTTAGTCATGTCATCACCCGAATTGTTCTCTTCATTTAATTTTTTTATCTGTGATACTGTTAGACTCCTTTACTACCAATGCCGCGTAAGAATATTATTGGACCAACTGCGATTTCTTTGAGCTGGAAGTTTAATATTGCTGTCTGAATGCAAAGGAAACTAGAGGACACAGGGAGAACGCATACCTCCCCCAGTGCCATTGCATTCGGATCCTAATCCTTGGAGATATTGTGTGGAATACATAGGATTCGGATCCGCCCCAGAATTTAATCAATTCCTTTTTGGCCCATGGCCCACCCTTCCATAACACACACTATACAATGCTGTGTGTGTGTGTGTGTGGGTGGGTGGGTTTAATCGCAAGCACAATCGCACATTTGTCACGCAGGCGAGAAAACTATGGTTCAATTCCTTGGCGGGACTAAGACTTTTTATAAGGTCTTCTGTACCCCAGCCTGTTCATAAAATCAAAGAAACAACTCCTTTCCAGTTTTGTTTGAAGAAAAATAACTGCAACCGAAATACAATGAAAACTCTGTCTCTTTGAGACCCGTGTTTCAGATGGTTCGATTTTTCTGCTATGTATTCATTCGATTTGGGAAGGGTACAGGTACACCCACTGAGATAATTATCGGCATTTTTTCAGCGTGATAAAATTTGACACAGCGGTTGAGAGATCTGTTAGTGCCTGGTAGGTATCCCTGATCTCCTGAGCCTTAGGTCCGTATTTATAGTGGCATCGGAGGCTTCGTAGCACCACTTACAAAGCAATTTGTTTTGCTTATCAGTTATCACCGCCTTTTACGTTACTTAGAAATTTTCAGTATCAACATTGATTTCATAAAAATTATAAACGAGGAGGCGTGTAGTGGAGACAGAAACCAGAGAGAAGGTTGGTGGAGGTGGGAGCAAGAATGGATGTGAAAAGACATCATATCTTTCAACAGACGTTGTTATCATAATATACTTATTTATAACACTGTAATATAGGACGTAAATATATAGACAATGAATGAAGAGCATTCGGGAGGCGAATGCCAATTGCCAACCAGAATTTGCTGTTCTCCAAGTTACAAGAGAGGCCCATCCTTGTGGGGGCCGGGGGGTGGGCCCCTCCGGGGGTGGACGTGGGGCGTGGTCCCCCCTGGGGACGGCGCCACATCTTGTGGGCCGGGGGGGCCATCTCCGGGGGGCGGCGGCCCCTCCGGGGGAGCCGGAAGATTTTGGCCACATCTTGATACTCGTAAAGTTTCATGTTGAAAACTCAAACCGTTCATGAGATACAGTGCTAAAGGCGGACGATAAAAGCTAGTTTGCCTTTGGCAACCATTTTGATGACCCTGACCATGACCCCGAGTGCCCATTTTCGAACTCTTCCAAGATTTTGGCCATATCTTGATACCCTGCAGATTTCATGTTGATAGCTCAAGCCGTTCGTGGATAATGAGAACACACACACACACACACACACACACACACACTGAAAGACACACAGAGGCAGGCAAACACATTTTCTCTTCGTCTTGGTAAAGGCGGACGATAAAAACACAATATACTGTAGGTCTTCTTTCACTTTCGTGCCATTCTCATTTAAGTACAATTATGTTGCGGGTAACAGCGCCGTATTACAAGTTAATGTCTTTATAAAATTTCTGCAACTGGTCCTGATTGTCTATAAAAGCAACATTGACACACCGTATCATCTCCGGCTTTTGCCATTCCACATCAGTCCAACAGTGTGTACACTGGAGTTCGGGTAGGGACGGCGGGTGTGGTTTGTTCGATCGCCCGATCGTCACTGGCCACGACCCCGGTACAGTACAAGGGGGAGGAGAAATTAGTGCTTTCGGGAGTAGATTTATAGAACTTGGTACGTTATGCTTGGCTGCTAAGTATGAAAGACCTTGACTCAAAATTCAAGGTCACAGCCAAAGGTCAAAGTTTAAAATTTGCTTATTTTTTATGTACTGAGGTCACATGCACAAGACGGATGATCTTGTCATGTGATGAGTTATAGAAATTGCAAATGACAATTTCCTGTTTCTCATTATTATTATTATTATTATTATTATTATTATTATTATTATTATTATTATCATTATCATTATCATTATCATTATTATTATTATTGCTATCGTTATTATTATTATTATTATTATTATTATCGCTTACGAAGAAGTGAATCGCTTGTCTTCACACAGTTTCAAAGCTACGGTCATCATACTTGGCCATCTGTGTTCCCTAGCTGGCGGCCTCAATGACCCAGTATCATCCAGTTCCCAGTATTGGTTTTCCAGTTACATCCAAAAACCTATAATATAGTCTATTCTCGGATTCTCAGAAACCGCCTAAGGTACAGACTTGAAATTTTTGTGGGACATAGCCAAGGTCGGGGAGCAGATTTGGAATGACTATGGGCCCATTTGGGCCAGTAGTTTTTGAGATTGCCCAGGGATCATTTGAAAGTACTTTGGGTCACTGAGTGTACTGTACAGTTTAAAAAAACAAGATAGAATTGTGCTACAGTCAGCAATCTTGATCCACTTGTTGAACTTGATATGCTATGCTTGGTAACTATTTATGAATGATCTTGATCCAAAACTTAAGGTCACAGCCAAGGTCAAAGTTCAAAATACCCTTATTTTTCATGAACTGGGATCACATGCAGAAGAAGGATGACCTTGATACTTGGTGAGTTTTTTTTTTTTTTATTACTAATGGCAGTTTCCGTTTTCTAGCCATTATTATTATTATTATTATTATTATTATTATTATTGTTGTTGTTGTTGATGTTAATTGTATTATTCCACTTGTTATTGACATTATTACTATCATAATGCACCACACAAGGGGTGAGTTATATTGTTCTTCTTCTTCTTCTTCTTCTTCTTCTTATTATTATTATTATTATTATTATTACGAAGAAGTACGTTGCTGGTATTTACTCAGTTTCAAAGCTATGGCCATCATACTTGGCCATCTGAGTCTCCCAGCTGGTGGCTTCACGTGGCTTAGTATCATTCAGTTCCCAGTACTGGTTTTCCAGTTACATCCAAAAACATAATTATAATAATAGTCCATTCGTGGATTCTCTGAATCCGTTACAGGTTCATATTTGAAAATTTTTGTGGGACATTGCCAAGGTCGGGGAGCAGGCCAGAAATGACTATGGCCATTTGGGCCAATAGTTTTTGAGATCGCCCAGGCTCAGTGGAAAGTAGTTTGGGGCCACTGAGTGTACAGTTTAAGAAACCAAAATAGAAATAAGCTCGAATCACCAAACTTGGTACATTTATAAAACTTGATATGCTATGCATGGCCACCAAGTATGAAAAACCTTGACCCAAAACTCAAGATCACAGCCAAAGTAAAATGCCAAAATTTGCCTATTTTTTATGTACTGTCATATGCTTAAGACGGATGACCTTGTCATGTGGTGAGTTATTGAAACTGTTAATGGTAATTTCCGTTTTCTAGCTATTATTGTTTTTGAAAATGTAGTTTTTGTTTTCAGTATAAGTCCCTTCATTGGACACAATAAGTAATCTTATTCAGGCTTATAAGACTATTTCTTTTCGCCTGAGGTTCACGTGATCGATTGATTGAAAACAGTCTTAAATAACGTAGCATTATTTGAAATTCCATTATCTAAATATAATTATGTAATTTTTGCCTGAATATACCCTACTTTCTCCAAGTAATCAAAAGTGCTTACCTCTTAATTAAGGTGTTATGTTCTTTGTTCTGTTATGCTGTTTATTTATTAATTGTTGTTATTTCTATTTATTTGTTTTTGATCCCAAAAGATAATTTTAGACAACGTACAGGAAGGCTTTTTAACTGTGAAGGTACTGATGCGGACTACAGTATATCCAAACCATCCAGTTCACAAAGTCTAACTGTGAAATGAAATATTCTGGAAATGGTAAAGACAAAAGAAGAAAAACAAAAACAAGAACAAGAACAAGAATAAGATTACAGAGCTGATTGGGTTTAGGAGAAGGATAGAACAACAGGGTGAAATTTCGCAAAGCTGCCCTTGTCAGCGAAGTCAAACAAACGAAAGCCAAAATGAGGAACCATTGTTCTGGTGTGTCCCAGTACGAAAGATAAAATGAGAAGCCATGGTTTTTATCTGGCTCTCGCATACGAAATGTGTTTCTGTCTTGTCTGGTGCATCTTTTGCAGCATACGTGATTTTCCCCTCTTTCTTGTGTGTGTGTGTGTGTGTGTGTGTGTGTGTGTGTGTGTGTGTGTGTGTGTGTGTTCAGGTGAGTTTCGACCAAATTACCTTTCTCAAGGTCGCGTCTTTTATTCTTTTCTAATTTGTGTCAGACGATTTCTTTCATTAGATAGTCATAGAAGAACGAGGGTTTAAGTTTCTTGCAAATTATAAGATTTTTCTCACAAGCGAAGTAATGTTTCCGTAGATTATGCAAAATTCTCGCATTAAAGGGAATTCCATATAAAGCGTATCTCGAAAGTTAAGTGAGTTGTCAGCTTTTTATGTGTCTTTCGTCAATCCATTGAGTTTCTCGTAGCTCCAATAAGTTTTCCCATAAATCAAGTTAGTTTAATTATTCAAGTACCAGTGCCAAGAAGCTTCTCGCATATAAGATGAGTTTCTCGCAAACATAACTTATAGCTAATCAAGTAAGTTTCATGTGTATCAAGCAAGCTGCTTGCAAAACAAGTGAAAAAATGATAATATTGTAAATCTGTTGATTGCAGCCAGCGCTCGGTAGGCAATCTCTTGCAAATCTTATATTCCTTGCAAAACATAAATTCCTTGTAAATCAAGTTAATATCCTTAATAAAATTTCCTGTCAAAATCCAGATGAACCGATTGCAGATTGAATGAATCACCAATAGAATCACCTACACATGGTAGAAACAACTCTAGTAATCTATTTAGGCTAATATCAAACGGTTCTATTCTGCTAAATACCTGTTGGAGTCTAAGAGTGCTAATGTTGACACCACTGAACATCTTGCGTTCGGAGCAACCCTTGTATTCTGTTTAATGTAACCATCATCACCATCATCATTATCGTCGTCGTTGTCAACAGCCTGAGGACGGTGCTACGTTTTCAGTTGTTCTCTGACCCAACCTATAGACAGTTAGCCTTTTCCATCCATCTCCAGCAAATCTCCAAACTTTGTCTCTCCATATTGTTCTTTGTCTACCTTTTCCTCTCACTCCATGTATGGGTTGCCATTTCGTTACTGTGGCTTTACATTGGCTGTCTGTTGCACGAGAGATGCGACCTGCCCACATCCATTTTTCTTATTTAACCGTTGTTATTATATCCTCAACTTTCGTCTGTTCCCTTGTGCAAAAAGTTCTTTTCCATATCTCCATGTGATACCCAACATATTTCTTTTTTTCCCCTCTGAACACTAACATTACGTTCCGACAGTTCTTGTTGGATTTAACGTTTCTGATCCATAAGTTAGAGCAGAGAGAACACGTTGGTCATTTACCCGTTTCTTTTAACATAAAGGCAGCCGCTTAACCTTCTTTTGCATACTTGATAGTACAAAAAAAAAAAAAAAAGGCTCCCTTCTATTGACAGAGTTAGGGAAATGACAGAGGTATTAGTTGGAGAAGAACAGGCAGGCTTTAGGAAGGGAAGATGTTGCGTATATCATATATTCATCCTAAGGTCTTCAGTGGAAAAGTCTTTAGAGAAGGGAACGAAGTTGTATGCGGCCTTCATGGATTTGGGGAAAGTATATGACAGAATAGGTAGACAAGGAATGTGGAAAAAATTAGAATGTATGGAGTAAATGTTCACTTAATGTATGCCGTGAAGAGTATGTGTGAGGGGGGCTAATGCTGCGGTGCGTGTGGATGGTGAATTGGGTGAATTTTTCTATCTGAATGTGGATTGAAACAGGGATGTGGCACGTCTCTATGGTCGTTCAGTCTCTATATGGATGGGGTCATAAAGGAGATAAAAGGTAGGGCAGTGGATGTTGGCGCGGCCCTAATGAGAGAGGGTAACCTTTGGAAACTTCCTGTTCTGTTTTTTGAAGATGATCGTGTATTGTTAAGTGAAGACGAAGGGGAACTGCAATACTTGATGAATGAATTATGAAGGGTGTGTAAGCAACGCAATCTAAAGGTGAATGTAGGGTGGAGTAAAGTTGTGTTATTCGAGAGAAATGAAGTCACTGACTGCACAGTGATGCTGGATGATGGGGGAAATGGAAAATGTGAGTGCATTTAAGTACCTGGGTACTGTGATGAGTAAGAATGGAAGTTTAGAGGATGAAGTGCTTGAAAGGGTACAACAGGGAAGAAAGGTTGTTGGTTGTTTGAAAGCAGTGTTTAGAAGTAGGGAAGTAAACAGGAAGCAAAAAAATTCACTGCATGATAGTACTGTGATACCAACACTAACAAATGGAAGCGAAGCTTGGACCTTGTTGGAAGGGTAAAAGCAGAGAATGAGAGCAGTGGAAATGAGTTATTTGAGAGGCGCTTGTCAAGTTACATGGAGCGAAAGACTGACAAATGAGGAAGTGATGGAGCGTTGTGGTGAAGTTGTGGATGGGATAGAAAGCGTTAGGCGATTTGGCCATGTGGAGGGGATAGACTGGGAGAGCCTAACGAGGAGAGTACATGTGAGTAAGGTGGAGAAGAGGAGAGGGAGGGGTAGACCGAGGTTGAGGTGGAGGGACGTAGCGGAGAGACATATGAGAAAGGGGTGTGTGAGTTGGGAGAAGGGCAGCGAAACGACGGGGGAAAGGGCGACAAGGAGGTTTGTTTGTGGCCACCCTTTACGAGATTAAGGTGTCTGGCTATAGATAGATAGACTCTCATAACTAACATGAGTCTCTCGCAGTTACCAGTCTCTCTCAGTGTTCTGTAAATAACACCTTCCTCCAATATAAAATCAGTCTCTCAAAAGTAACGCCAAGCTCGAAAGCAACTCCAGACTCAAAGGTAACATCATTCTTCCAAGTAACATCAATCTCACAAGTAATATCAGTCTCACATGTAACATCATTCAAGTCACATCAGTCTTGCAAGAAACATCAGTCTCGCAGGTAACATCAGTCTCCCAAGTATCATGATTCTTTCACAAGTAACATCAATTTCGCAAGTAACTTCAGTTTCACATGTAACATCAATCTCGGAAGCATATTAGTCTCGCAAGAAACATCAGTCTCACAAGTAACATCAGTCTCCCAGGTATCATGAGTCTCTCACAAGTAACATCAGTTTTGCAGACAAATCAGTCGCGCAAGCAACATTAAACTCGAAAGGAACATCATTCTTGCTGGAAGTTTGCTCTCATTCAGCCAGTCCCAAAGAAGGGTGACCATTCCCAGCCCTCTATCTATCGTCCAATTGCTTTAACATCGTGTATATCAAAAGTTTTCGAGTCTATTCTTAACAGAAAAAAATGTTAAAGCATTTTTCCTATCACAACCTTCTTTATGATCGTCAGTATGAGTTCCGTCAGGGACGGTCCACTGGCGATCTTCTCACCTACCTTTCAGACTCCTGGTCTTCCTCTTTTTGGGACTATGGCAAAAGCTTTGCCATTGCACTTGGCATCTCAAAGGCTTTCGATCGAGTCTGGCATAAATCTTTAATTTCCAAACTGCCCTCTTACGGTTTCTGTCCTTCAGTCTGTGCCTTCATCTTCAGCTTTCTTTCTGGTCGATCTATAGCTGCTGTTGTAGACGGCCATCGTTCTTCTCTTAGATCTATCAACAGTGATGTTCCTCAGGGCTCTGTCCTATCACCAGCTTTTTTTCTTTTATTCATCAATGATCCTCAAAGCTGTACATCTAACCCTATCCACTCATACGCTGATCATTCCACCCTTCACCTTTCCATTCGGTTTCCGCAACGTCCATCTCAGCAGCTACTTCAACAAACAAGGGATAAGGCTATGGTACACCTAATGTCTGACTTGGCTCGTATCTCTGACTGGGGTAAAAATAATCTTGTTGTTTTTAGTGCATCAAAAAGTCAGTTTTTACACCTATCAACCGACAAAAGCTTCCACATTGTTTAATAATATCCAGCTCAATCCAACATCCTCCTTGAACATGCTTGAGGTTTCATTCACCCGGGACTTATCTTGGAAAGATCATATATATTACATCTCTTGTAAAATCTGCTTTCAAGAGATTAGGTGTGCTAAGCCGACTCCGTTCCTTCTTTACCCCTGAACGGTTGTTGTCTTTACACACGGGTTTTATTTGCCCCTGTTTAGAGTACAACTCTCATGTGTGGGGAGGCTCTCGACATACAGCTCTTCTCAATAGGGTGGAGTCAAAGGGTTTTCGTCTCATCAACTCTCCTCCTCTTACTGACTCCCTTCAACCTCAGTCTCTTCCCCGCACTGTTGCCTCTATATCTCTTTTCCATCGCTACTTCAAGGGTCACTGCTAACCTCTGATCTGACTGTTTGCATCCCTCCACCTCTACGATACGCACCCGTCTAGCAACAAACTCTCATCCCTTCTTCTGCCCAACTCTCTAATGCAAGAGTTAACCGTTACTCCCAGTCCTTCATTTATGCAACAGGTCAATTCTGCAACTGTCTCCCTCTGTCAGTATTTCCTACTTCCTATGATCTCCAGTCTTTCAAACGCAGTGTGTCCAGGCATCTCGAAATGAATAGATCTTGAATTTGGCCCTCTTTTGTATCTTTTTTTTCTTGTAAGGCACTGGGCTCAGCCTTTGGTTCCTTCTTCCTCGCATAAAAAAGTAATATCAGTCTCGTAAGTAACATCAATTTCGTAACATCACACTCGCAAGTTGCACCAGTCCTGCAAATAACAGTCTCGCAAGTAACATCAGTCTCGTAGTAACATCAGTCTCGTAAGTAACATCAGTTTTGCAAGTAACACCAGTCTTGCAGGTAACACCAGTCTTGCAAGTAACACCAGTCTTACAAAGTAACATCACTCTAGCAAGTAACATCAGTTTCGCAAGCAACACCAAACTCGAAAGTAACAACAGTCTCCCAAGTAACTTCAATCTCACAAGTAACATCAGTCTCGAGTAACATGAATCTTGCAAATAACATCAACCAATCAAGTAACAGACTCGCAAGTAATATCTATCTCTCAAGGGAGATCAGGGTTGCAAGTAACATCAATCTCAAGTAACATCAGTCTCGCAAAGAACATCATCCTTGCAAGCAACACCAGTCTCACAAGTAACATCAGTCCCAAGTAACATCGGTCTCAAGTAACATCAACCTCGCAAGTAACATCAGCCTCGCAACTAACATCGTCTCGCAGGTAACATCAGCCTCGCAAGCAACACCAGCCTCACAGGTAACATCAATCTCAAGTAACATCAGTCTCACAGGTAGCATCACTCTCACAAGCAACCTCAGTCTCAAGTAACATCAGCCACGCAAGAAACATCAGGTTCGCAAGTAGCATCGGTCTTTCCCAAACATCATCCATTTCTCAACCACAACATCAACTATGCAACTCACTCAGATTAAATGTTTCTCATCTAAATCTCTAACAAATCAGCAATTCAGGTGAGTGTTTGGCTTTCTACGTGAGTGCCAAGGAAAATATGTGAACCAGCAACTTGCAATGTATCTGGTGCAAATGAAGCCACTCGGCAACTTGGGTATGTGTCTGTGTGTGTGTGTGTCTCTTGCAAACTGGTGACTAATCTCAGACGCAAAGTTTAAATTGCAGGTTCGGTGCAGAACTCTCTCTCTCTCTCTCTCTCTCTCTCTCTTCTCTCTCTCTCTCACACACACACACACACACACACACACACACACACACACACACAAGCGCACACGCACACACACACACACACACACACGCAGACAAAACACGCTAACTTATGACTTTTTTCCTCCAACTACCAAGATAATGCCTTACTTTTACAACTGCTAAAATCTTGTTTTAAAACTGCAAGTTGACTCAACGTACGAGTAAGCAAATGCCTTATGGCTGAAGCTGTTAGAAATTGTTCCCAATAATCCCTTTGCTGCGATAACGATTTTGTGTGTGTGTGTGTGTGTGTGTGTGTGTGTGTGTGTGTGTGTGTGTGTGTGTGTGTGTGTGTGTGTGTGTGTGTGTGTGTGTGTGTGTGTGTGTGTGTGTGTGTGTGTGTGTGTGTGTGTGTGTGTGTGTGTGTGTGTGTGTGTGTGTGTGTGTGTGTGTGTGTGTGTGTGTGTGTGTGTGTGTGTGTGTGTGTGTGTGCGCGTGCGTGCGTGCGTGCGTGCGTGCGTGCGTGCGTGCGTGCGTGCGTGCGTGCGTGCGTGCGTGCGTGCGTGCGTGCGTGCGTGTGTGTGTGTGTGTGTGTGTGTGTGTGTGTGTGTGTGTGTGTGTGTGTGTGTGTGTGTGTGTGTGTGTGTGTGTGTGTGTGTGTGTGTGTGTGTGTGTGTGTGTGTGTGTGTGTGTATCAACTACCAAGCCAGGCAATACAGCTCGTAGTGGGGAGGTTAAATTCCAATAATATTAGTAACCCTCCTTGACACACGGGGATACAGGGTCCAATTCATGGTGGCACAGAAGGCTTCGTAGAACATCTTTAGTGATTTACTATGTAGATTCTTTTAAGAATGGTCTTGTATATTATTGATTTTTTGTTTTTCAAAATAACTGCCTGTCGACAATTGAAGCAGAAGCCCCTGGTCATTAAGGCAAATATATATATGTATATACATAGGCACATATATACATAGATATATATACATACATACATACATGAATACACATGTCCATGCATATATATATATATATAAATATATATATATATATATATATATATATATATATATATATATATATATATATATATATATATATATATATATATATATAGATAGATAGATAGATAGATAGATAGATAGATAGATTATAATTTTTATTTTATTTTTTTGTATCTTTATTCGCATTCGTTTTTTTGTAATTTTTGAAACTTAGATTATTTGTTAGGAAAAAAAGATGCCTAATTAACCTAAAGACCCTAAAACTAATGACCTAAAGGACTAATCGCTAACATATACTAAATCCTAAAAAGACATATATGAATTGGAGCAGATGGGAGACGTGGAAGGTGTGTGTAGGATATTTACAGAAGAAATATGTGCAGCATGTGATGTGGTGTGTGGAAGGAAGAGAAGACGGAGGGGGGTGCAAGGAACAGCGTGGTGGACTGAAGAGGTGAGACAGGCAGTGGCACAAAAGAAGAAAGCATACAATGAATGGATGAGAAATAGGGGCGTGGAAGACAGTTGAGAGGCGGAAGAGAGAGTTATATGTAGAAAGAAAGAGGTGAAAAGATTAGTAAGAGAGAGTAAGAAGAGAGTGGATGAGGAATTTGGAAGGAATTTGAATGTAAAGTGGAGGGACTGTAAGAAAATGTTCTGGAAAGAGGTGAAAAGAGTAAGACAGGGTGGAAGTGAAGTTAGCAGGGGAGTGAAAGATAAAAATGGTAGATACTAGTGGAGAAGGGAGAGAAAGTGAGCAGATGGAGAGAACACTTTAAGGAATTGTTGAGCATAGAGGATGGAAGTAATGCCAGTATAAGTGGCGGGGAATGGCTGGGAGAAGGAGGGAGGTGAGAAGATAGGAAGAAATCAATAGGATAGAAGTTGTGGAAGCAATGAAGAAAGTTAAATCTGGGAAAGCCCCTGGAATTGATGGAGTGTGTGGTGAAATGCTGAAGCATGGGGGAGAGATAGTAGTAGAACGGATGTGGAAGATGTGCAGATTGGCCTGGGAGGAAGGTAGAGTCCCGGAGGATTGGAAGTTAGGTATAATTATTGCCTTGTACAAAGGAAAAAGGGAAAAAGAAGTGTGTGGTAATCACAGGGGCATTTGTCTTCTTAGTATAATAGGAAAAGTGTATGGTAGGATACTTATTGACAGAGTTAGAGAAAGAACAGAGAAATTAGTTGGAGAAGAACAGGGAGGCTTTAGGAAGGGAAGAGGTTGTGTAGATCAGATATTCATTCTTAGATCTTTAGTGGAAAAGTTTCTAGAGAAGGGAAAGAAGTTGTATGCGGCTTTCATGGATTTGGAGAAAGCATATGACAGGGTGGATAGACAAGGATTGTGGAAAGTGTTAAGAATAAATGGAGTAGATGGGAAGTTGTTGAATGCTGTGAAGAGTATGTACAATGGTGCGAAGGCTGCAGTGCGTGTGGATGGTGAACTAAGTGAATTTTTCTCTTTGAAGGTTGTGTTGAAACAGAGATGTGTCGTGTCTCCATGGTTGTTCAATCTGTACATGGATGGGGTAATAAAAGAGGTACAAGGTAGGGTAGTGGATGTTGGAGTGGCCCTGGTGAGAGAGGACAGTGTTTCGAAACTCCCTGTACTGTTGTTTACAGATGATACTGTGTTGTTGAATGAAGATGAAGGGGAGCTGCAAGGCTTGGTGGATGAGTTTGGGAGAGTGTGTAAGAAACGGAATCTAAAGGTGAATGTAGGGAAGAGTAAAGTGATGGTCTTTGAGAGAGGTGAAGTCAGTGAATGTACAGCGAGGTTTGATGGTGAGGAATTGGATAATGTGAGTACGTTTAAGTACTTGGGTAGTGTGATGAGTAAGGATGGAGGTTTGGAGGGTGAAGTTCTTGAAAGGGTACAGCAGGGAAGATAGGTTGCTGGTTCTTTGAAAGCAGTGATAAGAAACAGGGAAGTGAGCATGGAAGTGAAAAAGTTACTATATGACAGTATTGTGCTACCAACTCTAACGTATGGAAGTGAAGCTTGGACGTTGTTGGAAGGACACAAGTCAAGAGTGAGAGCAGTGGAAATGAGTTGTTTAAGAGGAGCCTGTGGAGTCACATGGAGAGGCAGGCTGACGAATGAGGATATAAAGGAGCGTTGTGGTGTTGATGTGGATGTGATAGGAAGCGTTATGAGGAACACACTGAGGTGGTTTGGCCATGTGGAGAGGATGGAGGGTGAAAGACTGACGAAGAGAGTGTATGTGAGTGAGGTGGAGGGGGGAAGAGGGAGGGGGAGGCCGAGGATGAGATGGAGGGATAGGGTGGAGAGGTATATGAGAGAGGGGGGTGTGAGTTTGGAGCAGGGCAGTGAAATGGCGGGGGGACAGGGCGACTTGGAGGCGATTTGTTTGTGGCCACCCCAAACGGGATTGAGGCGTCTGGCAATAGATAGAATAGATAGATAGACAAATAGCTAAACCTACAGTGATGATAAAAATACCTCGACCAAGAGAACATCATCGACTGCAGATATGTAAGGTTTTTATACATTACATACTTGCACTCATCACCTACTGACTGTCAGTCGAGGCAGAAAATAATGTAGGGGATATCAGTACATGAAAGAGACCCTGAGTAGTCAGGAACTATTCCATATACGTCAGGTGTCGACCCTAATTAAGATGACTTAATCCAGACGATGGAATTCATTTACATATGTGCAGAAAGTGTAGTACTTCACCCAACAGAACACCATCGACTGCATATGCCCAGTACCTTTCTATATTACACACTTCCACTCATCAGCTGGTGACTGTCAAGTGAGGAACGTGGTTTAATGTAGGGGACATCAGTATCAGAAATAAAGCAGTCAGAAGCAGGAGCTATTTCCGATACGTCAACTGTCAACCCTAATTAATAATAAAATACATACATATATACATTAGATAAAAACCATAACCATATAGTGAAAAAGTCACATCACTCTGATCAGTCCGGTCTCCCTCAAGAAACCCATTAATTTGTCAGTCATAACAATGTCCCCATCACCCAGGATGGTGGAAAGGGTGAAGGGGACGTCTGCTGCGCTGCAGTAATTTATAGGTGAAGCACGTTCACGAATAAATCGCCGACAGCGCTGGATGATATGACTGATAGATAACACCGCATCACAGATGTCACAATGCGGTGGAAATCGTTTTTCACTGTATTGCACCAAATGGGTAAGAAATGTGCAATTCGTTCTCAGTCTGGCCAGAATTTTTTCTTCAAGGCGACTGGCTCGGTTGGCAGTTTGCCAGTCACCGAGTTGTGGCTTGCACGCTGGGATGTTTAGTGTGGTCCACTGCCCTTGCCTCAGATTTATTGATTTCTTTCCGAGGGAGAGACTCGACTGTAGATCACGAGGAACTTCCCAACTCTCCTCGAGCTCTACAGACGACTTTGCAAGTAAGTCAGCCTGCTCATTGCCGTAAATACGACAATGACCAGGCACCCAGATCAGCGTGAAGGACTTGTTGCACGAATGCAACTTATTAATAATGCGGCCCTGGATCTCATTAGAATCCGTAGTGACAGAAAAAGTTGCCTGAAGGGCTGATTTGGAATCCGAAAATATGACAAATGAGTCATGCCTAGAGTTTAAAGCATAGTCTATGGCTTTGTCAATCGCAACAAGTTCGGATGTAAACACAGATGTATGAGTCGGCAGCCGATACCTGAGAGCACATTCAGTCGACCACGCACTAGCACCCACACATTCACTCGACTTGGAGCCATGGGTGTACAATTGGTGGGATCTCAAGTGACCATACACTTGTGCGTCATAGTCTAGCTTCAATCAAATAAGGGACTTATAACACCATTAATAAAGATTTTCTATCAGCACTGTAGCACCAGTCGAGCAGGGCAGTACTCTCGAGGTGGATGGAAAGCTGATGACAGGGAGTGCTGGAGCTCCCGTTTCATCAGCCCTCAGGACTAGTTCCTGACCATCCCCCTTTGCTGAACTTTTTCAGTGTTTCAGTTACACAGAGAGTAGGCCAGCATGCTCTCCAGTACAAATTTCTCTAACTATCTTCACCAAACTACATGCACAGTACACACTACACTTCTTATTCATAATTCACCAAAAATGGCGTCAATTCACCCAGCCTCGGAGTCCCCAGGGGGGGGGGGACCATAAATGCCCCCGCCATCTGCCCCTCTCCCGGTGACGACTCGAGGTGCCTGGAACCACTGTCTGACTCTCTTCTTCTTCATTTCTGCAACATTCGTGGCCTTTCATCTAACTTTCGCTCTGTTGAGCACCACCTCTCCTCCTCTAAACCTCACCTTCTTTTTCTAACAGAGACTCAGCTGTCTGAGGCAACTGACAGCAAACCCTTTTCTATATCCTCCTACTTTCTCTATACTCATTTCAAAGCCAAAGGTGGCTGTTGTGTATACATACGCAACGACTTATCTTGCTCTCGTGTTCCTGAACTTGATTCTTCTGAATTCTCCACACTGGCTTCGGCTTTCCTGTCATTCTCTGACTAAATATATCTGTGCTGTTTACTTATCCCCTAATTCTACTGACTATCAAAAATTCTTCGACTATCTTACTTCTACGATGGAACACATTCTATCCATTTCTCCTTTCTCTGAAATCTCCATTCTAGGAGATTCCAATGTTCACCACCACCTTTGGCTCTCCTCTCCTTTCACGGATCCACATGGTGAACAAGCCTACATCTTTTCTATCCTTAATGACCTAGAGCAGCTTGTACAGCACCCTACCCGTATCCCTGACCGCCTTGGAGAGAGCTCCAACATACTTGACCTCTTCCTCACAACTAATCCTTCTGCTTACTCTGTTAATCTTTTCTCTCTGTTGATCTCCTCCGATCACAACCTTATTACCTTAACCTGTCCTATCACTCCGGTACAGCCTGTGGACCCTGCAGGGAAACGTCGTCTGTGGCATTTTGGAGCCGCGGACTGGAAGGCCCTCAGGCAGTACTTCTTTGATTTTCCCTGGAATGATTATTGCTTCCATGGCCGGGAGCCATCTGAGTGTGCCTTGCGCATTACGGAGGTTATTCTCTCGGGCATGGAAGCATACATTCCTTTCTCATATCCTTTGACTAACGCAAGAAAGCCTTGGTTTAATCACGCTTGTTCTAATGCTGTCCGCAACAAGGAGAAGGCCTACAAAAGGTACCGGAGCCAACCCACTCCTGAATCACATAATCTTTACGTTTCTGCCCGGAATCGTGCTAAGTCTGTTCTTCGCTCTACTAAAAATAATTTCATCCATACTAAATGTTCTCAACTCTCCAACTCGAATTCTTCCCGCTCCTTCTGGCACCTTGCCAAAAATCTTTCTAACAACTTTACCTCATCATCCTTCCCTCCTCTTTTCTACTCTGATGGTTCTGTAGCTATTTCTTCTACTGATAAAGCAGATCTCTTCACACAGACTTTCTCCTCCAATTCCACCTTAGACGATTCCGGTGCTGTTCCTCCATCACTTCCCCCTTCTGACTTCCTCATGGCTGACATTAAAATTTCTTCAGTTGATGTATTTTCTGCCATCACTGGCCTCAGTACTAACAAGGCATATGGGCCTGATGGGGTCCCTCCTGTTGTTCTCAAGAACTGTGCTTCTGTGCTTACACCCTGCCTAGGCAAACTATTTCGCCTTTGTCTGTCAACTTGTACCTTTCCTTCTTGCTGGAAGTTTGCTCTCATTCAGCCAGTCCCAAAGAAGGGTGACCACTCCCAACCCTCCAACTATCGTCCAATTGCTTTAACGTCCTGTATTTCAAAAGTTTTTGGGTCAATTCTCAATAGAAAAATTTTAAGACATCTTTCCTATCACAACCTTCTTTCCGATCGTCAGTATGGGTTCCGTCAGGGACGCTCCACTGGCGATCTTCTCACCTACCTTTCAGACTCCTGGTCATCCTCCTTTCGGGACTTTGGCGAAAGCTTTGCCATTGCACTTGACATCTCAAAGGCTTTCGATCGAGTCTGGCATAAATCTTTAATTTCCAAACTGCCCTCCTACGATTTCTATCCTTCTATCTGTGCCTTCATCGCTAGCTTCCTTTCTGGTCGTTCTATAGCCGCTGTTGTAGACGGCCATCGTTCTTCTCCTAGAACTATCAACAGTGGTGTTCCTCAGGGCTCTGTCCTATCACCAACTCTCTTCCTTTTTATTCATCAATGATCTTCTAAGCTGTACATCTAACCCTATCCACTCATACGCTGATGACTCCACCCTTCACCTTTCCATTCCGGTTCCCGCAACGCCCATCTCAACAGTTACTTCAAGAAACAAGGGATGAGGCTATGGCACACCTAATGTCTGACTTGGCTCATATCTCTGACTGGGGTAAAAATAATATGGTTGTCTTTAATGCATCTAAGACTCAGTTCTTACACTTATCAACCCGACAAAATCTTCCACAGGTATACCCACTAATGTTCAATAATATTCAGCTTAATCCTGCATCATCCTTGAACATGCTTGGGGTTTCATTTACTCGGGACTTATCTTGGAAAGATCATATTATATCTCTTGTAAAATCTGCTTCCAAGAGATTGGGTGTGCTAAGCCGACTCCGCTCTTTCTTTACCCCTGCACAATTGTTGACTCTATACAGGGGTTTTATCTGCCCCTGTGTGGAGTACAACTCTCATGTGTGGGGAGGCTCCCCACATACAGCTCTTCTCAATAGGGTGGAGTCAAAGGCATTTCGTCTCATTAACTCTCCTCCTCTTACTGACTCCCTTCAACCTCTGTCTCTTCGCCACACTGTTGCATCTTTATCTCTTTTCTATCGCTACTTTAATGGTCACTGCTCCTCTGAACTGTCTGCTTGCATTCCTCCACCTCTACGACGGGTGCGTAGCACCCGTCTGGCAGCTAACTCTCATCCCTTTTCTGTCCAGCTCTTTAATGCAAGAGTTAACCGTTACTCCCAGTCTTTCATTTATGCAACAGGACAGCTCTGGAACTGTCTCCCTCTGTCTGTATTTCCTGCTGCCTATGATCTCCAGTCTTTCAAACGTAGTGTGTCCAGGCATCTCAAAATGATCGGATCTTGAATTTGGCTCTCTATTGTATTTTGTTTTTCTTTTGGAGGGAACTGTTACTGCGGGCTCATGGCCTTTGGTTCCTTCTTCCTCGCATAAAAAAAAAAAAAAAAAAAAAAAGCAGTACCCACTAGGTAGTTGAGGATATTTAACGGTTTCTCACAACAAGCAGGCAAATTGTTAACATGGATTTTAAAGTTCAACCTGCGATCAAAATGTAAGCTCAAAAATTTTAAAGAATTTTGAAAAGGTACCGTCTGATTATCCAAAGTTAAGCACATATTAGGCACTTTACGAGTCGTAAAAACTACATTGGCGCACTTAGGGACAGAAAACTTAAATCCCCACTGCAAGGCTGATTGGTGGACGGAGTCATGGGCTGCTTGAATCCGCCCAGCTGAAAATTCTGCATTACGGGAAGAGTGCCACATTGGACAATCGTCAGCATAGAGCAAATATTGAAGATTCCTCGGGATGGGAGCTGATGACAGAATATCATTGATCATAATACTAAATAAAGTGGGACTAATCACACTTCCCTGCGGCACCCCGTTTTCCTGGATATATATTTCCGATGTTACGTTACAGGTCAGTTTGACAGAGAAAGTCCTGTCCCTTAAGAAATTTGAAATAAAAATAGTCAAATTTCCTCTTAAACCTTAAGTATAGAGCTTCATTAGTATACCGTGTCATCACGTTATGTCATAGGCTTTATGGATGTCCAAGAACATCCCTCTCATGAATTCTTTATTGGCAAATGCCTCTGCAATACATTGCTCCAAATTCGCTAAATGATCTGGTGAACTTCTGTATTTACGGAAGCCACATTGTTGATCATTTAACAAATTCTTTGACTCTAATACAAAAAGAAGCCTATTGTTTACCATTCGCTCGATGACCTTACATAGACAAGAAGTCAACACAATAGGACGAAATGATGTGGGATTCATTAAACGACCAGCCTCTTCGGGTATCGGTATGACGTGTGCAAAGTGCCATGAGTTTGGGAACGTTCGAGATGCCCAAATCTCATTGTACAATGCTAACATCTTAATCAGGTTGTCCTGATTAAGATGCTGGATAATACCGAACGTGATGGTGTCTGGTCCATGACTGGTGTCTTTACGGGATTTAAGGGCATGGAGCAGTTCACCTAGCATAAACTCTTGGTTGTACGGGAAGTCTACACCTTCTGTGGCAGCGTCTAATATCTGTATCTCAGCCATGTGTTTATGATGTTAGAAACGCGGGTCGTAATTGGCTGAGCTACTTACATGAGAAAAACTACTAGCGAGGATGTTAGCAACGTCCACGGGATCGTCAGAGATGTTCTTATTAACCTGCAGGGTGGTAACAGGGATGTATGGGCCTTTATTATTTAATATTTTTATAGTGGAGCAGACTTTACTTAGTGGAGTAGTTCGATTCACCGCGGACATGAAAGTCTGCCAGGAGTCATGTTTGGCCCTTCTTTTTATTCTCCTTGTCTCAGCCCGTGCCTGTTTGTATGCAATAAAATTTTCCTCAGTAGGCTGACTATCAAAAATCCTGTATCTCCTATTGCGTTTCCTTAATGCTTGTCGGCAATCCGGTGTCCACCAATGTGCTCTATGGTTTGCATGAACCTTAGAAGTCTTGGGAATAGCAGCCTCAGCAGCTTGTACTATGGAATTAGTTACGTTTTTGACTTTACCATCTATATCTAAATTGGCAATCCTTGAGAAGAATCCCCAATCTGCTTTCTTATAGTTAAATTTTGGAGGTGGAGGGTCCGAAACAATGTCATGTGTATAAGAAAGACAGATGGGTAAATGATCACTTCCCAAGGAGTTGTCATAACAGTCTCAATGAGAAATCTTGATGTATACCTGGGGAGGCCAGAGACAAGTCAATAGCCGAAAATTTACCAGTACGATCATCTATACGAGTCGCTCTACCATCGTTCAGAAGACAGAGATTGGACTGTCGTATTAGGTCGGCTACTTGCTCCCTATAACCGTCGATCCTCAACCTGCCCCATTGATAGTGATGGGCGTTAAAATTGCCTAACACTAACTTGTTCCCTGGAAGATGTTGAAATAATGAATTTAAAGCATCACTATCAATGGGGCCATGTGGAGGACAGTAGAGAGAGCAAATAGACAGATGCGTGTTATTAAATTTTACTCCGCACGTGACAGCTTCCAGAGTAGAATTTAGAATCACTTCCGTTTGTGGGTGTGATTTGTGTGTGTATATGGCAACTCCGTGACCATCTTATCTTTTATACGAGTGGTAGTGTTTGAACTGTGGAGGATCAGGGTGATCCACCAAGCGCGTCTCCTGTAAACAAATAACATCTGGCCTGTGTATAGATAGCAGGATTACTATAATGTGTAATTTATTCCCAGAAGTCCTACAATTCCATTGTAACACAGTGACTGTGACGGTTTAAGATTTATGAGGGTGGCCAGTGTGTTTAGTTTATTTTATGCCCCCTGCGACCAGGTGAGTTGCTACTGGGGGACCTTTCCCGGTGCTTACTAACGGAAATCTCCACATTGAGTCCCCCAAGGAAGAGCTAACTCTTCTCTCCCTCGCTGGACCAGGAGCAGGAAGGACATGAGGGCGTTTCTTTGAATGAGTGGTGAAGTTATTCTTACCAGTCTTGTCAGACTTCACTTTAGGCTTGACTGACTGAGAAGTAACAGCAGCCTGTGAATATGAAGAAATTTAGGGAGGTCAGTTAGAGAGTTGGACTGTACAGGAGGCTGAGAGGTAGAGGTTGATAAAGAGTAAGTGGCCTGATTAACAAGCACCAGATCAGTCTGCGTTTCCAGAGTGCTCATCACAGGACGGGACATCACCGCCGAAGCATAGGACCTATTCGATGTGGGAGTTGCATGCAACTTCCTTACCTTTTTCCTTGCTTCGTAGTAAGAGATGCCCTCAGTCACCTTCACCGCGCATACCTCTTTCTCCTCCTTCCACTTGGGAAAGTCTCTAGAGGAAGTGGAGTGAGCACCCTTGCAGTGAAAGCAGCTGACAGTCTCTGATGTGCAATGTTCAGCATCATGACCTTGCATTGCACACTTGCCACAGACTGATTGGGAAGCCTGACAAGTCCTTTCATTATGCCCATAAATCTGGCATTTGGAAAAGCGAAGGGGATTAGGAATATATGGTCGTACATTGACAATTTAGTATCCCACTTTGACGTTACTGTGAGGAGACACTTTCCCAAAAGTCAAGACGATCATTGCTGTCTTCTTCCTTATGCCTTCCGTGAAACGAATGATGAAACGGGCATCTATTACGTCCTGCTGCACAAGATCCAGTATGATATCGTCCTCTCCCATAACCATGAGATCCCTGCAAGTGATGACACCTTTGCAGGAATTCATGGATTGCGGGATCCTCGGCTCGACATTATACTCATGGAACTTTCGCAGTTTAAGCAAGTCCTTAACCTGGGCAGAGTTTACAGTTTTAATAAGGAGACCTCCATTAGCAATTTTTATGACAAATTCTTCCTCACCAGCACATCCATCAATTACTTTA
>NC_136955.1:6371975-6421975 GCF_032717465.1 Coenobita brevimanus | reverse complement strand
GGGTATGAATGGGGCAGGAGGGGTGAGGGAGGGAGGGGAGAGGAAGGTATGAGTGTGGAAGGCAGGGTGAATGAGGACGGGATGAGTGGATAAGCAGGAGTGAGGCGAGAGTCACGAGGTGGGTAGGACGGGTGAGGAAGGGAGGAATGTCTAAGGAGGTTTTCACGCCTTCATTTGGCTACTTGTTTTTTTTCTACATATGCATGTCAATGATCAATTACCAGTAGATTTCATGTTTGGTTTGGAATATTGTTCCAAATAATCTCACCTCAAGGGCACATAGTTCCGGGGGAGATGTAATCTTTTTTGTCACCTTATTCAGTATATTCAGTAGAGCCCTATACATCCATAGGAGGTCCCATATTCCGCACTAAGACGGTACCTAGCATATCTGCAAGGCCTTCCCCTATCTACCACCCTGGAGTGTGCCAGGTAGCAGTGGGATCCTTTCCTTGGTATACTGCATATACTCGTATATCTAAATTATGTTGATCCAATTTCTGGATATTTGTTGGTTTGTTGGTTTTTCCGTTTGTGACCGTAACACAGCAAAAATGGCGCATTGCAGCGCAATTTTTGTTTGAGCAACGTACCACTAAAATATTCTAACTTAAAGAATAAAACAATTTCCAGTCCAGTCGAGTAACAGGTTCCCGAGTTACGACTCATTCCTGGCCTTTTACTCGGCGGCCTTTAGGCGGATCACTTACTTTGTGGGCATTGAAGCTAATGTAACCCAGGCGAAAGTACAAAACGTAGTGCAAATTTTTTTATAGGAAGGTACCGTTAGAATTCCAGAGTTGAAGATTAAAAATTTCCAGTCCAAACGGGCCACCGGCTTCCGAGTTACGACTCATTTCTGGACTTTTGACATCGAGCAGAAAGGGACACACCGCGGGACGTGGTGCCTTTAAGGAATTATATATATATATATATATATATATATATATATATATATATATATATATATATATATATATATATATATATATATATTATATATATATATATATATATACATATATATATACATATATATATATATATATATATATATATATATATATATATATATATATATATATATATATATATATATATATATATATATATATATATATAAATATAAGAATACATATACAATTTCTAGAGCATATGGGTAACTCTTATGTAGTAAGATCATAAAAAGTGATGTGGAGGCCTCTTAGACTATTTGAGTGTATTTTCAAACATAGACTGTTGAATAAACTAGTTAAGAACATTTTGCGTTCAGAGAAAATTATGAATGTACTATATGACTGCACTGTTTTGATGAATCACTGACTGTATCGTATGGTATTATGTACAAGACGGAGACGAAGCTGATCGTATCTCTGGTAGTGAATCTGAAGCCAAGGTCATTAATCGACAAGAATACAATGCCCAGCCTCTGGTGGTCAGCATGCAAGTTACTCGGGACGTCCACCATGGGGGGAGGGGGAAGGATTGAAGTGTCTCGCAGCCGATGTAAAGTATTGTCATTTGTGGGAGTTATTTTGCCTTTCCATCAACAGAGGAGCTTATAGTACTGTGTAATTTTCCGTCATGGGTTTATGAGAACTTAACGGTACTGTAACTTAAGGCAAAAATTCTAGAAGTCAATTGGCCCTTCATATGATAATTCGAATAGCAAAGAAATGTGCAGGCAGATCATTTACCCATAGCTTACATATTCTGTAACTGAAAAGCAGAATTCTATAGATGCCAAGAACAAAGAGGAATTCGTTTAAGATCAAAAGTAACATTAGATCTACCTTTACCTTAATTCGGAGCATTTTTTTATGATTTGGAGCATTTTCTTATGATTAACACTTTCCTAACTTCAAGTGACAAAACAAACAAGAAAGAGAGAGAGAGAGAGAGAGAGAGAGAGAGAGAGAGAGAGAGAGAGAGAGAGAGAGAGAATCATACCACAACACCTGAAGTTAGCCCTTACTTCACAAACGTCCACTCATGATATCCAGCTCTCCTTCCGACTCAGGAGTCTCATCCTCAGGTAAAGATACATGCATAAACAAGAAGAAGGAGAATAACGGCGACGCTGGGTGATGTGCGAACTCTCCCCAGTGTTAACACTCCTTCAGTTCTCATAAGTGCTCTCCATTAGTACCTCCCCAGGACCACGCTGGATATGAAGCAAATGTACTGATCTAGCTGGAGTAACATTACACCATCCTATAATAGCTGAGGTATAGTGTGTCCAAAGGCTGAAAGAGAGACAAATAGAGTTTGCTGCAAATTGCTACCAATGTCCAGCGGCAGTAAAAGATTCACATAAATTTCAAGTTTACCTTTTAGACTTTAAAATTTTAACATAGGTTTATAAATCTCAGTACTTTCAGGGCAATATGTAATGTTTGTGGAAAATTTTTTTCTGTAATAACTTAATTGCTACTGAAGATCGCCGCAGTTTGTAAGCGATTTGCGGTCGTTTACTTTTAGTTTTTCCATTCAGATAACTATACTAAAATGTTCCTTCAATGATAAAGTAATGGTAAGTTGTTTGGCAAACGAAAAATGGGGAAAAAAAGGCTCAACAATCTTTAGGAGGAAAGCACCCTCCGGCATGAGCACTTGAGTGCGAGAAGCTTCCGTGTACCATAGGTTTTCTTTAATCTTAAAGCGTCAACTTTACTATTTTATAAACATAACTAACTTACGTTATCTTAGTATGGATGCCGCAGGAATCGTCTCATGGGTAAAACTGTTAGTGATGTTATAAGTGTTAATGGTATCAAGGTTATGCCCTCGCTGTCGTTACCACCGAATGGATATTCCACATTTGAACGAGCGAAGAATTCCCAGCAATCACCTGACTGCCGACACGGTCGTGTGTAATATATATATTCTACGGATTATAGACCTTATTGCTTTTGCTGGAAGGCGGAAAGCGACTTCTCAGAGTTAAGTGTAGTGACTGAGGGTGCGGCAGGTGTGAAAAAAACAGGTTTGAGCTGGTGTGGTGCTTTCCACCTTTGGATGGGCGACGTTATCATCTCATATCACATTCGTTCCAATCCACCATGTCGCAACCGATCAAGTTACTCTTTTCCTTTCAGCTGAGATCTCTTTTACTTCCTTAAACTGTTGCAGATCATCAGCTTTTGCAACCTCCTGCGATGTGAGGAATCCCTGCTATTGCAGCTGCCCTTCCACCTCACTGATCTTACCTACAGTCTGGCTGTCTCTGACTCTGGGGCATTTCACTATACGTTACAATCTGACAAACTATAGAGGACTCTGTTGGTGCTAAAACAAAGGTTCCGTTCATTAACCCCTGTGCGCCGGGGTGTTTATACACCAGTCACCCTCTCAGTAGGGGCAATTTTCCCAAAGTTGCATGTTTTCAAACCTTAATATCTCGGAAAGTATAGCAATGAAGGAAACACATTAAAACCATATTACTCAAAAACTCTACTTCTTGAAAATAAAACCATCTTCAGGTCTGTAGCTGGTTGCGTTGGTAAGGACGTGAAGAATATATGTTAGTTTTGGCCGCGAGGCAGGCTTTATTTGTGCGTGTACACATTGCTCTAAACGTGACAACTTCTCCATTACTAGAAAAACTAGATGCAGTTGCATCCAAGACATGCCGTATGGCAATATCACTTAGGCCTTTCCTAGCATCTTTGGAAAGAGGCTTGGCAGGGGTGGATGAGGCAAGGGTCCATGTAAGGCAGGAACAGAATCGGACAAGAGACATATGAAAACGTCGTCCTGCACTTGACAAAGTCACAAAGACGGCTAAGGTATGCTTCCCTCGTGTGCCGGGAGGCTATCCCCACCCTTTGGTGATGAGATCAAGAGATGGCCACTTTAAACTGTGGCACGAAAATAATTGTGGTTTTAGCCGTCCCCCGGCAGCCCCGATCCACCAGTTTTGCATCGGATATAACCGTCACCCCTTAACCGTCACCCAGCTCTTAGGGGTTAAGCATCTCATCCCAAATCTCCTATCAGCATTATCATGGTCAATGACAAAATCCCCACATACACTTCCCATACTGAGTAACAGCCACATAACCATACTCAATCGTCTATACTGCATTCTTCATTCAGGGCGAGTGTATTTTGCTCACTAGGACTTTCAGGCTTTCCTTTACTTGGTCTTGTGTACTATGATCTACATCACATATGTGACGTACATTCCATTCGTTGTGCTGCTTTTAGGTCATTTTGTTCTGGAGATAGCAAAAAACGTACCAAAAGAATGCCATGTAATTTAAGTGGTTAGTTGCTCTCCACTCCCATTTTTCGAGGGAGTTAAGTGTTTTCAAGTGTTGTACTCCCACTTAATTAGGTTGATGAAAGAAATGCTGCTCTGTTGCTTTGTATCGTTCATAATTACATTTGTTTTTACCTGTCCTTCACTTTACGAGTCAAGGCATTATGCTCGCTGCCACCTTGACTGGATCTTTAGTGTAGGAATATGATAGTAGATTGAGAGAGAGAGAGAGAGAGAGAGACAGACAGACAGACAGACAGACAGACAGACAGACAGACAGACAGAGACAGAGACAGAGACAGACAGACAGACAGATGGATAGTCAGGCAGACAGAGATTTATTGACAGGTAGATAAATATACAGATACAAAAATGCCGACAAACAGGTGTATTAAGTGGTATATAAATAGACAGACAGACAGACAGCAGCGCAGGTCGACCAGAATCCGTCCCATAGATGAAGTTACGGTGTTTCATTGTATTATTGTTATTCGTGTACCAATGGATTTAAATAGGATTTAGCTTGCACGAGAGCCGAAGTATATCTGTTTGATCCAGTTCAGGCTTGATTGCCTTGTAGAGTTCAAACAGAGAGGCGATACAGGCATGTTTGGCAAGCTTTGGGAGCTCCATCACGTATAATTATATTTATTCGTTCGGACACCATTCTTCTCTCCAGTTCTTCCTGCTTTTCTTTTGCCATTCCTTCACGTTTCCCTTTGTCCTGTGGTATTAATATGGTTCTGAGAATATGAAACAGAAGTAGCCTTTATTATTTCATAAACTATTATAATTTGTCTTTGCTGCCGCTAATCTATTATATGTAGTTCTTAACAGACCAGAGAGAAATTACGTTTTTTCATGTACTTACTCGTACGTCATAAAAGGCCAGGCTTCCTTTTTGAGAAGAGCATATACTAAATCTGTTATTCTTCTTTCTCTGCTATTTAGAATTATCTTTAACTTAAACCTTCACCATGTCCAAACTCTTCTGTCTACAAAACACATCTTTATTGTACCACTCGGTATCATCTCAGCTCGTCCCTCCCCTCTTCTTTCTTCTCACCATAAACTTCTTCTGCTCGCCTTCATTAGTTGATAGAGAGAGAGAGAGAGAGAGAGAGAGAGAGAGAGAGAGAGAGAGAGAGAGAGGTGTTACAGGGAATTTTTGCAACCAGTGATTTTATGAAATCCCTAGTGAGTTCGTGAAAGAGTTTAATTAGGATAGGTCAATATTATTAAGGTTAAATAATTTAGGCTGCGGTTAGCCTAGGCTGGGATAATCCAGGATAAGTTTAGGTTAGGTTAGGCTTGACTAGGTTAGGTTAGGTTAATTTATATAAAAGATAAAAACTATGTTACGCATTCTTATAAATTAACCTAACATAACTTGTCCTAACTAACCTAGCCTAACCTAACCTCAACTTAACCTACAGGGAGATTATCCCAGCTGAAATTAGCCACAACCTAAATTAACATAACTTTAGTTAACCCATCCAAATTTAAACTCATTTCACGAATTCACTAGGGACTTCACGAAATCACTGGTAACCCTGATTCCGGCGAGATGTTTTTGGTCAAGTTTCTTTGTTTGTTTCTTTGATTGTTAGCAACTGTACTGAGAAACGGCTGAACGAAATCACATGAAACTTTTTTGTGGGCACTGGTCCCAAAAGGAAGTGATTAAATTTTGGAGGTAATCTAGTGACTCTGAAAGGTCAAAATCAAGGTCACGAATTTCCAGAGGGCTATAACTGAAACCTGCTGATGATAGAGACATTTACTATTATCAGCTTACAGGAACTCCCATATGGGCTTTCATTTGGCACCAAGATCTTTGACCTTGAGTGAACTTGAAAGGTCGAACTCAAGGTCACGCTTATTCAGGGAGCTATAACTCGAAGCTGGTTGCAGATAGATATTTACTGTTATCAAGTTATGGAAAGTCTCATAAGGGCCTTCATTTGGCACTATGACCTTTGATCTTGAGTGAATTGACAGATAACAAGCTCCATTTCATTTGCGCCATTACCTACAACTTTAATATTTTATTGACACTGAATGACAGTACCGATTCAAGCATTTAACAGCAATAAAATTACTATTGTCGGGCGAGGTTTGTTGTGCCTGACACCACTTGTTTATATACTACCATATATTTACTATATTGTACCTAATTTCCAAAAATCACAGCATCAGCGCAGCTTATTTTGTTCATATTTTCGTAGATATGATTTGAAATTATCTATACTGATCGTAATGGATCTGATGGGCATGAAAAGATATAAAAGGACCTGACAGGACTCTACTGCCTCGTCTTGAAAACCATTCCTCTGGTCTGAATTTACTGTAACCTAATTGATTCTACGAACTTGACGTGAATCGACTTAGCTTTTCTTGATATGATAGAAGAGGCATGAAGAAAGTGGACAAAATAACTCATCTGACTGTGAGAGGCCTAAGTTAAAATCCTTTATTTTATTTTTTATTTTTTATTTTTTTTAACAAGGCTTGTATCTCAATTACGTATGCATGACGAAGACAACACGACGAGGTGATGAACTAAATGCCAGAATTGTCAAAGCTATAGTTACTTCATAAGAAATGGCTGAGGACATAAGGCCGAGAATACTTTTCAGGGGACTGACAGAGCATGAGTCAGTGCTTTCATGACTACGAAACACTGCAGTCAAAGTTTAATGGTCTAATCAACTATGCTTTAACTTACTCTACTAAGTCCCTCAGTGTTGTGTATCTTTAATTCTCTCTCTCTCTCTCTCTAGTCATTACCTTTGTCTTTTTCCATTACAATCATCATCATCATCATCATCAACACAGCCACCACCACCACCCAAGACCCAATAATTCAGTCCTGGTATGTCCCTGAAACGGTGGAAAAAATAAAAAAGTAAAGATGGCCTTAGCAGTAACAAAAACTAAATCCATAAATATCTACCCTGTACTCACAGACCTAAAGGTGTTCGTGTTTACCTGGCCTTTGCAATATATGTCGTGTACTCTTGACATTGTCCGATACACAAAAAAAAATTTGACCCATGTATCAAAAGAGAAAAAAATAAAAGTTTGCCAGAATGTTTCGACGTTGGCAAAAAGGAAACCTGGAGGGTGGATAGAGGGGTGAGGGTAGGGGAGGGGATAGATTGGTGAGGGAAATGTGAGGGTGAGAGAGAGAGAGGAAAGAAAAAGGAGGGAGAGGGAATGAAGAGAAAAGGAAGGGGGTAGGAAGAGAGTGAAAAAGGTAGGGATGAGGGAAGGAAGAGAAAAGGAAGAAGGAAGAAACAGGGAGAAAAAATGCACTGGGAGAGGAAAGAGAGAAGCAGGGAAGTGGAAAGGGGCAGCAGGAAGGAAGAGAAAAAGGGGGGAAAGGAAGAGGAAGAGAAACTACAGAGGGAGCAAAGGGAGGAGCTAAGGTGACTGAGTGCGGCAGGGGAGGGAAAGGGAGGGAAGGGGTAAGGAGACTGGACGGGAAAGAGGGATGAAGGAAAGGTTGAAGAAAGGTAAGGGAGGGGTTGAGAAGAGGAGAAAGGAGAGGACTGGAAGCGAGGTGGGAGGGTACAGAGGAATGCAAAACTAAGCTTGGTCCTTTAGAGGCTGAGTGTTATAGCGTAGGCTGTAACAAATGTAACTATACTCCCTTTACTTTAACTTGATCTAAAATTGCCATCTCTCCATCCTGAATGTTGAGTTTTAACAATTCATTAGGATTATATTTTGATGCTAATCGCGAAGGAGTTCTATGGAGAGGATGCAGTGCGTAATACAATCTTTTTCTGCCTGGGACACATGACATATGGTAAAAAAGAACAAAAACCTGAGCCAAGTTAAGGTGAAAGAGGTATACTCTATGGCCCGCATGCTCGTTGATTAAGAAAGCTCCCTTTTCCTAAGCGATTTATTTTACTTACGAGTATTGTAACCTGCTGTCCTTCTCTGTGTTGTGGAAATCCTTCTAATATCGCTTAACTTTACATACAGAGCGTACAAAAGGATATTAATTAACCAGCCATGTCTAAAAATGAATCGCTAAGGAAGATGTGCTAGGAAGCTTGCTTAATCGACTAAAGTACGGACCAGTGAGTCGAACACAAGGATAGACAAACAAAAGGAGGAGGGAGGGAGAAGAGGAAATGCTGTTGAGAGTGGTGAAGGGAAGGGAATGGGGAGCAGGATGAGAGAGAGAGAGAGAGAGAGAGAGAGAGAGAGAGAGAGAGAGAGAGAGAGAGGAGAAGAATGAGTGGGGAGGGAAATGATTGAGAGCGAGAGAGAGGTGAGGAAGGGAGAGAGAGACAGAGAGAGGGGGGGGAAGGGAGGGGAGGGGGAATATGAGTGAGGGGAGCGTATTGGACGGGAGAGGGAGAAAGAGCTGAGTAGGAGGGATAAAGGAAAGTTAGAGTGAGGAGGTGTCAGGGTGGGGAGAAAGAGGAAGGGGAAATGAGGAGAGAGAGAGAGAGAGAGAGAGAATGGATGAGTTAGCTAAAGCACGGAATTTGAAGCAGAGGCGTCAGGAAGACAAAAAAAAAGAAAAAAAAAAAAAAAAGGGAAATGTAAGAGAAAAAGAATACGGGAAGAGAAAGTTTTTAATAATAAGGATAGGACAAGGGTAAAAGAATGGACAAGGGGTGTGAGAGTCTAGGCAAATACGTTCAAAAAATGCTCAAGGATTCATTCTTTAGAGTATTTTAACTATTAGCCGTTGTTGGAGTGTAAGTAGCAATATAGGTGGACTACTGTTATCTTTTCTAATCCGAGGACTGATTATCTATTTTGTATTTCTATCTCAAAATGGGTGCATTCAATTTGTGAGGGATTTTTTTTTTTTTTTTTTTAGCTAAAAATACATTTTGGTACACTGTTCTCCCCAATTTTCTATCCTGCTGATCTAGGTATTTTGAAATCTCTTGGCCAATGCAAGGAGTTATTAATCGGCAGGTCAAACAAGGGTAATGGTATTGTTGTTCTAATAAATCCGATTTTTTCTCCAGAATGCAAACCATATTAGAGGTTTTCACTAAATTCACTCGGGTTAGATATGAAGAAATTAGTTCTCACTAACCACTAAGCTGGATGATAAAGTAACCAGAGTATTAAGGAAACTAGTATTCTTCAAGGGTCTCATTGCTTCGCGGTCGAAGTCATCTCCTACCACTTTTTGTGGACTACCAAAGTTAACAAAGCGGCTTACAACACAGCCACATACGTGCACTCCAATCTTTTAGTTCCTGTCCAAAGTGGTCTTCGCAATGATGAATAGATAGTGAGGAATTCTTATGAATTTCCCAGTTTCCTGTCATCATGCAAAGTACCACCTTTACACTACATGTGTAACCATGAAATTAAATGTTTTTTTACTAGTACTACAACTGATGAAACAGTGGACATCTGTGTTAATTTACTCTACCAAGGCATTAACTTATTCATGGATATGACAAAAGGTATGTTTAAGAGCATGCTTTACCTTTGTGTAAAAGATGGTTTAGTAATTTTTAACGGTAATCTGTACAAACAGGCGGATTGAGTAGCCACAGGCACGTCTCTAGTCCACAACGTGACTATTACTTTGTTTTTAATGCTACTACGAACAACGGTGGTTTGAAAACTACCCTAACTCTTGTTAACCACTGGTTTACCAAGGGGTATGTCGATGACAAGTTTGTAGTTCTTTTAAGAAAGGACCATGCTCCCCAGTTTCTAAACATTCTTAAAAACTAACGAAGGACTATAATGTCTCTTTAATACACATATAAATTCCAAACTCCGATTTTTAGATCTACTCGCTGTGAGGAATAATGATAAGTTTCAGTTCTCAGCTTACTGGAAAATCATCTTCTCAGGACTGGGGACTGGACGTTTTAGGTATGGCAGTTTTAATTTAAGTTTTGACGCAGTGAAGACCCTAATACATAGAGCGTTTAGTCTTTCTTCGATGTATGAACTTTTCTGTAAGGAGACCACCTTTTTATTTCTATTTTTTCCTGATAACAGGTTTTGTGCCCAGCTTTTTGACAGCCACTATCAGCCCAAGCATTTAGTCCCTACAGTTAACTATGAAACTCTCCTACTTAGGTCATCTTATCACCAAAATTCAATCATCCCTCTCAGAGAAAATGTTACCCTAAATTAACTTCAAGAATGTTCTATAAAATTTTAGACTTAGCTCATTAATCAACTATAAGTACAGCATTCCGTCTGACCTGCGCCCATCATTTGTTTACAAATTCACGTGTCCCAGTTGCCAGGCTGGGAACATCTGGAGGAAAACACGAACTTTCAAGGTTTGGGTGGATGAACATTCAGGTCAGTCGAGCAGATTGGATCGCCTGTGTAGTGACCCTGCTTACTCAGGCGTGATAGACCACTCTGAGGTTTGTGATGTCCCACTTCACAGAGAACACTCTGAAATAGCTGATGGCCGTAAGAATTCTGACTTACGAATACTAGAAACATCGTCTGAAAACTCACATATTTCCAAGTAATAGCAATGCCTGCAGCCCCATAAATATTGTACAAACATATTTATGAAATTCTCAATGTACATTTTTTATTGTGCTTTATTTTGTATTAATCCTGGGCTACTGATGACGACATATTGAGATTGAGGAAAATTTAGATGTTTGTGACGACGCTGGTACTACTCTTCCTCCTGGAGTTATGAGGTTGTTTCAGGTCATATGGCTTTGTGTACCATGTCTTACAGACACTCATTAATGTTATTATATCCATCTCAAGGTCCCGTCTCCTTCCCACTGTATCACGAATATGTGAATTCAATATCGATTAATGCCTCGTTTAGGATGACGCATTTTTTACATTCGTTTCAGGAACAATGAGATACATCTAACCAGTGCAGAAAAGACCTCTCTTTGTTGGAGGGTTTATGAAGGCTATATCCTACCCACCCGTGTCAAAAGTGTCTCCTATCCTGATTAATATCCGTAGATAGCAGTAATAATAATAATAATAATAATAATAATAATAATAATAATAATAATAACTGAAGGAGTTAGAAGGTTCCATAAGCTGAATAACGTCGTCTGACAGCACAAAACGCTAAAGTAAATTGCTATCATAGTTAAAGAGTTGCTAGTAAGAGTTTCCAATATTTGACCATAAAAAAGCCTTCCCTGGGCTGAATAAAGCCATATGGGATTATAAAGAACGATATAAAAAACACCTATTCGTGATAAGGGATGGTTTGTCCTTGTTTTATTGTGTTTATACCTTTTCTTGTCACTCTCTGTTTCTCCTTTCCCGTGTCTGTTCCATTGCTAGCCATATATCTTTGAATTAGTGCCAGATGTCTTTGATACCTGGCTATAGCAATCCATTATTTCAGTTCGTAATGATGGAGCTAAATGAAATTGTTTGGAAAATCTTCACAAACATGGGTCTCACCTAAACTTTATGAATTAATCTGAAAACAAACAAACAAACAAATGGAATAAAATAAAATGATATGAAAGTCACCATCATACTTATTTCTTTCAATAGGTATATTTTTCAACGATTCTTTCACGACGATGTCCTGTTTTAATTAATTTTAGATTTTTCTATAATATATACATTTCTTCAGCTTAGGAAATATCGGTTATATTAAACAGTTTATATGTATAGTTAATCGTTCCAGCTGAGGAGAGAAGTAAAAAAATGAATAAAATCAAATGTAGAGAACAAAGTTATAATGACATGAGGTACAACCAAAATTCTGTCTTTGGTTGCAAAGAAATTGCTCTCCAGAAACAATAATGAAGAACATAGCACATTACTGTTGTAAAGAGGTCAAGGTGATAATTTCCACCAGTCTCTTTCCTTTGTATTCTGGGATTCGAAGTTATTATAGTAAACTTTACAATTTAACCCTCTTTCCTTCATTCATCCACCATTACATCCCTGATACATCTCCTCTGTCACACCTCTACGCCAGCCTACTTGTCCATGTGTTCACGAATTCTCTTGGCAGCTGTCTCTAATTAGTTGATGTAATTTTCCTAATACCGATAAGCTAGTGATATGTGTCACACAGTATGTTCACATTGTTTTCATAAATTTCACACTGATCTTTCATGTGTCGCGAATGGTGCCTCAAAAGGTGCGGCTCTGAGGACAAATTGAATGTCACGGAGTAGTATGAATCAGGAGCCACAACATCAGGAACAGCAGCGAGAGTAAGAATGGCAAGAACAACCAGAGCACTACATTCAAGCTTTATCAGCACATTTCTGACTCATTCCTGCACCACCCATCCTTTCCACGGCGACATATTTCTCCATACTCTCAGTTCATCATTATCCATTTCATGGCATCTGTTTTCAGTTGCTGTTTGCTAGAGTAATATAGCTACCACGTTTCGAGGAGACTTCTTATAGTAAAGGGTTTATCAAAAGCTATTATCTAATTCCCTCCACTTCAAAAATTCTCTCATTAGGTGAAAAAAGTAAAAACAAAGAAAAAGAAAATAAAGTCCTTTGTTTGAATGGGTGAAATTTCCTTCCTGCCTGCCTTACATCTATCTCATCAGTTCCACAACTCTATCCTTCTGTGCTTCCTCACTTCATTATTACACATAATATATATCAATATTTTCAGTTCCATCCATTTCTAGAGTCCAATTTCCATTCAAGTCTTCTCCATTATTTCGATTTATAATCTGTGCCTACCGTTCCATCATATCACTCAATATTTTTATCTGTCCCTTTACTTCGAATCATCACATATCCAGTTATTCCATCTCTACTTCCATCCATGCATAAAATCTTTTAATCTATCTCTAAAGTTCCATTCATGCTGCATACAGCTAACCATCCCTAGACTTCCATCCAACCATCCTGATCTACTTTAAACCCATCCTTTAAGCTCCATCCTACACCCGGATCCACTTCATCAATCCCTAGAGCCACTTCTCCCCTCTCGATCCAGTCCTACACTCAGTACCTACACCCACGACCCATTCAACTTGTTTACAACTTCTCCCTACGTTTTCCCTCCACTCACTTTCCCCTTCCCCTCATCCTGACACCCCTCGACCTAACTTTTCTTGTTTGGCCTACTCATCTCTATGCCCCCCCCCCTTTCTCTCTCTCTCTCTCTCTCCCCCCCCCCATCCCTCACCTTTCTCTCTCACCGCTCCATCCCTCTTCCCTTCATCTCCTGTGCCTCTCCTTTACCATCTCCTCCCTCTCCACTTATTTTTGTCATCCCCTCGTTTTAACTTTTCTTGTTCCAGTCGTCTCACCTCTCTCTCTCTCTCTCTCTCTCTCTCTCTCTCTCTCTCTCTCTCTCATCTCCCCTGCCCCTCTTTCAAACACATCCCCATACTCTAACTTTCTTGTTGGAACCTACTCTCTCCCTCTCTCCTCATACACTCATCTTTCCCACTTTTCCCCCTTTCTCACTCTTCCTCCTCCCTATCCCTACTTCTGACGCCTCTCTCACTCTAACTTTTCTTCCTTAGTCTTCCTCATACATTTTTCCCCTTCATGCCCCATTTCCTTTCTCTTCTCTCCATTTCTTTCCTCCCCCGTTACTCTCTCGTCTTTATAATATTCATTCACTCTAATTTCTCTTGCCTCAACCCACTTTTCCCCTTTTCCTATTCTCTCTCTCCCCTCCTTCACCCATTTCATTCACATATCTTTCTTCCCGTATTTCCCATCTCACCCTGCTCCTCCCATTCTCCTCATTGTAACATCTCCCTAATCCTAGCCTTTCTTATTCCCATCTACACTTTCTCTATCTCCATCCTCTTCCTCTCTACTTACCCTTCTCTCAAGTTCCATCTCTCCTCCCTCTGCTTCCCCTCTTCTCCCCTCCTCCTCTCCTCTTTCTGATATCTCTTCTGCTCTCCATCCCACTCATTCCCGTCTCCTCTACCCCTACCTCATCCCTTCTTTCCTCCTCTGTTTCCCATCCCTAACCTTCATTCTCCCCTCCCTTTTGTTGTTTCTTGTTCCACTCCTCTCAGTTTTCCGTCCTCCCCCCTTTCTCTCTTCCATCACACCTTTCTCAGGCTCAGCTTTCTCCTCTCACGTCTCCCTGAACTTTACTCCCTTTCCATTGTATCTTACGCCCCCTTGCTCTAAATTTTCTTACCCCAAGCCACACAGTCTGTCCCTTTACTCGCCCATCTTCTCACCCCTCTAGCAGACTCACCCCTTCACCTTCCGTTTTCGGTCGCCATCCCTTCCACTTCCACTTTCCTTTTTCTCAAACTAGTTGCTCCTTTTTTTTTTTTTTTTCCCAATCCACTAAGCCTTCCCCCTTCCTCTCCCTTCGCTCCACTGCTCTCTCTCACAAAAGCATACCTTTCTCTTTTTGTGTCTCCTCTCCTTTTTTCCCTTCCCCATCCCCTCTTTTTGACACCCCCCTCACTCTTATGTTCATTGCTTCTGTCCCGTCATCTCTCCCCTTTCCCTTCCCTTCCGTTAACATTATCTGAAACTCGCACTTTTCCCTTCCCCCCTCTCCCGTTCCTTCTTCTTCTCTTTCCTTTCTTTTTGACACCCTGTCTCCTTTACTTCTCCTGTTCCAGCCTCTCTTTTTTCTCCCTTCATGCTTTCCTCAGACCTCTTCTATCCCCCTCCTTTCCCATTCCCCTCGCTGTCCTTTCCCTTCCTCTCTTTCTGACACAAACTCACTCGAACTTCTCTTATTCCTACCTGTTCTTCTCCTCTCTCCCTCATTTTCCTTAACACATGCGTCTCTCAGAGTTCTCTTTCTCACCTCTTATTCCTCCTTCACCTCTTCTTTCCCTCTCTTTTTTTCTTCTCTTGTTACAGTCTACTCAGTCTCTCTCTCTCTCTCTCTCTCTCTCTCTCTCTTCAACCTCCCTCTTCCTTGAATCACGTCGTCTTTTCATATACACCTTTCAGCCTCCCTGTAGAAAGAGAAATAAACCATAGGAAGAACACTCAGATAAAACTAATGTGTTTAGCGTGAGTAAAGTCTGACTAGAGCTGATCATAATCGGGATATGCAAAATTTTCAAATAATATGAAACATGGGAGACATTAAATGTTTTCTTTTCAGTCAAAAAGTAAAATTATACTAAAAGCAATGACTATGAAAGTATTGGAACACATTACCAGCAAAAGTTTTTTTTTTTTTTTTTTTTTTTTTTTAAGCACATGGAGTTACAGTAAATTACTTTCATTGTGTTAGACCGTGAAAAATAATTGGCATTAAATTTTCACTTGAAAAAAATATTTAACTTCCAAATCTCACCTTAGAGTTGACCGCAGAATAATACATGTCTTACATATTCTGCTTTTCTTCAGTCCAGGTCAAGAATGATACAACCAAAGGCAACATCACTATACAGAATACGTAATGCTAATTGATGTTACATGGTTTTACAAACAAAGACTAGCCATGACGAATATCCTACACGTTTTGGTGCTGCGCACCCGGAGTGAAGCAGATGTGGCGTCCACCCGGGACCCAACCTCCGTATACTTCCCTACCCCTCACCGTTAGAAAGGCACTGATCCGACACCGGCGAAACGCTGTCTGTCACAAGGGGGCGCTGGATCCTTACTTGGTGTCAGTAATGTACTGTACCTGTAGGACGGCCTCTCAGAGGCAGATACTTTCCTGTGGTCGATCGGTCTGATCAGCCAAAGAAACCAGGGTTAAGCGACAACAATTGACCAAGAACGTGAAGAATATATTTTACAACATTCCTTTCCTATGAAGTTTCTGTGACAGTTTTTCTGTATCTCATGGTGGTCCTTTTCTCACATTTTCCTGTCGGCTTTGGCCTGGGAAAGTGATGGGTAGGTTAGCCCTGCTCTGTTCTTATCCTTTTCTGATCCTCATAGAACAGATGCCATAGTCACAGCCTGCCCTATAGCACTGGACCTTGAAGGGATCAATAGGTTACATGGTTAGCTTTCTTCATGCTCCTGTAAAATACTCTCCTTTCACTCCCTTACCCTTCCCCTCCATCCCCCTTCATTCTCATCCCTTTCATGCCAACTCTCCTCTCCCTCTGTCTCTCCTCTCCCTCTGTCTCTCCTCACCCCCCTCTCAAACCCGCTTCACCTTTTTTAATCCTTTTTTCATGCTGGGTCAGTACAGCAAAGTTTTTAAAAATGAAGTAACCATTTATCCCCATTAACAAAGTTCTTTAAAGGACGCACATGTTACAAAAAGCCAGATAAAAACAAATTCTCTCTCTCTCTCTCTCTCTGCCATCAACACACGAATATTTTATCAGCCTACATCCAGGCTTCCAGTACATATTTACACAAGGGAAATTCGAACATTTCAAAGGTTACTCGAGTATATTTTCTGCTTAATGACTAGAAGGTTTTCTTTCAGATGAACTAAGTTGCCTTGTGGTGTCCTGAGTAAACTGATACGACCATAGAAAGCGAATGAATTAAAACGTACTTTTGAGAAGAAGTTGTACTTAGAAAATGCTCAGAGAACGCACACCTCCACAATCACCAATAAAATTTATTTGCTGTCGTTTTTCACATTTCTCATCAGACGAATACTTTCAAGTTCTCACATAGCCAGCTAATTCTACGGTCTTAAGTTGCCCTTTTACACGTCAGAGGGCCCATATCTCCGCCAAGGCCAATAATGTTTAAGATTTCTTGCACCCGGATCCAGTTCCCCTTTAAATTTTAACTGACCCCTCCTTGACCCAGTGCCCACATATCCACAAATTTTTACAGAAATCCGATGACAAGTTTTTGAGAAAAAGACACAACAAACGGACAGAGAAACAGATAGATACGGGTGAATACTTAACCTCCTCCAACGGAAAATGTATCCTGCCTCTCAGTCTACTGTCTGACGCCGTATTCCGCGAGATATGGTGGTTACAAAAATACCAAACGTATTGTATCCCCAGTATTTTCTTGTGGTCGTGACAACTCTGGTGTTCTATTCTAACTCACAACAGACGATTATAGTCAGCTGAGATTGCGTATAAAAACATGAGACCTATTACTGGTACCTTTAACCGTCTTATGATTTAGGACAACTCTTGGAGTCTATTTCAGCTAACGCCAGGCGATTTTTCCTACTTGAGAGGAAGTCATAGGACCGTGAGAGTATTGGTAATGACTCCTCCTACTACGATATCCCAGTCTTCACCTCACATAAACAAACCTCTCATTAATTCATGGTCTACCTTTTCTTCGTCTAATCATCGCACTCTCCCAGCTTCTTATTCTTCGTCAACCGGAACTCTTTTGGTATGATGTCATGTTGATTTATTTTTACTGCCTCCAGGACTAAGTGGTTGTGTCCAGGAATGTAATAGGAAGATTGTTGGATGTGAAAGTTCTGAGAGGAGAGGGTGAAGGTATGGCTGACCACTACCTGGTGGAGGAAAAGTTGAGAGTAGGTAAGAGATGGGTGAGAGCTAGGTGAGTTAGGTGTGGCAGGGAGATTTTGAAAGTGAGTGAGTTTGATAAAAGAGAGAGAAAGAGTATCAGGAGAAATTGAAAGATGAGTGGAACGCAGTGAAAGATCAGGAAAATGGCAGTGTGGAGGAGGAATGGCAGTTGTTCATAAGTGCTGTGGTGGGGCATGCGGATGAGGTGTGTGGTGTGTGACGAGTCTGGTGTAAGAAAGGGAAGTGAATGGTGGTGCGAGGAAGTAAGTATGGCTGTGGCTGAGAAGAGACGTGCATATGAAATGTGGCTGCAGAGAGAGGATGAAGTGTCATATGAGAGGTATAACAAATAGAGGAACAGGGCGAGAAGGGCTGTGCGTGATGCTAAATTGGCAGCAGATGAGAGGTGGGGTAGGCAGTTGACTGTGAAGTTTCAACAGAATAAGAAAATTTTTTGGAAGGAGGTGAAAAGAATGCGAAAGGGAGAGTCTGGGAAGGAAGAGAGAGTAAAAGCAGAGGATGGAAGGATGTTAACTGAAATGGATGCAGTAAGGAAGAGATGGGCGGAGTATTTTGAAAGATTGTTAAATGTAGAGGAGGAAAGGGAGGCTGAGATTGTGGCAGATGGAAGGGTGCAAGGAATAAATGTGTTGGGAGAGTTGAATGATTCTTTGATCACGAAGGAGGAAGTGAAGAAGGCAGTAAAGGAGATGAAAACAGGGAAAGCTGCAGGTTTGGATGGGTGTGCTGTGGAATGCCTGAAAGGTGGTGAAGTGACTATTGTTGTCTGGTTAGTAAGATTGTTGAATGTGTGCTTTGTGAAAGGTATGGTGCCAATTGACTGGGCAAGTGCTTGTGAGGTCCGTTGTATTAAGGTAACGGTGACAAGTGTCCTAGATATAGGGGTATAAGTCTGTTGAGTGTAGAAGGTAAGGTGTATGGTAGAGTGTTAATTAAGAGAGTTAGAGAGGGTACAGAGGGAGTGATTGGTGATGAGCAGTGTGGCTTTAGGAGAGGGAGGGGATGTGCGGATCAGGTGTCAGCTGTGAGACAGGTGTGTGAAAAGTAATTAGTGAAAGGTAAGGATGTGTTTTGGGCGTTCGTGGATTTAAAGAAAGTGATTATTGTGGTAGGTGGGGGCGCTCACCATCCACTCTCTCAGTGTAGTGTTGCTGTTGGGTGTATGCCCTTTCCTCTCCATCAGTCTTTCCTTCCATCCTTGCCACTCAGGGATGAGTGAGGCTGGTCACTCTCATCTTGATTGTCGGGACCAACTGCCTAGCCCCGGGCTCCTACGGTCCTCATGGGGCAATGTAGGATTGGATGATGGATGGATGGATGGTATGATAGAATTGATAGGGAGGCTTTGTGGACTGTTTTAAGATTGTATGGACTTGATGGTAGGTTACTAAATGGAGTTAAATGTTTTTATGTAAGTAGTAGAGCGTGTGTAAGAGTGGAAATACTATGAGTGATTGGTTTCCCGTGAGAGTGGGGCTGCGACAGGGATGTGTGATGTCGCCTTGTTTGTTTAATATTTATATGGATGGTGTTGTAAGGAAGGCAAATGCTTGAGAGTTAGGTGGAGGTCTGAGTCTGGTGGATGTTGATGGTAGAGAGTGGCATCTGTAACAGCTGCTGTTTGCGGATGATACTGCACTGGTGGCTGATTCAGAGGAGAGATTGAGACAGTTGGTAGAGGAGTTTGGAAGGGTGTGTGAATGGAGGAAATTGAAAGCAAATAAGAATAAGAGTAAAGTGATGAATTGTACGAGGTTGGTAGATGGTAGGAGGATGAATATAGTTTTGAATGGTGAGTTGCTTGAGGAGGTAGAGTGTTTTAAGTATTAAGGGTGACATGTTTCTGTGGATGGAATGGATGCAGAAGTGAAGTTTAGAATGAATGAAGTAGGAAAGGTGCTGGGAGGAATTAAAAAAGTGTTTAGATGTTGTTCGCTTAGAATGGATGTAAAGAGAAGGCTGTATGAGGGTGTTGTGTTACCAACTGCATTATGTGGGGCTGAAACATGGAATATGGGTGTAGCAGAGAGGAAAAGTTTTAATGTAATGGAGATGAGGTGTCTGAGGAGTATGTGTAGAGTGACGCATATGGATCGAGTGAGAAATGAAGTGCGAAGGAGAACAGGAGTTGTGCGGGAGATGGCTGGTAGAGTTGAGCAGAGGGTGTTGCGATGGTTTGGGCATATGGAGAGAATGGATAATTAGCGACTGGTGAAAAAAGATAATTAAATATGATGTGAGAGGTGTAAGGCTGAGAGGAAGACCACGAATAGGATGGATGGACAGTGTGAAGAGATAGTTGGATGCGAGAGGGATGTCTGTTGAGCAAGGAGGAGTGGCTGTGAGTGATAGAAATGGTTGGAGAGAAATTGTGAATGAATAAATGATGACACAGGGTCTGATCAGCTGATCAGGTCAGGTGCAGGTAAGGAGATTGGTCCATTATGATGCGGCAGGGGTAAACCAGCCCTGCTGTCGTGCCCTGCTGTGGATGTCACTGATTGCACTGCTCAGTTGACCCTCGCGCAGTGTGGCGCGGTGAGGATCTGTCCGTTCTTCCTTTGGGGCTAAGATGCGACTGAATGTGGTTGAGTGGACGAGTAAATTGGAGTGTGTCGTCCTGTCTTGGTTACTTCCCTTTCCTTGGGGGAAGCAGCCTAGGTATATAGATAGATAGATAGCCTCTAGGACATTATATTGAGCCTGTGAGATCTTTTTTTTTATTTGTGAAGCAGGAAATGAAGGCTACAAACTCTTATGATCACCACCATCCGGACCTCTTCCCACCCTAGGGCAGGAGGTCTCTGATTCGAAATTTTCTCTTATGCAAGAATAAAACTATATATATATATATATATATATATATATATATATATATATATATATATACAGTATATAGAACGAGCGGAATTAAATAAGCTTATCAACAAAAGACAAAGAGAAGAAAAAAGAAAGAGAAACAAGGATCAAATCAAAGAAACCATCAAAAAAAGAAAAAGTCTGAAACAGGTCCGAAATAAAATGACACTTGGAAAGCAACAAATTACATCACTAAAAGACAAAAACGGTGAAGCCATTAAATGCAAAGATATGATGCTGAAGCGAGTTGAAGAATTTTACAAAGAACTGTATGCATCAAAGACAGTAGTACCAATAGCTAACTTTTCTGTTGACACAAGTGAAATACTTGAGGTAACACCAGACGAAGTAAATATTTCTCTTAAAAATATGAAAAGAGGGAAGGCTCCGGGAGAAGATGGAATAGTAGCAGATTTACTATTGGATGCAGGAGCAGAAGTACAAAATAGGCTTGTTCATTTATTTACCCAATGTATAAAACAGAAGAAAATTCCCAAAACATGGTGTAATGCAATTGCTTATTCTACTTTATAAAAAAGGCGACTCAAAAGACCTTAGTAACTATCGACCCATTAGCTTGCTATCAGTCATTTACAAACTTTTCACTAAAGTCCTTACAAACAGAATAGCTACAAATTTGGAAGAAAACAAACCTCGTGAACAGGCAGGATTCCGATGCTGGTATTCGACCACTGATCATCTGCACACAATGAATCAGCTTATTGAGAAAACTACAGAATATAATAAACCACTGTGCTTAGGTTTTGTTGATTACGAAAAGGCTTTCGACTCAGTGGAGCACATAGCAATTATAAATTCATTGCGAGAACAAGGAGTAAATAAGAACATTGTAAACCTGCTCGAAAACATATATAAAGAGGGAACTGCTACAGTTAAATTACCTAAGGACTCAGAGAAAATTAAGATTGAGAAGGGCGTGCGTCAGGGAGATACAAATTCACCAAAGTTTTTTACAGCATGCCTAGAAAGTATTATCAGAAAGCTAGACTGGGAAAACAAAGGAGTAAACATAGATGGAGAAAAGCTAAACCATTTAAGATTTGCAGATGACATTGTCCTAATCTCAGAAAAAGCAGACGTTGCAAGAAATGTTAAATGAGCTGAACAGAGAAAGTCTCAAAGTAGGGCTAAAGATGAACCGGAGTAAAACTAAAGTAATGTTTAATCCTCAAACACCAAAGAGCGTCATAAGAATAAGTGGAGAAATTCTTGAAGAAGTTGAGGAGTACAATTACCTGGGACAAATACTAAAATTAACGAAAGATAATGATAGCGAAATTAAAAGACGTATTACTATTGGATGGAAAGCTTTCGGTAAACATAGAGACATTATGAAAAGTAGCTTGCCAGTATGTATGAAACGAAAAGTATATAACGAATGTATAATTCCAGCTATGACGTATGGTTGTGAGACTTGAAACTGACAAAATCGATGGAAAATAAATTAATCCGTTCTCAGAGAGCAATGGAAAGGTCAATGTTGGGAATATCTTTAAGAGACAGGAAAAGATCAACTTGGGTGAGAGAGCAGACTAAAGTCAAAGATATTATAGAAGTTATAAAAGAACATAAATGGAGGTGGGCAGGCCATGTAGCAAGAACAAGGGATAATCGATGGAGCAAGAGGTTGACTGACTGGACACCAAGAGATGGTAAGCGTAGCAGAAAAAGGCCAGACAGGAGGTGGAGAGATGAGATAGAGAAATTTGCAGGGAAAACGTGGCAAAAATTGGCTCAGTCAAGGAATTCGTGGAGAAGGTTGGGAGAGGCCTTTGTTCAGCAGTGGACTTACTGTATAATGGCTGATGATGATGATGATGATGATGATGCTATATATATATATACACACACACACACACACTCGTATAGTGATTTCATGAAGTATAGAGACTGAGCCATAGAATCTTCAGAATCTGAAGAGTCACATAGTTGCATCAACTGTAGTGGTAATAGTAGTAGTGGTAGTAGCAGTAGTTGCTGTTGTTGCAGATGGTGAAGATGTTGCTGTTGTCGTAGATGTTGCTGTTGTTATTTACCAACCCGATAGCGAGGCTAGTATTGTTTTCAATTTGTGTGTGTGTGTGTGTGTGTGTGTGTGTGTGTGTGTGTGTGTGTGTGTGTGTGTGTGTGTGTGTGTGTGTGTGTGTGTTAGCGTGATAACTTCGCAACCGCTCAAGATATCATAAAAAATATTTACAGGTGTGTAATAGGGATGAAAATCTTCTACGAGTTCGAAATTGGCGAAAGTAGGTCAAGGTCAAGGCCATGTTCCGAGCCGCGCTATATCTCTAACGGGTAGCGGCGGGTATGGTTCCAGGGGGGCCTCTAGTGTTGTTGTTGTTGTAGATGTTGTTGTTGCAGATGTTGTTGTTTGTGTCCTTGTTGTTGTTGTAGATATTGCTGTTGTCACTGTTTCTGTTGGAGTCCCAGGCTTGTCTGAAATATGAATCCATTGGATTGCAGGCTCAAGGTGTCCTCCTCCTGCAGTACACCATCTTCCTTTTGGGGGGATAGGGAGGGAACAGAGGGACGTCTAATATTACCAGTAAGTGTGGCCACCCACTTGTATCAGTGCCACCACGTAAAGGTGTATCTGTGCATCACCTAACTCAAGTACCCTACAGCAATATTAAACCATACAGTAAAACTCAAGTGAGAATGAGTTGTATCTTCCTTAAAGTGTTAATATTACCACCATCAAAGCTCATAGTTGCGTCTTGCATAGCACTTTATTGTAGCGAAGACCAGACGATTTTATTCATCTGCGAGTTGGTACAGGAGGCTGGGAGTGTTAGTATGTCCGATGCATGACTGATGGACGGAGAGTGAGCATGACAAACAGAATGAGTAATGAGGCTTAATAAGGGATGATTTAAAGGGAAGGGATCGTATGGCTCAGCAGTGGAAAGCGCAAACACACACACACACACACACACACACACATACAAACTCACCTAGCCGTACACAGACACGGATATTAACACACACACAAACATACACACACACACACACACACACACACACACACACACACACACACACACACACACACACATCTTTCACAATAGCTGCGTATCTGCTTATGGCTATTAGTGGCTAGAATAATACAAGACAGTCACCAACTTCAACGATATTAAATGATAAGAATAACATACTACTTAAAAATGCATACGAATATCACGAATTTTGCTACCAACGTGTCAGACGAAAAAGCAAAACAAATCCCCATCAGCCCCTTCGCGTGGTGTTTTTGGCAGCAGTTATGGTGAATGCTGAGCCGAACTGTTGTTGACAATGAATGGTTTGATGCGTCTCTCTCATTTTTAATTCTATTTTAGTTACTACAAGGCAGTTGCTGGAGAGGGAAGCCTACGCGTGGCAGCACCGATATAACCGGACAGTGGAGAAGCCTGGCTATACAAACGTCCATCAACTGCCTCCCCATTCCTAAAAGGGCTGCAGGAGAGTAGCATTTTCAATCTGCAATCCACTGGGTTCACGTTCAGATGAACCTGGAACTATAACAACAACAACAGCTCCTCCACCTAATACTATTACTATTATATATTATTTCTATTGCTACTACTACTGCTATTACTATACTAATTTTGCTACTATCTCTACTACTACTACTACTACTACTATTACTACTACTACTACTACTACTACTATTACTACTACTACTACTATTACTACTACTACTACTACTACTACTACAACCACCTCAACCATCATCACCGCCAACATCAGACTTTTTTTTTTTCTTTTCAGCCTAAGAGAGTTTTCAGAGTGGACCGGTTAGATATGTCCTTCATTTAGCCCAACACTCCCAGACGTCACCAAAGTTAAATATCACCAGCACATACTCCTGTCTCTGGCCTCAATCCCAGATGTCCACCCCCCACCACCCACCTCTTTTCTCGCATTACATATTTCCTCCATGCACCTGAGAGTGAGAGACTGACGAGGAGAGTGTATGCGAGTGAGGTGGAGGGGGAGAGAGGGAGGGGGAGGCCAAGGATGAGATGGAGGGATGGATTGGAGAGGTATATGAGAGAGGGGTGTGAGCTGGGAGCAGGGCAATGAAATGGCGGGGGACAGGGCGACATGGAGGCGATTTGTCTGTGGCCACCCCTTACGGGATTAAGGCGTCTGGCAATGGATAGAAAGATAGATAGACTTATTTCCCCCATGCACCTATTTTGCTTCTTTGGTCCTACTTTCCCCATGGATCAATTTTCCCAGTTAGACCTATTTGACTCTATGGACGTACATTCTCATAAATCTGTACTCAGGGAAGTAATTTTTCCATTTGAATAATTTATATTTTTTCCCGTGGACCTATATTCCCACATGGTCTGAATCTGTTCTCCCCATGGACTACTTCCCTTCATAGACCTATTTTCCCCTTAAGCCTTTTTTTTTTTTTTTCTATGGATCTGTTTTCATCTTTAAACCTAGTTTAACCCAATGACTTATTTTCTCCCCATGGGCAAACATCAAATCCACATATGTACTTATTTTCTCCAATGGATCTACTTCCTCCATGGCTCTATTTTTCCGAGTGAGCATATATTTTTACTTGGACCTATTTCCCCAGGGACATATTCTCCATGGACCCATTTTCCTTCATGGACCTATTCCCACCATGGACTTATTCTTGCCATGGTCTTAATCTCCATGGCTCTACAGTACTTTCTTAATACCCAACCCGCTACACATTCACCCACCTAACCTCTCAACCAAGCCCATCAACCCACCCACTGACCTATCCATCTTGCCCACTAATCCACCCACCCGTCCATCCACAAGACGTTATGTTGTGGGCTTTATTAAGGGAGAAATACTCCTGAGAGAAGTGGGTGTCACCTCGACGTTGCCCTGATGGAAAGCTGACAAATTTCTCTGGCTGTGAGTTGATCCACAACCTAACAGTGACCCGTAATTTCCCTGATTGCGTTTGACGCCTGTGCAAACTAAACTATCTATCTATCTATCTATTTACCTAGGCTGCTTCCCCCAAAGAAAGGGAGGTAGCCGAGGCAGGACGACACATTCCCAAATTACTCATCCATACAAACACATTAGACAAACTGAACTAAAAACTGTAAAAATTCTTCTCACTCCACTTGTATTTGTCACTTGTGCAGACTATACTAACTGTAATAATTCTCACTCCAGTTACATTTGTCACCATCTGTGCAGACTGAACTACCTAACTGTGATAATTCTTCTCACTCTAACAGAAACCAATATACTCGTATGTTGGTTATTGCCTTTCACTTATTAAGAAGATGCAAAAGTTTAGCTGAGACTGAAGACAGTCCGTCCGAAATTGTTGTATCATGTCAAAAAAGAACAATATTCTTTTTGAGCAACTAATTATCTTGCGATATCAGGATGCAATCATTTATTCTCGGTTTATAAGCATGTGTGTACCATCTGATGGTCCATTGATGTAAGGCTCTTGCCAGAGCGAAATGCAGATGCTGTGAGCGTCAGCTGGATTTCCTAAGAGGCGATTTGAGTGTTTTCGGTCTTATCATGTCGCCAAGGGTGCGGGCCGATCACATACTAATGGTGGGGGGTTGATTACACAAAATTAAATCCTTCGACCTTTAACATAATTTTTTATTATTCTTGTTACTTTCGGATCGTTTTACTCAAGAAACGACTTATGTTTGGGGGATTACCCAAGGCTATATCTAGCTCCTCCAGTTCAAAATTTTTCTTATAATCTTGGCCTAATCGTCTGTAAATGTCTACAGTTCATTCGTATTAATTAGACGGCAATTATCGCACTGTCGCAGCAAATTTCTCGTATTTCAGTGCAAACATAAGATAATGCTGTGAGTCTAAATCCTTTCCGTGGAACTTGTTCGTGTCAATCACCGTATTCTAATGTTAATCTGTTGTTACTGCTCGACATCCAAGGCGGAGAGACAGTAGTTTTACTCCTAGTCAAAGCAGAATAAACACTGAAAATATACAGTACTATCGACCCAGTCATTGCCCTCTTAATTTAGGGCAAGCTCATATCTTATCAGTTAACACAACCTATATTTTTTCCACATATACCTACATTTCTTTCGAGTAATTCGAATTCTGAGATTAGCTTCTGCGTGTTTCAGGCTGCTTACCTCACACACACACACACACACACACACACACACACAGCATAATATCATCGTTTTCTTGGGAGAGTTTGTAACATCTCTTCCCCAGAGATCCATTAAACGCAGTACACCCAAATACCCTCTCATATGATGCGGATATAAAAGATGTTCATTTTATAAAGACTTAAATGACCTGTGAGAAAATATTATCCTCTATGAAACGATGAGTTCTCTCGCAGGTTTGATAGAAAAAAAAAAAATTGAGGGGTTGCAAATTTGATAAAGGAATAAGCTCAGTGTGCTTAAAGGACTACTAAAGATTACTTTTATCGAAGGTGATGTCCTGCCAATGCTGCATAGAGTCGCCTAGATGTAACAAGAATAAACTAAATGATAAGGTTAAGTTGTAATATCCTGACTAAATCCCTAAAAAGTAGGTCTTACAATGCATCTTGTGGCTACAAGAATGTGACTTAGCATTCCCCATAACGTATCCACAAATAGGGCTTCAGTAAGTTGATCTTATTTCTATGCAATTCAGTCAGACACCTCGGCTGTAAAATGTGCAAAATGTATTCTGATAAGAGTGTTCAATAACCTTTAAGCAAGTGATTGTCCTCATAACTATTACCACCAATAACAAGTGAAAAATATTAAGTGAAAAAGTGTGTGTGTGTGTGTGTGTGTGTGTGTGTGTGTGTGTGTGTGTGTGTGTGTGTGTGTGTGTGTGTGTGTGTGTGTGTGTGTGTGTGTGTGTGTGTGTGTGTGTGTGTGCGTGCGTGCGTGCGTGCGTGCGTGCGTGCGTGCGTGCGTGCGTGCGTGCGTGCGTGCGTGCGTGCGTGCGTGCGTGCGTGCGTGCGTGCGTGCGTGTGTGTGTGTGTGTGTGTGTGTGTGTGTGTGCGTGCGTGCGTGCGTGCGTGCGTGCGTGCGTGCGTGCGTGCGTGCGTGTGTGTGTGTGTGTGTGTGTGTGTGTGTGTGTGTGTGTGTGTGTGTGTGTGTGTGTGTGTGTGTGTGTGTGTGTGTCCTGTGCTCTCTGGCAAAACTTCGCCTTTAAAGCATCGGTCATTAAACTTCATTAATCTTTTTGTTTGTCTGTCATGTTAACGCTTTGCCCATCTGTCAGGCACCGGAAAGTTAGCACAACTGTCTTTATTTTTATTATTATTATCTACGGAAGCAATAGGAGCTTCAAAGTTAATACTGGTACCATCAACCCCACCTCAGCATCGAGACAGCTTCACTCTTCTATTTCAGCAAAAGCCAGAAGACTTTATTTTGCAGAGTGTGTAATAACTGCTCAAGAGTGTCAGTAATTTAGTTCTTTCGCCCTGCACTAACATCAAGCAGGATTTTTATTTATACCTCCAAATGTTCTTAATGAAACTGAGAGACCCATTGTATTGAAGGTGTTAGTGAAGACTGCTAAATATCTGAACTCCAGAGCAACTCTCCTGTGCAAAATGAAGGCGTTTCATAAATGCAAAGGAAAGAAATGAGACGTCTTCAGGCTGAGCAGATTAAGGCAGTCAGTGTGATGGTGCTTTTTCATTATAATTTTAGTTTCCTGAGACGAATATTTATAGCAGAAGAGAGACGTCTGGCTGTGAAGAGTCTATATTCTTCACTTATTGATTTTTCTTTTAAGCTAGGTCTCTCTATCCATCTGTTTATAAATGTATACATCCGTCCATTTATTCATCTACGAGTATATCTCACTGATGACTCTTCAACGTACCCTATTCACATACATCTTTCTGCTCTTTCAGTCTCACTTCTTCATTAAATATCTCCTCTCTATCTCTCTTTACATATAATTATATTGTATCCGACTCTGGGCATAGACTTTACAGTCCGTATCCTGAAGTCCAGCAGTCCTCCTACGTACTGCGCACCTCTATATGCAACAACCTTGGCTCTAACACCCACATTTCATCGTGAATACATGTTAGGGGTGTTACATACAAGACTGGTGTAGTGGTATTATCGGGGGTATTTTTACATGTCGGCGGGTCTTCTGGTAGATCAGTATAGTCTGTTGTAACGAAATTCAAATTCTTAAACTGTTCCCTGCCCTAGTCGGGATTCTAACTTACTTCCACTGGGAATGCAGGACACCTTTCTACCGATTCGGCCACTGCCTCCCCAATATTGCCCCATCAGGAGCACAGCGATCCTGGGCTAGGCCGTGTTCTTTGAAAATAATGCTTCAGCCACCCTTTGGATGCAAATCCTTACGAGTCATAATTTGGTTGGACCATCTTTACTCATTAGAGCAACAGTCGTCCATTTGGTTATATAAGTTTCCAGAGTCACAGTCATCCATTTGGTCTATCATTCTATATATAGTCACCCAATGGTAGCAATACAAACTAGTGGACGGTGAAAGCACCTGTGTACCACTAGCACTCATACATTGGCTTAATCTTCCATACCGTATTTGTGCAGGTCTCGTCTATCTATGCATCTCTAGAATGCCCCCCAAATATTCAGTCTTTGTATATCGCTCTGTTCTCTGAGTCATTCCTCTTCCATTTCCAGCTCTCTTACACACATATATTCTTATACTCTGTTCTCCGTGTAAAAAAAACTAGATTTCTTCCCCTTCCGACCGACATCATTTTTCTCCCTCTCACCCATCTTTCTCACCCACATAATATATACTGTTCTACCCTCTTTTCCCACGTAACGAAAATTAGAGTGATTCCCCTTACAGACGTCGCCAATTATCTTGTTCTCACGCAGGTATCTTTCTCACATGTATATTGTTCTCTCCTCTTCTCCCAAGTAACTAAAACTGAAGTGTTTCCCCTTACAGACGCCATTATCTCGCTCTCATACAGCTATTTCACCCACATGTATATATGCCTCTCCTTTCTTCTCTCATGTAAGTAAAGCTGGAGTGTTTCCCCTTACAGACGTCGCCAATTATCTCGCTCTCAAACGTTCTTGTCAGTCTGTCCACCTGCCAATTGTCCTTCCAGCTGGTTATGACTGCACCATGTCTTTACCTAAGGGTTCTTGAAATATCCTCAGCCCTGGGACGTCCTTCTCATGGTATTATTCATGATACTTGTAGACATTTTATTCATCGTTTAGGTGGCCTTTTTTGGTGAACGAGTTTGTGTCTCTAATCTGATGACGTGTTTTCCCCTTAGTTCTTGCTATTTCCAGACAGTTGTGTCAAATTTAGGGAGAACTTCTGTTATGCTCTGTTTACTCCTACTTGACCTAAAATCTACAACTCTATCTTGAATACTGAACGCTGACAATAAACTTATAACAGAAAATGATGCTATTCACAATGAGGTGACACGGAAAGCACGCAGAGCTGTAGTATTGTCCTTTTCTGCCGCTGAATAACATGAAAAAAGCTGTAAAAAAAGAAAAAGGACGAAAATCTGAGCCAAGTTAGAGTAAAAAAGGATACAGTGAAGCAATTGGCACAGGCTCTATTTTTTTTTTTTTTTTTATGTGCTCGACTCTGGGCATAGGCATCACAGCCTGCTACCGAGGCCCAGCAGTCCTCCTACACACCATACACCACTACATGTCACCACTTCGGAGCTAACACCCACCGTCCATATTGAATACATGCTAGGGCTGTCTCATACAGGACTGGTGTATTGGTATTAGCGGGGGTATTTTTACGACATGTCGGTGGGTTTTCTGGTAGATCGGTAGTGTCTGCTTTGTATGAAATTCATATCCTTAAACTGTTCCCTGCCCCAGCGGGGATTTGAACCTGGGTCCGGTAGGACCGCAGGCCACCTCTCTACCGATTGAGCCACCGCTTTCCAGTTCGAAAAGTCTACCTTAAGCTGAATAAAATCGTCTGACTGTAGCAGGAATACATTAATAATCATGTTATCGGATTGGAGGGGTTAATCAAGGCTATATCAGACCTCTCCATATTCTGAAGCTTCTCCCAAGATGAGAAAAGACATCTGGTGGCGGGAAAAATAAAGCTTAAAGAAATAATCATCACAGTTGAGAGGATAATTCATTCTCCATTATATTAAAGCGTTTTGTCTATTGAAAATGAAGGTTTGTGAATTTAACTCACGAAAATAAGATGTAAAATTCGTGGAGAAAACGAAAAAAAAAATAATAAGATGATAGAACGCCCATCCTTTTTAAATCTTGAAATTCAGCCCTGCCTCAAGGCATAGTTTGGTGAAAGGAAGGCGTTGGTACTGTGGTTACTGTACAGCTGTGCGTTCCTTTTGCTGTTTGGGGATGCCTCACACCTCATGTATTAGGTGGAAATAGGGTTAGGTTGATGATGATGATGGTAAAGTTGTTGATGATGATAGTAAAATTGTTGATGATGGTGACAAAGTTGCTGTTGATAAATGATGATGATTGTAAAGTCGTTGATGATGATGGTAAAGTTGCTGTTGATAAATGATGATGATGGTAAAGTCGTTGATGATGATGGTAAAGTTGCTGTTGATAAATGATGATGATGGTAAAGTTGTTGATGATGATGGTAAAGTTGTTGATGATGATGGTAAAGTTGTTGATGATGATGGTAAAGTTGCTGTTGATAAATGATGATGATGGTAAAGTTGTTGATGATGATGGTAAAGTTGTTGATGATGATGGTAAAGTTGTTGATGATGATGGCAAAGTTGCTGTTGATAATGATGATGATGGTAAAGTTGTTGATGATGATGGTAAAGTTGCTGTTGATAAATGATGATGATGGTAAAGTTGTTGATGATGATGGTAAAGTTGTTGATGATGATGGCAAAGTTGCTGTTGATAAATGATGATGATGGTAAAGTCGTTGATGATGATGGTAAAGTTGTTGATGACGATGGTAAAGTTGTTGATGATGATGGTAAAGTCGTTGATGATGATGGTAAAGTTGTTGATGATGATGGCAAAGTTGCTGTTGATAAATGATGATGATGGCAAAGTTGCTGTTGATAAATGATGATGATGGTAAAGTTGCTGTTGATAAATGATGATGATAGTAAAGTCGTTGATGATGATGGTAAAGTTGCTGATGATAAATGATGATGATGGTAAAGTCGTTGATGATGATGGTAAAGTTGCTGTTGATAAATGATGATGGTAAAGTTGTTGATGATGATGGCAAAGTTGCTGATGATAAATGATGATGATGATAAAGTCGTTGATGATGATGGCAAAGTTGCTGATGATATATGATGATGATGATGATTGAACAAACCGTTAGCAGAACGATCGTCTACCCAAGCTTAACACTTTGTACCTTCCCACAAGTAATAAAATTTGACTATTAGTTCCGTGTCGATATGATATTAATAAGCTTCCTAGCATCTCTTCCTAAACCAATTATTATGCACATGTAAATCTAATTATTATCTTGGGTTTTATTATTCTCTGATTCCAACACAGCCAGCATGTGTAGTATACAAGACAGCATTAACGTCTCGTATACAGAAATAAACTAACAAGGAAGAAGTGCTACAATTCTTTTACTGTATCTTGGCCCAGTTATTTTTTTTTTTCTGATTGCAACTTAATTCTCGTAGTTCAGTGGTAGACTAAGGCAGTACTGCGTCTCCGCTTCCTTTTTATAGTACTTCTACGATAACAACACCATATTCTTGTGTTTGTTAATCCTTCTCTGCAGGTAAAGATGGAGAGTTGGAAATTTTAGGCTAAGTTAAAGCAAAAGAAGGATATTGATATTACCGTACCTTTAGAGTCCTTCTTCATTACTAACATCCCTTTCTGGTGATGATATTTTCGAGAGAGAGAGAGAGAGAGAGAGACAGAGACAGAGAGAGAGAGAGAGAGAGAGAGTTTCTGGCCAAATAAGAGTAAAAAGTGTGTGGTAAAACTCCTTGGCTAACGAGATTACGAGTTTTAGAGTGAGTAAAACCCAGGTATCTCCGTTCTTCCGTAAAAAACACTGGCACGTCATGTATTCAAAAAAAGGTTAAAAAAAAATTACTCCCATCGTCTCTCTCTGTCTTTTTTTCTTTCTTTCCCTTCCAACCCATCCACTCTCTCCATCTTTTTCTTGTTCTTATTTTCCTTCTGTTCCATCCAGCTCACTCTATCTTTTACTTATTCTTCTTTTCCATCTCCTTCCAACCATCCATTTTCTCTACGTTTTTAGTCTTCTTCTTTTCCCTCTCCTTCCATCCATTCACTTCCTCCATCTTTTTATCCCTTTTCCCTCTCCTTCCATCCATTCACTTCCTCCATCTTTTTATCCCTTTTCCCTCTCCTTCCATCCATTCACTTCCTCCATCTTTTTACCCCTTTTCCCTCTCCTTCCATCCATCCACTATCTCCATTTTTTTTTTTTATCTCTTTTCCCCTGTCCTTCCATCTACCCACTTCCCCTATCATTATTTTCTTCCTCTCCTCACCACTCACCTTCCATTTACTTTCACGCATTGTCGTCTCTGCTCAATAACGAATCTTTTTCTCGTAGCACCCCCATTTACTCCCTCACATTTTCTCTCCACTATATGCTTGGCTTTCCTTTCTATCTCCTTTTATCTACCTGTCATACCCTAGTTCCACTCACTTCTGTCCCTGATCAGCAATGACCTTTATTTCCAAGACGCATCATCTTCCCAATTATACTGTTCAACTTTTTCTCTGCAAATTTTACTTGATGTTTGTCTTTTCCTTCCTATCATCGATTTCCTATTCACTTTCTCCGTACATTTCCTTCCACTCTCAGTAACAAATCTTCGTACCGGTATACTCGTCCACTTTATCTCACCTACATGTTCATGGTCTTCTTCTTATTTTTCAGAACTGTCAAGCCGTGTTTATTCTCTACATACATATACGTCCATGCCCTGTAACGATCCTTCTTCGTTCACCTCATCCTATTCTCTCATATATATCTAAACCTCGGGAACAGACCTTGTATCATGTGCCCCAAGCCTTTTCCATTGCAAAAAGTATATGATTTCCTTATGCAAAATCTTCAGCTATAGTTATTCAGTTCTCGTTATTTTATTGGCAGAAAAATGAATAATTGAGTTATTAAATAAAGCAGTAGGAAAATAATTATGGTTGACAGAGGAGCAGATATGGGATACTGATAGACAGGAAGGGGGGGGGGGACCGCGTGTGTGCGCATATGAAAGAGAGAGAGAGAGAGAGAGAGAGAGAGAGAGAGAGAGGAACCGTGTGTGTGTATATGCAATAGTTCCACCCTTACCCCACGGTTCTGTTATGCTGCATGCCGATCTGGTCCATTGATTTTATTCATTTATTCCGGGTGTTTCTGAAGGCATGAACAGAGGGGGAAAGTTTTGCTGCAGTGGTATCCTGCTGCCACTGACCTCTGGAATGGTGTGTCAGAGGGTTAATGCTGGAATATTACACTCCTGGAATGTTGCACTGTTAGAAATTCACTGGTGGTATATTACACTGTGTTTTGTTCCAGTTATTTAGAATTCACTGCTGGAATGTTACATATTGTCATGGATTCACTTTGGGAATGTTTGTATGTTATGAATTCACTACTAGAATGTTACATTGTTTTATACATTCACAGCCGGAATGTTGCACTAAAATACGGAATCACTGCCGGAATGTTATATTGCGTTATTGATTCACTGCTGGAATGATAGACTACGGTATGGAATCATTGCTGGATCTCTCAGCTGGAATGTTACAGTGTGTTACGCATTCGCTGTTGGACTGTTACACTTTGCTATGGATTCACTGTTAGAAAGTTATACTGTGTTATGGATTCTCTGCTAAATGCTACACTATAATATGAATTCACTGCTGAATTTCGCTGTCAGAATGTCAGAGTGTGTTATGAATTCACTGATGACATGTTAGACAGTGTCATGGATTCACTGTTGGAATGCTACACTGCATTATGTATTCACTGTCGGAATGCCAGGCCGTGTTATGGATGCACTGCTGGAGTGTTTTGTATGCTGTGTTAAGCATTCACTGTTGGAATGTTAGTGAGTCAGATACACTGATGGAATGATACACTGATGGAACGTTCTTTGGATTAGCTGTTGAACCCGTTAACACTCAGGTTCCTTTAACTCACTCCCAGCCATATGAAATCGTCTTGCAGCAGCTGGAATAGACTATCTGAGTTGTCCTGAATCATAAGAGGGTCAAACTGATTCATGGATTTACTGTTAGAATGTTTCACTACTGGAAGGTTATTGCTGGAAGTTGTTACTCGAAATGTGATGCTGGTAGATTGCTGTTATTCTTGGACTGATTTTTGTGCCGAAATAACACACTGCTGGAGTTGTTGTCACTATTGGAATATTCCCATTATGAATGTTGTTACCACTGGAATATTGTTAATGCTTGAATGTTACACTGCTGAAAATCTAAACTGTTGGAATGTTGTCACACTAGAAGTTTGGCAGTGTTGGAATGCTATCATACTGGAAGGTTGTCACTACTGGATGTTGTCAGACTGGAAGGCTGTTGCTGTTGGAATGATGTCACATTGAAAAGTTGGCACTGTTGGAATGTTAGAATTGAAGGTTGTCGCTGTTGGAATAATATTATACTGGAAAGTTGTCAATGTTGGAATGATGTCACACTGGAAGGTTGTCACTGCTACAATGCTGCCATACAAGAAGTTTGTCACTGTTGGAAGTATATCACACTGGAAGGTTGCGGCTGTTAGAATGATGTTATACTGGAAGTTTGTCGCGGTTGGAATGTTGTCAAACAAGAAGTTTGTCACTGATGGAATGCTGTCACACGAGAAGTTTGTCGCTGTTGGAATGTTGCCACACAAGAAGGTTGTCACTGTTGGAATACTGTCGCACGAGTACGTTGTCAGTGTTGGAATGATGTCACTGGAAGGTTGTTACTGTTGGAATGCTGTCACACTGGAAGGTGTTACTGGTGGAATGCTGTCACACTGGCAGGTTGTTACTGGTGGAATGCTGTCACAGTGGAATGCTGTCACAGGGGAAGGTTGTCACTGCATCCCTTTTGTCACACTGGAAGGTTGTTACTGTTGGAATGCCGTCACACTGGAAGGTTGTCACTGCATCCCTTTTGTCACACTGGAAGGTTGTCACTGCATCCCTTTTGTCACACAGGAAGGTTGTCACTGTTGAAATGTTTTCAGTTCTGTAATACTCTGAAGTCACTGACTCCTAGAAACGTGCCTCATGGGTTAAATACTGGTATGTTAGCCTACACTGTATCATAGATTCATCACTGAAAAACAGCTTGGCCAGAGAGATGCGTGAGGATATTGCACCTTAGAAACTTGAGAGAGAGAGAGAGAGAGAGAGAGAGAGAGAGAGAGAGAGAGAGACAGACAGACAGACAGACAGACAGACAGAGACAGAGACAGACAGACAGACTTTGCTATATAAAGAAAATGGGGAAAGGGATAATTAGAAAAAACAAGGTAATTATATGGCTTAATCAATATACAGTCCGGGTAAATTACTGAGGTGAAATACAAAAATGAGGAGAGAAGGAAGCACTAAGAACAAAAAAAGAGAATGGAAGTGGAATTACTTGCTTCACTAGGATGACGCATTTCTCTGGACAGTCTTGCAGCTTCCAGGCAATTTAATTATTCTTCGGAGAGATTTTTCGAACTAGAACGGGTTTGATATAGGTTCCATAAAGCCTTTCATTACAAGAAGTTTAACATAATCGCCCGGCAGTAGCAAGATAAAGTTAAAGCACGTCATCAAGCCGGTGGGTTAAAGTAAGACTGAAAATTAACGCAAAGATGAATAACATAAGGCAGAATGAGCTGAACACCTTCCATTAAGTTGATCTGTTTCTGAAAGGATTCTTTATATTAGCAGATGATTTTAACTTAGAAAGGTTTTCATAGCTGAAGAGCACTAGTGAGATAGTGTGTAATCCATTCAGAATGAGGTGTCTCTCTTGAGCAGCATTAAATTGTCTGTTCTATATGCAGAATAAAAGAGGAAAGGTGTCGTCATGCGGAACAGGTTAACCTCTTCAATATGGCAATGTCTAATGTTTATGTATTCTTGATATTGCCATACTACAATATTTAGCTAAGAAAAGCCTCCAACAGCGCACTGTTGCCTGACAAAAATCGTCTGGCTTAGTTGCAACTGAACACTATAAGTAGTCCGCCCATAAGAGTGTTCCCGAAGGCTCCACGTGATCCCTCCATGTTGAAGAGTCCCTCCTAAGACAAATAATATATGGAGATACAGGTAGTAAAGTAAGGAATGAAGTAAGGAATGACTTCATCTTAGAGAATGGATCAATGTAGTTCCATGACTTACTTTGTTAGCATTTATTTATTTATTTATTTTTGTGAGCCACTCGGCAGCGATGTTGTGTATGTAGGGTGCGGCAAACCTTCCAGTTCGTAAAACTTTAACTAGTTAACTCAGAAGACAAATTTACAGTAGAGCTCCCGACACAAGAGTGGGTATGTTTTGAATAGCGCGGGGCCGTGTGTGTGTGTGTGTGTGTGTGTGTGTGTGTGTGTGTGTGTGTGTGTGTGTGTGTGTGCGTGTGTGTGCGTGTGTGTGCGTGCGTGTGCGTGTGTGTGTGTGTGTGTGTGTGTGTGTGTGTGTGTGTGTGTGTGTGTGTGTGAACCAAATAACTCAATCAGTTTTGAATCACTTTAAACAAAATTTAGTGGAAGGTTTGACGGCAATTTTGGGGTTAACCTGTTAGTTTTAAAACAATGTGTGAAAAGTCAAGGTCGTGGTACGAAGCCAGTGTTTGTCCTAGCAATGTCAGTTTAAAAATTTTCATCCGATTAAGACAATAACTGGTGGAAGGGCTGAGGGTAAAACAACAACTAAATTATTCGATTTTGAGAACAGTATAAGTCCTAGGCCAAGGTCATAGGGTGAGGTTAAGGTTCAATTCGTATGTATGTGCGTGAACAAACTAAGTGTATGTGAGTGAAGAAACTACCTTAAGGAATTATTATTTGATATAACTCAAATGAGGTGAAAGTTAAGTTTAACCAATGGAATAACATACAGCTTTTGAGAATATTAAATAGGTCAGAGATCAAGGTCAAAAGCAGGATCAGCTTAAATAATTTTATGTCCGATCTGGATTAATCCTTGAGGAAATTTTTTGGGTAATTCATTGATAAAGGGATTCGATTTTGAGCACAGTCAAGGAAAGGTAATAGACATGTAGCCGGTTCTGGGTAAACATTGCCAGTGGACTCTGCCATGTACTTAAAAACTTACGGTATATGTATCTTTTAATTTAATTCATCATTTGCACAGAACAAGACGTGATAACTTTAATTCTTTGCGGCTGGGGGGAAGGAGCCGCCATGTTGGCGATGACGTCAGCATTCACACTGCAGACGACGCTCCAATCCATCACACAATACTTTACCAGTAACAGCGACAATAGAGTACCTACATGCCCAACGTAGATCGATACTACCCCCTTAAGGTATGTTGTGAGGGAATACTTTTCATGGTGTAAATGGATGGACCTTGTTAGGTAAGTAAATTGTGGTGAAATCGACCAGAAGTAGCTTTACAGCTACACCATTCCCGAGCGGTGCTCGTACCTCATGAGGTGGAAAGTGTTAAATGTATGCTGTACAGTATCAGTTGTATGAGTTTATGATTGTATTATGCTCATATTTAAAATTTGACCTCTTCATTATTAGTTTTCTGAAAAAAAATAAATAAAAGTTTGTGACTGAACTGCGATACTTCAGGGAAGAGTGATGAAATACCGAATTAGCGGTTATTTACCGAATTGGCACTTTTTAATTTGTAAGTGTTATAGATTTTATCACCATAGAGGTTCATACTCACCTAATTATCCGAAATCTGGTCAATTTTTTGTATTTAATTTTACCTTTTAAAAAATCCGGATTCACAGCGAAAACGGGTTAAAATGAGCGGAAGTGTTTCTCCTTTAGCTCAACAGCATGCCTTGGCAGACTTCTGCTTTGTATAAATATTAATTTAACATACAAATGCACTTATTTGCACCTTTAATCAGTATCTGTGCAAAACATAAGTCTGTCAAGGCATGTTGGCGATCTACAGTAGAAATACCAGCTAACCTTAGCACGTTTTCGCTCTGACTCCTAATATTCTATTAATAGTTAAATTAAGCACAGTTTTTTTTTTTTACCGAATTTCAGATAATTAGGTGTGTATGAACCTATATGGTGAAGAATATAATATTTTCACAACAGGAAAGACTGCATTCCAGCACTGGAAACTTCCGACGAGCAGCCAGACACCACTGCTTTCGTTTATTGTTACTGGCTGGTATACAGGGGAATAATTTCCCTACTGTGCTTTTGTCAGTGCACTTACACGTTGGAACGAAACTTTAACAATTATTCCTCTTGTCACTAGACATTCTTAGAGGCCAGAAATAAGCACAATGTATGCTGGCTAAACGTTAACAAAGCAGACTATGCTGCCTCAGTGTGAGTAGTGACGTCACGACCAATCACAGACCGTTTCAGAGTCACGTGATTTTTCGGCTACTTTATCTATTATTTTTTCATGTTTCTGCACATTTTTGGGTGAAATAATGGTTGACATAGTTATTTTGTGCGTATTTTTTACCCATACAAGTATCAAACTTCAAAAAAATTTTGACCGGAAACTCGTCTAATAGGACAAGGTCAGTCCAAACAGCTTTGTTCTGATCTGAGCCAAACTTTGTGGAAGGGTTTAGAGTCAGTCATGAATGAAGTTACTCAATTGTGACAAGTAGTCAAAGGACAAGATCACAGTGTAAAACCAAATAAACAGCCCTTACACTAATCAATGGGCGCAGGTGTTCCATTTTCCAAATATCCCCTCCCGATTTTTAGAAATTATTATTCATGATGCCTCTAGATGTTTTTATTCATTTTATAGGACACTATTCGAACAAAAGAAATTGATATGAACTTCACTGAACCCCTCGCCAACAAAGAACTATTTAGCGTTAATAAAATCGTCTGGTGATTGCCTGAGCAACTTAAAACAAAAGAAAAATCATTTGTCCAAATGCGTTAAGCTCCACAAAATTATCTGAAACACCAAGAATAAAAAAGAATGATTTTGTCTTAAAGATGGCGATCAGAATAAGAAGAATGAAATTGGACTGAATGATATAGTGACGAGATTGAGAAAGTTGAATAAGGGAAGAGGGAAGTTGTTGCTGCTGCTGGTGCTGCTGCTGCTGCTGATGATGATGAGGAGGAGGAGGAGAAGGAGGAGGAGGAGAAAAAGAGAAACAGAAAACTAAAAAGATAGCCAGGTGTAACAAGGATGCAAAAATAGTGAAAAGGATGAGCAGGAGAATGGATATAAAAAGATATATAAGACGAGGAGGAGGAGGAGGAGGAGGAGGAGGAGGGGGAAGAGGAGAGAGGGGGGGAAGGCGAGAAGAAAGAAGTATTTAAAAAGACGGAGATAAAAGGCAAGATTAAAAAGAAACCTTGAGGCTGTTATCATTGTTGTTTCATCTTAACATGGTCTTTTTCTGACGAGCAGAGTCTAGTCAAACACGACTCTCCCTTGCCACGTCGATTTCAGATACCACCTTCTTTCTTTTCCTCTGAGATGTATTCCGTCCTCTTGAGTCTGCTGCCATATTGTCCTTGGTAATTACTTCCAGAGTTTTTTGTGCTTCAGGGATTTTGTGCTTCAGGTATTTTAGTGCTTCAGGTATTTTTAGTGCCTCAGGTATTTCTAGTGCATTTTAAGTATTTTTTGTGCGTTAAGTAATTTTTGTGCTTAGTATATTTTCTGGGCTTCACATATTTTTATGCTTCATATATTTTTGTGCTTCATATATTTTTTGTGCTTCAGGTACTTTTTATGCTTCAGGTATTTTTGTCTGTTTGTCTATCTGTTGTTAGACGCCTTAATCCCGTAAGCGGTGGCCACAAACAAATCGCCTCCCTGTCGTCCTGTCCAATGTGCGTCAGACATTTTTTGTGCTTCAGGTATTTCTTGTCCCTCAGTTTTTGTGTGTTTGTGTGTGCTTCAGGTTTTTTGTGAGTATTTGAGTTTACTGGGAGGCTTGAGATGTTTTTTGTGCTTCAGGTGTTTTTTGTGCTATAATATTTTTGTGTTTCAGATTTTTGTGATTTTGGTATTTTTAGTGATTCAAGTATTTTTAGTGCTTCAGGCATTTCTTTGTGCTTCAGGTTTTTTGTGCTTCATTGTTTTTCCTTCAGGTATTTTTGTGCTTCTGTAATTTTTTGTGCTTCATATAATTTTGGTGTTTTAGGGTTTTTTGTGTGTGTTTCAGGTATATCTTTTGTGATTCAGGTATTTTTGTGTGATTCAGGTAATTTTTTGCTTCAGGTATTCTTGTGCTTCAGGTATTCTTGTGCTTCAGGTAACTTTTGTTCTTCAGGTAGTTTGTTTTGCATTCCCTATTTCTTTTTATCTCAGGTGCCTCAGTGTGTGTTTTTCTTTTCCTTTGATATGTTGTCCTTTCGTGTGTACTGTGAGAATGTTGTCGGTATTTCTCTCGTTTGATGTTGATAATGCGTTTTTTTGTATGAAAGTTCTTTACCAACCACCTGCTTTCCTTTGCTTTGATTCTCTCTCTCTCTCTCTCTCTCTCTCTCTCTCTCTCTCTCTCTCTCTCTCTCTCTCCCATGGACGCTCCTTTTTATCGTTGTTAATTCTATCCACGTTTTGAAATGCGTATCATATTTCAGATGAAGTATTTTTGTTCTTGGTGTACCCTAAGGCATATTACTCCAACTACTTACCTGAAAATACAATTGCCTGTCCTTTTACCTCTGAAAAATATTAAGCCTTCATGTAACTACCGCTCTTCTTTATTGTTTTTGATAGCTATTTCTAGAGTTTACTCTTTGGGATATTTTAAAAATTCCCAAATTAATTTTCTTACAGAAACTGCCTTAACTCTCATTGCTAGTGCCCGAGAATTCAACCTCAATTACTTCCAGAAGATTATATTTTACCGAAAGTCACTGAAGCCAAGAGAAATATTATCAGTCTTAAATCTCATATGGTCGTCAGAACTCTAATATTATACTGCTATTAACGCCAAACAATATTTTCATAAAAAAGTAGGCTACGGTTGCCTGAGTGGTATATTTCCAACTTTCTTTTCTTTTGACATGTATATCGTGCTCATTATGTCGAACTAGTGCTGGAGAGTGCTGGGAGGGATGCCTTCACGTGGTGGCACCGAATTAGCTGGCTGTCTCCGATGCCTGGTTATACAAACATCCCTCAACTCCCTCCCTATCCACCCAAAAGAGGATGGTGGAATGCCTGAGGAGGGCAATTTCAGCTTGCAGTCCTTTAGGTTCGCGTTTCAAATGAATTTCGTGCCACAACTACTACTACTACTACTACTGCTGCTGCTGCTGCTGCTGCTACAACTACTACTACCACTAGTACTACTATTATTACTACTACTACTATTGCTACTACTGCATTTGTCTATTTCTGCGTTGTTCTTGTTATTACTTGCCTTTGATAATGAAACAACACATTTCAGCAGACGTCGCTTTGAACTTTATATAACTGAAAATCCTCAAATAGTGGCTTTTTGTCATATATATATATCTACGTCATATACATATTGGTAAATCTTTCTTCCTATTATATTTCGAGTTCTTTGCTGATGACATATTATATTTCAGGTGGTCTTTTAATGAGTACTCTACTAGCTTTTATTCCAGGTAACTTTAATACTATTACTTCTTCTTTTGATATATTTTTTGCACTTTGTCATTTGTTATAATGTTTTCTATCCATATTATGTTAGGTAAATATACGTACCGTAACGCCCGTTCTATTCTTTTTCATGTTTGTACAGTCAATAGCTCTCTCTCTCTCTCTCTCTCTCTCTCTCTCTCTCTCTCTCTCTCAAAGACATATTCCGTCCTCCCTTCGCCTGTTGTGGTAGAGGGGGCTGATCCATTGTGACAAGTGGAAGAACTGGGTGAATGAGATACGCATGGATACTCTTTGAAGTCTTTATTTTTAATGCAGTTTTCTGTGTACCTCATCCAACCTTTATTATGATGGCGTTGATAATTATTTACTGCTTTTTATGACAAAGATGCACTTTGTTTACTGTATACCGCATTGTTCCTACTTCCTTATTCATTGGCTACTTATTTCCGTGTCTTTTGTGATGTTGCTGCACTTAGATGTATTTTTTTGCATTTCATATTGGTCATGCCCAATATATTCAGGTGATTTTTTCCTAGTCTGTCACATTAGTTCACGTACCTCTCTCTCTCTCTCTCTCTCTCTCTCTCTCAGACTCTCTCTCTCTCTCTCTCTCTCTCTCTCTCTCTCTCTCTCTCTCTCTCTCTCTCTCTCTCAGATATGTTTTTCCTTTAGTTTTTCTTACACGTTACTAATGGTGATTATTTTCCTGATTTGATGTGGGGGATACAGTACATTTTTTCACCTTAGTAACTTCCTTTTCATACCTATCTATCTATCTATCTATATACCTAGGCTGCTTCCCCCAAGGAAAGGGAGGTAGCCGAGACAGGACGACACACGCCCCATTTCCTCATCCATTCAAACACATTCATTCGCATCTTAGCCCCAAAGGGGAGAACGGACAGATCCTCACCGCACCACACCGCACAAGGGTCAACTGCGCAATGCAATCAGTGACATCCGCAGCAGGGCCCGACAGCAGAGCTGGTTTACCCCTGCCACATCATAACAGACCCATCCCCTTACCCTCACCTGACCTGACTAGCTGATCAGACCAAATGCGGGAGAATATCCCCTCAGGGCTGCGTCATCATTTATTCATTCACAATTTCTCTCCATTTATTTCTGTCACGCACAGCCACTCTTCCTTGCTCAACAGACATCCCTCTTGCATCCAGCGCTCTCTTCACACTGTCCATCCATCCTATTCGTGGTCTTCCTCTCAGCCTTACACCTCTCACATCAGATCTAGTTATCTTTTTCACCAATCGCTCATTATCCATTCTCTCCATATGCCCAAACCATCGCAACACCCTCTGCTCAACTCTACCAACCATCTCCCGAACAACTCCAGTTCTTCGCACTTCATCATTTCGCACTCGATCCATACGTGTCACTCCACACATACTCCTCAGACATCTCATCTCCATTACATTCAAACTTTTCCTCTTTGCTACACCCATATTCCATGTTTCAGCCCCATATAACGCAGTCGGTACCACAACACCCTCATACAGCCTTCTCTTTACATCCATTCTAAGCGAGCGACATCTAAACACTTTTTTCATTCCTCCCAGCACCTTTCCTACTTCATTTATTCTAAACTTCACTTCTGCATCTATTCTTCCACCCACAGCAACATGTGACCCTAAATATTTAAAACACCCTCAAGTAACTCGCCATTCAAAACTATATTCATCCCCCTACCATCTACCAACCTCGTACACTTCATCACTTTACTCTTATTCTCATTTACTTTCAATTTCCTCCTTTCACACACCCTTCCAAACTCCTCTACCAACTGTCTCAATCTCTCCTCTGAATCAGCCACCAGTGCAGTATCATCTGCAAACAGCAGCTGCTTCAGATTCCACTCTTCACCATCAACATTCACCAGACTCAGATCTCCACCTAAAACTCTTGCATTCACCTCCCTTACAACACCATCCATATAAATATTAAACAACCAAGGCGACATCACCCATCCCTGCTGCAGCCCCACTCTCACGGGAAACCAATCACTCACAGCATTTCCCACTCTTACACACGCTCTACTATTTACATAAAAACTTTTCACCCCTTTTAGTAACCTACCATCAAGTCCATACAATTTTAAAACAGTCCACAAAGCCTCCCTATCAATTCTATCATACGCTTTCTCTAAATCCATGAATGCCCAAAACACATCCTAATTGCCTTTCGCTAAATACTTTTCACACACTTGTCTCACAGCGAACACCTGATCCACGCATCCCCTCCCTGTCCTAAAGCCACACTGCTCATCACCAATCACTGCCTCTGTACCCTCTCTAACTCTCATAATTAACACTCTACCATAAACTCTACCATTTCATACCATTTATATTAATTCAAGTACCATACTATATTCAAGCTAACGCCATATATTTTTATTCACCTGATACTAAGTCACAGGATTATAAGAGAATTAATACCTTTCCTTTGTTTTGAGATATATTTTGCCCTCCCTGGTTTTCTTCTACTTTGCCTTTATCAGTATTATCCCTGATTTTATTTTGGTGATAATGGGTATATATCAGATTATTTCTTTTTGAAGTTTGTGTATTCTGTGAACTGACTTTATTTCATTTGTTTACTTATTTATTCATTTATTTCATCTTCACATGGCTCCAATTAGTCAGCCTCAACTGATTATAATGATTATTGTTCACCAGCGTACACTGCTAGAACTGTCCCCACAACGAGATGTTAAACATTTAAGCAGTTTTTACCCGATTACGACTAAATTTGGTGGAAAAGTTGAGGGTATGACAAGAATGGAGGGGTTCAATTTTGAAAACAGTAAGTCAAAGGACAAGGTCACAAAAGGGTCAGACTTGGACCCCTCTGTGTGTGTGTGTGTGTGTGTGTGTGTGTGTGTGTGTGTGTGTGTGTGTGTGTGTGTGTGTGTGTGTGTGTGTGTGTGTGAACAATATACTTAAAACAGTTTTTATATCAACAAAATATTGTTTAAGGATTGAGGAATCAGCCGATGAGTTATCCTATAGCTTCTGAGAACAATAGATCAAAGGTCAAAGTCATATTGCGAGGTCAGCTTAAAGTTTCATCCGATTTAAACCAATCTTTGAGGAACAGTTCTGGGTTTTCGTTGTTGTGTAACCCGAATTTGTCTGGCCGACCAAACCAAACAACCACAAGCAATCAATCGTCCCTGCAGGGCCTTCCCGTGCAGTGAACCAATGTTTCCCTGCGGTAGACAAAGCCTAGCCATAGAGAGGAACGGGCGGGAGGGGGGGGGGGAAGAGTGTTGAGGTATGGTTCCCTGATGAATGCCGCATTTGCGTTTCTCCACCCAGTTAACAGGGCCACCACAAGAGGATCCACATATGTTTCAGGTTATGGTAAGGATGACTGGAAGATTTACAGAACAGTCAGCCAAAGGTGAAGGTCACAGGGCAAGTACAGCACTTTTTTTTTTTTTATTCCATTTGGACGAAACTTGTTGGAACGCTTAAGGGTCATACATAGATGAAGTAACTCTATTTTGAGAACAGTCAGTCAAAGGTCAACGTCACAGCACAATATGTAATGTTCGACCCTTAGACTAATTGGTGTGCGTGGGTGATGCACTCTCTGAATGTTAGTTCTCGTGTTTGTTGCAGCCAAACGATTTTATGAAACTGAAAAGAGACAGAAGTGGGGGATAATTTTGTAAATCATTTCCGACATTACAGCGATGTTTGCTCAGTTTTGCTCTTGCTACTGCCAGATTCACGAAAAGGTTGATAGTTCAGCCACAATAAACACTGTAAGGATGATGCGAAAGTCGCTGTACAGTAGAGGCCATTACTACGCGTCATACATACTGACACACTTCACACTACCGCACCTCACATCTCTCACACTGTCACATCTCATATACTACATACTGGTTCCTCGTACATACTTCACACTGGTGCACTCACATACATTTCTCATAGCACACCTCATACACACTAATCCCTGACACACCTCTCACACTTCAAACTGATACACCTCGCAAACATTTCTCACTTAACTACCACACACAAACTTAATTCACGTCATTACACCTCACATTGTCACACATTAATTTTCTACGCTTCACAATGCAAGATCTCATACCTACACTTCACATTGCTACACCACACCTCGCACTAGCACTTCTCACGCTGTAACACCTCATAAAGACAAGCCTCACACTGGCATACTTCACGATGCCACTCTTCACACTAGCATACCACACACTGCTACAACACACAGCCACATCACACATTGCCAATATCTTCTTACCGCACCACATACTTGCACATCACATGCTGACGCAATTCACATTGTCATACCTCACTTTGCCAGACTTCACACTAATATACATCACAGTGCCACATCTTAAACCGCCACATCACACACTAATACATCATACAATGCCTCACCACACACTAGCACAAGTCACACTGCAATCCTCCCACTGCTGCACCACATACTTGCACACAACACAGCCACATCACATACAGTACTTCCATACATTACACCTCACACTACTACACCTCACACACACTCCTTACATTGCCACACCAGACATCACCACACCAGACACTCTCACACCTCACACTGCCACACCAGACATTGCCACACCAGACAATGCCACACCTCACACTGCCACACTAGACACAGCCACACCTCACATCACCACACCTCACACTGCCACACCAGACACTGCCACACCTCACACCACCACACTCCACACTGCCACACCTCACACCACAACACTCCACACTGCCACACCTCACACCACCACACTCCACACTGCCACACCTCACACCACCACACTCCACACTGCCACACCTCACATCATCACACCTCACACTGCCACACCTCACATCATCACACCTCACATCACCACACCTCACACTGCCACACCAGACACTGCCACATCTCACACCACCACACTCCACACTGCCACACCAGACACTGACACACCTCATACTGCCACACCAGACACTGCCACATTTCACACTGCAACACCACTCGTCTCTTAATACACAAAGCCTTTGTTAATACCCAGAAATAAAATTTGTAACAGACTGTGTCGCTTTATAATCAGGTGAATTGTTTCACAATTAGTGGAAATTGTTTTCCCTTTCATTCAAACATACACGCACTATTGCGCTGGAGCTAAAGAACTGCTTGGACAAATTCCAATATCATGGAAATTTCATTTTAAAATCAAGGCAGAAGTTATATAATAATAAAATGTTTACCTGACTCAGAGTTGTAGATTATAACCGGCTTAGTGGAACAATTTTATAACAAGAAAACTAAGTAATGGCTGCATACAATTCAATAACCCTTAGATACGTGGTAGGAATGAGTTTCCTTTGCAACACTAGATTTGTTCTTATTTAGTGGAATTAAGTCATTCTCAAAAGTTGCACTGTAAGCAATGGTTGCCTAAAGATCTCTGAGCCGTAATTATGAGATGGGGCTGAGTCTCCTTGGTTACTGGTCAGATCATCCATTCTAGTTGACAACATCTGGCCACGCATTGAGCTGAAGCAGAGTTGAGATTTTCATGTTAAAACAAATGTGCTGTTGACATTTGTCATGTAAGCTTGTCACACACATTACCATATAACCACCAGCACATTAATACTGGATCATTTGTTTTGAAATGAGATAGAGATATCTCTTGCATAATTAACAAAAATATTGGAGCAGTTGTATATATACAGTACAGTATATGCATGTATGTATATGTAGAGTGAGAGAGAGAGAGAGAGAGATACAACCAACCATACCACTTTCACACACACACACACACACACACACACACACACACACACACACACACACACACACACACACACACACACACACACACACACACACACACACACACACACACACACTTGATGGCGTGGTTGATAGAGCACTCAACTCCCAGTTCATGTGGCCCGAGATCGAGCGCTGCTCAGACCGCTCTACTTGTGTGGGTAAGGTGAGCTATCACTTGTCAATTGTAGCCCAAGGCGCGCTGTACTGGAAGACCCGCAAGTGTTGGAAACTCAGCGGGATAAAGATTAGGCGGTCTGTCCCCTTGTGCCTACGCCTCACTTCAGCCTCGGCGAGGCTTGGTAGTGTGTAGGTGCTCCTCAGAAGCAGCCAGGGTAAGTTTGTTGGCCTCCTTAGGTTAGGATACTAGATTAAGGACATGTGCATTTTCAGCATTGGCTGCAATGAATAAATGAACCGAAAATTATTATTATTACTATTTTTTAAATGTGTCTGACTCTGGGCAAAGACTTCAGAGTCAATCCCAATGCCCAGTAGTCCTCCTACACACCTCCACATGTGACCACTTCGGCGCTAACACCCACTGTCCATATTGAATACATGCAAGGGGGTCTCATACAGGACTGGTGTACTGGTATTACACACACACACACACACACACACACACACACACACACACACACTTAAAGCTGCCCTTCTTCTATAGAAAACGATGCCTGGTATATTCACAAGACTGGTGTGTTTCTCTTTGTCTTTTGTGTCAACGTGTATGATTGTGCAGGCCAATCCTGGATCCGCAGACTTTGCCGTACAGTCGATATGTCATGTGTGGGTTTGCTGGAAGAACTCTGTTTGGGTTGTGCCTCAGCTGTCTATGCTTTTCTCTGGCCAGGTTCTGAACTTCTTGGAGATGAATGGTTCCTTCACTGCAGAGGGCTCGCCATTGTTTTCTGTCCAAGGCATTGATTTCAAGATCTTTTGGTATAATGTTGCACTTCTTCATAGTTATTCTTATACTGTATGATCTTTATATCTCTTTTTTCTGTCCCCCTGGGTCGCGGCATGGTGCAGCCAGTACGCCATACAGAACCTGGCAGGAAAGGTGGTGCTCGGGCATGAGGAACATTTGTCCGACCCATCACCAAGAAGAATTGGTAAGTGTTGCATATTGGCATTTAGAAAGTGAAATGCGTCAGGACATCAGCCTCTCCGGTACACCCACAGAATGATTCTTGGATCTTCAGTAGTAGGTTGCTTTGGACTACAAAGCCAATTTTTTGGTTTCTTCTTACTTTGTCTGCTTTTCACCTCCAGAAATGGGTATACCTTCTCCTACGTTTATTAGGAAACCCTCTCCTGAGAGGTGAGACTTAGACAAAGCAGCAACATCAATTTCATATCTTCACAGTTCATGGGCAGTAAGGTCAGTTCTGTGGCATAGTCGTCTGTCTTGTTTACTATCAGACAAGGTACAGCACAAATATTTCAGTTAGCAAGATCCTGAGGTATTTTTTTTTTGTTTTTCGACCGTAGTGTGGGAAGCCCTGCCAGACGCAGTTCTCTGCCCAGGTTTTGTGGAGCAGCAATTGTTTAATTTACCTTACCTAAACCCCTCACCGCAAAGGGTAAGCAGTTGAGTGACAGTTTCCAGCTGCTTAGTCGCACTGAATGCTGCCGAAGGCATGACCTGCTGCTATACAATCATGCCAGTTGCCACTACAGTGGCACCTATATGCAGGACTCAGGTTAGCGACTTCCTGCCACAGCCAAGGCCTGTCGCCACTAACCTTTCCTGTTGCCAATGGCTTATTGGTTTTGGTGAAAGGATGAAATGGGGTGTGAATATAGCAGTGAGCTTGTGCACTGAATGAATTTTGTGTGATGGTCAGGGTGCGCAAATTATCACCACATGACTTGATCCTTCTCAGCCT